>NC_136610.1:37458613-37508613 GCF_933228915.1 Telmatherina bonti | reverse complement strand
GTCCATTTAAAATACCTTCTAGATCAGGAAGAGTTACTCTGATGTCTGGGAGATCCACTGATCTGACCTGGAAGCTGTGAGGAAGGTTCAAACGAGGAAATATGCAAACATGTAAAATAAATCATGCATATGAAGACATTTGCTCATTTATAATGTATAAAATAAAATCCAATAATACATTAGAATATGTAAATGAATTAAATTAATCGTAAGTCATTTAATTGATACAAAGTATTGTTGAAATTTCAGGTTTATAAAATATTTTCTAAGCAGATATTTCAGTAAATCTTCATAATGTTTGTGTTTGCACTAAAACAAAGGAAAAATATGGATTTATATTATATGTGTTTACTTTGCTGGTCTGATTCACCGCAGAGTAAAATGTACTAAAAGTTTGACACCTCTGGTTGAATTAAAAGCTGCAGCTCTAAGTGATTTACATCTCTGCGTTTTAATCGTTCTGATTAGATGCACTAGTGAATCTGGTCGGCCAGCAGAACGCCCGATATGGAATCATCAAGATCTTCAACGCTCTGCAGGAAGCGAGTGCCAACAAGCATCTTCTCTACGTAAGAAAGTCGCCCAGCAGCGAGTCGTGGTGATAAAACCTCACGTCTGATCACCAAACCCTTTTGTCTCATCAGGTTTGGATGGAAATGTTACTGAAGGAGCTGTGTCCTGAGCTCAGAGCGGAGGTAGACAGCATCTGACACACTCCACGCCTCCATCTTTCTGGCCTTTCTGTAGCTGACCAACCCCAAGCTGCTGGGCGTGTGACAGATGAAGGAGGCGGTGCTGGACGTTGCTGTGGCGCCGATCTGAACCAGAAAAGGAAGACGCCGTGTGGTGGTTTGACTTGTCCTCTTCACAGCACTCTGCTACCGTCACAGTTGTACAAGAGCCCACATCCACGAACGAACAAACTGTGATTGTGACATTATGTGAACCACATCTGTTACTTTTTTGTGTAAAGGCACTGAAGTTTCAGGTTTATGCAGGAGCAAGGAGAAAACAAACCTTCTGTTGCTGGGTGAATCCTTAACGTCCAGTCAGAAGGAATGAAGTTACGTTGTAGAGCCGGAGATCTTCGCTACTTGAATGAATATTGTTGTCCTGAAAGGACGACGAGCGCGTCATCGCCCACGGACCTCTGGACATTCCGACACACAACCTGAGCAACAACACGCGTGTTCTGTGATTCCTGTTGAAGCTTATAATTGTGCAATATGATTTCATGTAAAGTCATCGTGATTATTTTATTTATGATTATTCTTGATAGATTTTATTTTTACCAAAAAATTATTTAGAGAACATTTATATAAGCAATAAATTGCAAACAAAAGGAGGCGTTTCATTGTATTACTTTCATATTATGTCTGTATACTGAAGGAATTTTCTTGTATTAACGTAATTTATTACTTAAGGTGATCTTGTTATGATTTGCTGCAACAGCAACAACAATAATAATAATAATGTAAAACATTTGTTTGTTTAGTGTGATACTTTTTAACCTCCGTTCTGTGTGCACACAGAAGAAAGCTTCGCTTCCAAAGTTAAACAAGATTGAGGATGAAATTAATACAGACCAGAGACAGACAGGAAGTGTTCTGCTTCGCTACCAAAATAATTGCAAAATGGACAACACTTGTAGATTCTTAAAAAGGTTTCATTGTTTGGAAAAATAAGTTAATATCTCATTACACCTCATCACCATGAGAATCTCCTGTTCCACCTCATCACGATGAGAATCTCCCGTTCAAACCTCATCATGATGAGAATCTCCCGTTCCACCTCACCACCATGAGAATCTCCCGTTCAAACCTCATCATGATGAGAATCTCCCGTTCCACCTCATCACTATGAGAATCTCCCGTTCCACCTCATCACTATGAGAATCTCCCGTTCCACCTCATCACCATGAGAATCTCCCGTTCAAACCTCATCATGATGAGAATCTCCCGTTCCACCTCATCACTATGAGAATCTCCCGTTCCACCTCATCATGATGAGAATCTCCCGTTCCACCTCACCACCATGAGAATCTCCCGTTCCACCTCATCACTATGAGAATCTCCCGTTCCACCTCATCACCATGAGAATCTCCCGTTCAAACCTCATCATGATGAGAATCTCCCGTTCCACCTCATCACTATGAGAATCTCCCGTTCCACCTCATCATGATGAGAATCTCCCGTTCCACCTCATCACTATGAGAATCTCCCGTTCCACCTCATCACTATGAGAATCTCCCGTTCCACCTCATCACCATGAGAATCTCCCGTTCCACCTCATCACCATGAGAATCTCCCGTTCCACCTCATCACCATGAGAATCTCCCGTGCCACCTCATCACGATGAGAATCTCCCATTCCACCTCATCACCATGAGAATCTCCCGTTCAAACCTCATCACCATGAGAATCTCCCGTTCCACCTCATCACCATGAGAATCTCCCGTTCCACCTCATCACCATGAGAATCTCCCGTTCCACCTCATCACCATGAGAATCTCCCGTTCCACCTCATCACCATGAGAATCTCCCGTTCCACCTCATCACCATGAGAATCTCCCGTTCCACCTCATCATGATGAGAATCTCCCGTTCCACCTCATCACCATGAGAATCTCCCGTTCCACCTCATCATGATGAGAATCTCCCGTTCCACCTCATCAGATGAGAATCTCCCGTTCAAACCTCATCATGATGAGAATCTCCCGTTCCACCTCATCACCATGAGAATCTCCCGTTCCAACCTTAGACTTAGACTTAGACTTAGACTTTATTGTCCCCAAAGGGAAATTCTTTTTCACATACACAGCACGTTTGACAACAAAAAGGACAATGGCAACAGACCACAGAAACAACATACAAATACAATAAACAGAGTACACTCAGCGCCCCCTGCTGTTTAGAAATGTTATGACTGAGGGGATCAGGCTTTTTCCCAACCGAGCCTTTTTGCACCTGAGCACCCTGTACCTCCGTCCTGAAGGAAGAGGGGTGAGTTGTTCATGAAGGGGGTGTGTGGGGTCCTGCTCCATGGAAAGTGCAAAGCGTGATGAGAATCTCCCATTCCACCTCATCACCATGAGAATCTCCCGTTCAAACCTCATGATGAGAATCTCCCATTCCACCTCATCGCCATGAGAATCTTCCGTTACACCTCATCATGATGAGAATCTCCTGTTTCACTCGCTGCCCTGTTGGATGTAGATCTGAAGACTGTGGAGAACATTGGAGTGCTGATAAGCAGTTTGACAGATATACCTCATGAAGTTGCCTTATTACATAATACAGTCTCAGAAACACAAAACTCCATTGAAAGACAGTTTAATTATTGAGCTTTTCTGTCTCATTCCAAGTTGATGGTTTATTTTGAAATTTCAAACCGGAAGTCCCGTAAATGTTAGGCACACTTTATAAACATGTCAGGCTAAGCGGGCTCCAGGCAGGCTGTAACGTTTCCAACCCCAAACCTAGATATTGGTACGTGTGTTGTCTTCAAACAGAAAGCTAACGCTTCTGGAAAGCTAATCCACCATTAGCTCAGATCACCATTCTTACATTTACCGCCGTTTTGATCGGCTTTGGCTGGACTTACTGGGCTTTAGACAAAGCTAACCCGCCAGCTAAGATAGCTAAAGCTTACTTTAAACAAACACTGACATTAATTATGTTGTGGTTGCGTTTTAAGTAGCAGTTATGCCTTATAACACAGTTAGCTACAGAGCTAACAGCTAGCTAATTTAATGTCTGTGACGCTGTTCTTAGCCGTTGCCATAGCAACGGACAATTAAAGAGACATTACCTGTGCACGCCTGGACCTTAATCACAAAGTACTGATTGTGTTCACCACATAGACATAAATACGGTTAAAAAACATCTACATCGTGTCTTCTTTGGTGTGTTCAGACGAGAAGAATGGCATGATTTAGGTGGACAGGTGAGAAGAGTGGCTTGATACAGGTGGACAGGTGTGTGAACAGATGATGGAGATGGATGACGAGCTGGAGAGCTTCATCAGACAGCACAAGGCACGCGTGGCCGCGGATAAAGCCAGTTTACAGCAAGACCCCCCTTACCTGGAAATAAAGGTGAGCCTCTTCTCTTCTCCAAGCGGGAATCCTCCAGAAAGCGCTCATTGTTGTGTGGCTGTCACCAGGGCCGGATTAAAAGTGCACAGGCCCCGGGCCCACAGGGTTCCAGGGACCCCTTCCCCACCGCAACATTGTAGAAAATTGTGAGTGATTCACTGAAACGGCATTTTTAACATCTCTCATCCAGTGGCATCAATAGCAATACTCTATTGGCAGTGGTGCAACTATCTGGCTTTTATTTACATTTTTTTTCATGTCCAAACTGCTGGTGTTTTCCCTACGTGCCCATAGTTCCCATTGGATCATACGGCCTTGGCTGTCACCAGTCTGCAGAGGTGGCAAGTCCTGCCATGTTTCTGGATTTACCTGTACATTTAGAACAGGTGTTTTCACTAACAGGCTTGTTTACCTGACAAATAAACTCTGCTCATTAAATTCAGCTCGTTTTGGTGACTGGTTGGAACAGCTGCCGGACTGGACTTTTACTTTCTGGACCTGGAATTGCCACCTCTGTCAGGTGTTACCTGCAGGATTATTCCTCAACATGGTATGCAGGCAGCGGCCTTACAACTGCTGGGAAAACTGGAGACGCTTTGACGACAGAAGAATTAGGCCTGAAAACAAGAATCTAAATCAGAGTAACAGGATCTGAAAGTGGAAAAGACCCAGGAAAGACCTGAAAGATGCACCTGGAACCTCAACATACTTTTGACCGAAGCCTCGTCAGTTTGAGCTTGTGGCATGAATCTTGGAAGTAAATGAATAAAACATTTGCATCTTTATCTCACTTTGTATTCTGTTGATGTTGCACCATCTCCGCCAAGGAGGCGTTGCAGCTTATGTTTTTGCTGATACCTGTCTGTCTGCAGTGCCAAAGCTGTGATCGACTGACTCTGTTGGAAACTTGGCCTCTCTATCATTTTAATCCATAATTTTTCTCCCCGACTGACAGGCTAAACCTCCGAGAGCCTGTGGATCCACCGTGAAAGAGAACATCCCTCCCCAGTTGGCAGCACATGGGAAAGGTATTAATTAAAGCTGGCATTAATTGTTTGAATGTGTTGATCTCCAGATATGTGGTCCTGTTTCTTTATGTTCCAGGATTATTCATGTGTCAGAGAGCAGCTGGAATTCAAAGCTAGACAGATGTTTAGTCCTGTGTTTCTAAAGAAATGTTCAAAACCATTTTATGATGAAGTTTCCAGAGAGAAGCAAGGCCAGGTCGAGGTCCCGGAGCCTTTCCATGCGTTTTCTCTGAGCTGAATCCAGAGTCTATGTTTATTTATTTATTATGTACACAACAGAGGAGTTTAAAGACTTGTAAGTGTAAAATTAACCCTGAATATTGTAATTATTTCTCTGTCAGTAACCAGAGAAAATGTGACATTTTCCAGACTATAAACAACATGAAGTCTGTTAATGACAATCAGCATCGTGTTGAGTCGGTTTTTCATGGCTGTGGTCTGAGTTCCACCTTCTCTATTAAATATTTAATGTGTGTGTTTTACCAGACGAGAGCTGTGCTTTGGGTCTACCGCTGGGTGTGGAGTATGAGAAGAAGAAACAGAGGCTGCAGCACGAGCTGCGTATGGACTACAGACGCTACATGTCTCAGGTGACCATCGTGATGGGCGACGAGGTCACTTCAGGCTTTCTTCCACCAGTCAATTTATTTTTCCCCCAAGTTTATTTGAGCTCGAAGCCAGACGTCCCCGTGAGGAACAGATTCATTCAAAACCTGCTGAATTCAGCCAAGTTACAACTTTGAGGTGTTGGTAGTCAAGGAAACCAGTCTGACAACTGGTTTTTCCTTTAGAGCTGCTTATATCAGAGGGACACAGAGGAGGAAAGTTGATTTCCATTCTGCTGCTTCCCAGTCACATCTGTCAACGTGTCAGTTTTATGCTTTCAAAAGTTTTTCTAGCTCTGTTTGTGTTGTTTTGGCGAATAATATGTTTTATCAACCTGATTTAAAAAAAAAAAAAAAAAAAAAAAAATCAATTTAAACAATTATTGAGTTAAATCGGCACCTTTAAACTTTTATGTCGATGAATGTTTTACATCCAGACTAAATAAATATTTATGTGCCTTCAGCTTAATTCAGTCACAGACACATCATACATACACTGAAATATAAAACCGTCTGCATATTATTAACATACTGTAGAAACTGTAAACAGCCGCTGGTTTGTTTTTCATCATATTTTCTGTTGCAGGAAAACCACTTTGACCATGACGATCCCGGAGCTTTAATCCATTATGGCACCAGGAGACCCAACAAGGTAAAGGTGTCTAACAGGATTTTATTGTAAACATTAATCCTGGTGGTGAAGTTTGAAACATAGACTGTATATGAAAGATGGACGGAGCCTCCGGCGGTTAAAAGTGAACCCTGTGTGGAAGTGCATAAAACTGCAGTTCCCCCTTCATCCACTAGGGGCTGCAAAACAGAGCAAATCCCCATAGACTCCCATGTTAAAAAGACCAACTTCACAGCAGGAATAAACACGTTTACAGCAGAAATAAACATGTTTACAGCAGGAATAAACATGTTTACGGCAGAAATAAACATGTTTTACAGCAGAAATAAACATGTTTACAGCCTGGTACAAAAATCCATTTTAGGTTTAATAGGTCAGGTTTACCTTCATGACAACTGTGGGGGAAGTGAATTTTTTTCTAACTCGCCCGTTTAAAAGTAATTTAATCTCCGAGTTCTGCATTTTTAGGGGTGTGTCCTTTTGATTGACAGGTACCCGATCTCCCGCTTCAAGTCAGAAGAACGTAGAACAACTGCGGTTTTTAGCCGATTAACAACGTAACTTAGCTTTAGCCCGCTTACCTCCGTTCGCTGGTTAGCTTCTGTTAGCTAGGTCTTAGCTACGGGCAGTTTGGAGTTTGATGCGTGTCATTTCTACAGAAAGCTCGGATTCGCTCAGTGTCAATCATCCACCATGACGCTCACAGCCCCCCTCTCAGCTCCACCTCTTTGCCCATATTTGTATTTTCTGGGCAAGATGACGTGCATGCCCCTGCCAAGATGGTGATGGTAGGAACCGCCCACCGAGCTTAAATTCAGCTCTTCAGAAACCTACGGGTGACGTCACGGAGGCTCCGCCCATCTTTTATATACAGTCTCTGGTTTGAACCCAATACGTCCAGGAGGCTTATTGGCAAATAAAATCTGGAAAACAGACGACAGAACGTTGTTTATAAAGGGTCCAAATGAACATCACAAGTGCTGTAAATTCTGCTGTTCAGGAAAAACAGAAATGACACGCATCAAACTCCAAACTGCCCTTAGCTAAGAGCTAACTGAGCTAACATGAGCTAACCAGCTAACGGAGGTAAGCGGTCTAAAGCTAAGTCACGTTGTCAACCGGCTAAAAACTGCGGTTCTACATTCCTCCTCCTGGCAGCTGGACATCAGATACCTGTCAATCAAGAGGATACGCCCCTAATTTGCCCAATTTCAGGATTAAATAGGATCTAAACCGATGAGCTATAAAACAAATCCACGTTCCCACTCTGCCTTCATGTTGTAACCAGCTGACCACGTCTTCCTCCTGCTGCTACATTTTCTCCTTCAGCTCCCACTGGAAGACCAGGCGAGCGTTTTCCCCAGAAAGACCAGAGGGCTGCGCCTCGCTGACGTCAACAGCCCATCTCTCGAGGAGGACGAGGGGCCTTCATCAGCACTGCCCAGGCATCGTGAGCGGCGGGGGAGGCCGGTTGACCAGGGCTCAGAGGAGGAGGAGGAGGAGGAGATGTACGGCAGAAGGAGAAGGAATCTGGAAATCAGTTCCGGGAAAAGTCTGTCCACTGGACACGATGGCAGGTAGAAGGATGACTTGTCTGTTTTATGATGAAAGCAGATTAAAAGTGATGGTTTTGATGTTCTATCATTGTTTTTTTTTTTACCTTTCAGGGAGAAGAAGGAAACTCCTGGAGGTGTGGGCAGAGAAGGACGGAGACTGAGATTGCTGAGCAAACATGAGAAGACGGAGTTTGCGACTGGACTGTTGATCGGTACGAATCAGACAATAAATAAACTAAACTTTGATGATTGTAAAAGGAACATTCCTCCTCCGACGTTTCGTTCAAACTTCTCATTAATATTCCAAGAAGTTTGGGGATAAACTTCTCGTTGATCTCCGTTAATCACTTTTATAATGTGGCGACTTAACTAGACGTTACCGAACTTTATGAAAACAAAAAGTCTCGTTTAAGCTGCTTGTGTTTGATTTTAGGAGCAGCTGATACGATCGAGGTTTTACAGAGAAGGAAGGAGCGTTACAGACAGGAGCTGCAGGAGCAGATAGCCGAGCAGCACCGCAACAAGAAGAGGTACATCTGCTGCTTCTTACTGCTGTTAAACATCAGAGTTCATGCAGGAAGAAGCGTTTCTATCCGTCCAGGAGGTCTACAATCCAGATGTAGTGTTTATTCAGAGACTCTAGATGGTAAATCCACCATATTTTATCACATCTTCATCACCATCACTACCATGTTGCTAAGAGACCTCTATTTTCACCTGGACATGATGATGAAGACACTTCCTGTCAGACTTTCCACCAATCAGAGAGCTTAAACTGACGGTAACGTCCAATCAGGAGCAGCCAAAGATCAACAAGTGATGAGAAAAGCAGGAAAATAATGATCCTCTATGGCTGGAATAAAGCCAAGAAGATGTTTGGGATGCAGCTGAGGTGGAGGTGCTGCAGTGAGGACAGCAGGTAGATAGTAGCAGGAAGACGTGTGGAAACATGGAAACAGTGTGTGTGCGTGTGCGTGCGCGTGTGCGTGCGTGCGTGCGTACATTCGTTCGTTCCAGACAGAATGATGTGCAGATGAGAAAAGGCTTGGTCACTGCTGATCTATGTGTGTAATTTCTACAAACTTCTGGTTTCTCTTTATGCTGCTTTATCTGTTCATACATTCATTTTACATCATTTTAGCCTCTCTGACAGCTGAGGCTGAAAACATCACGTTTCCATGGAAACATTACGTCTGATGCTGACTGGAGTTAAAAGCTGCAGCTTCTACAGGTTGACCAAAAAGCACCAACATGAGTTTAAATGTTCTGAAGTCATGTTTGTGATGCTGCTGCAGGGAAAAAGACTTGGAGCTGAAAGTTGCTGCAACAGGAGCGAATGACCCTGAGAAACAGGTCGGCCGGTGTCTGACAACAATCATCACGCAGCTTTTATATCAGTGTAGTTTATTCTTACTGAATCCGTCTGTGTCCACTAGCCGGACCGGATCAGACAGTTTGGACTGAGCAGGAGAAGGGCTCCTCTGCTTCTCGAGCCTTTAGCAACAGGAGAGAGTGGATCGTCGTCCAGAGCTGGACCCAGTGGTGAGAAGAGGGACAGAGAAACGGTTCCTCCTGAGCAGCCTCATGTTGCCTTCCAGTCTCCTCTGCTGGAGTACAGCTCTGCCCTGGGCTTGTCTCCCAACGGCCAGCCCGCTGCGCCTTCGTTCCCCGGAGCCATGGACGTTCCCAGGTATTCAGAGACAGAAACATTGTTCAGAGTTTACACGCCTGAATCTGTTTTATCGCTGAATGTTTTTGCTTGATGGACCGTCGACCTGTCCAGGTGTTCCTGCCTCTCACCCAGTGATTACTGGGATAGATGTCCCTGAACTGGACTCAGTGGTTGTTTTTACTCAGTCTCCTTCATCACGTCTGTGGACTGTGATGAAGGTGGATTTTATCGACTGCAAAAGTAACTTTTATCTCAGTTGTAATCTGATTACTGCAGTTTTATTACAAAGACTCAACCAGAAGCATTCAGACCTGCAGAAAGTCTGTGATTCACTGTGTTGTTTAACATGATAAATCCTGTGTTGACCAGAAATGCTGCCTTTCTTCCTCATCCTCCTCCCCTGAGTGAAGCTTACAGAGCTCCGTACGGAGAACCTCACCAGTTCTACGGCACCAGGACCCTGCTGGACCCAAACTACTGTACGTTTCAGTCTCTTCCACGTGGTTAAGTCATTTTCTCCTGTTTGATTCTGAAGTTTGTGTTCGTCTTCTCTTCGCAGACGGTCCCTTACCGGTTCCCAGCGCCGGGATCCCCATGTCCTACTGGAACCTACCAGCAGGTGGCGCTGTGTCCAACCAGTTTGGGGACCGCAGCCCTCACAGTCTGCACAGTGGCTGCAGTTTCCCCGAGCCTTCAATGTAGTACGTCTCCTCAAAATGAGGAAATTCATCCACTTAACCAGCATTCAGGCTGGAACCCATAAACAACAATAACAAACATGATCAGATGAGGGATCAGGAGTGGACTTACGAGTTTCTGACTCTGTTTTAGAAAAGAAACAGTATTTTAATGTCATGGGAGACAGTTCCCAGCTGTGCCTCATGTTTACATGTTTACTGGAAACCAGCAGCCTCCGAAGGAAAAGGCCTCTGATTGGTCCGTTCTGATGAAAAAAGGTTTGAGAAACAGAATTTATTTAGATGCAGAAAAATAAGAAAAAGAGATACCAGCGTTTTAAAATGATTATTCAGGAAGCAACAAATAAAGTGCTGCTAAAAAGACAGAAAATGTCAAAACCTGCTGATGCGTAATGTAAGCTGAGTCATGGTAATCATCTGATTTGATTGGATGGAGAGACTTTACCTCCTCGACGTCCAATTATATTTGTTTAACCAGTTTCTGAGCTCGGTTGCATCATTTTATGGTAGAAACGTTGTTCAAGATCCTCTTTTATACAATCTGATGTTGGTCTTCTGCCCCTGCTGGACAACATCTGAACTACAACATATCACACGGCAAAAAACCTGCAAAGGATGGTTATTTCTAGACTTTACTAAAGAGACAAATAAGCCTGTCAGATTGTAAAACGGGGAAATTTTTTTCTCAGGTCCGTTAAAATGGTTAAATAAAACATTTAATGTTGTTCTGGTGACAGAAATGGTGAAAAAAGGTTTCCTGAGTCTGAATGGTGTGATTTTTTTTTTTTTTTTTTTCCAGCGGTTCTGGGCAACCTTGCAACGAGAATAACCCTGCAGATTCCCACACCAGCAGCTTCCCCTCAGAGAGATCCAGGTCCGCCAGAGACAGGATTCTGAGCTACAGAGAAGCCCTGAAACTACAGGTACAATAACTCACCCTGCATCCACAGAAAAGTCCCACTTTTATTCTGCTAAACAAAGATAAATTCTCCTGAGGTTTAGATTCATTAACTCAGACTGTATTAACCCCTTCTGGAGTCTCCTGTACAGGAGGCAAGATGAGATCCATGCAGGCATCAGGAAGCAGTGATACTAACATGTAGCATAGCAGCGATGCTAACATGCAGCATAGCAGCCATGCTGACATGCAGCATAGCAGCCATGCTGACATGCAGCATAGCAGCCGTGCTGACATGCAGCATAGCAGCCGTGCTGACATGCAGCATTGCAGCCGTGCTGACATGCAGCCATGCAGCATAGCAGCGTGACAAGGAGAAACTCGGCTAAAAGACTCGACCAGCATCCAAAGAAAACTGAGTTCACACTTCAAACAGAAACATGAGAACATCTCCGTCCAGTTCACTGCTTCAGATCGTTTCTGCACACAGACAAGGCGCCGCATGAAAGCAGAGACTCTGCTGGTTACGTCTGTCTCGTCACTGTGGGATGCGGGTTTCCGTGGAGATGCAGGTTCTGCTTGTTTCCATGGAGATAAAGGAGCTTTTATATGAAGTATTCTCTCTTCCTATCAATTCAATTCAATTCAATTCAACTTTATTTATATAGCGTCAAATCACGGCAATGCCATCTCAAGACGCTTTACAGACAGAGGGGAAAACATAATGAATTCATAATAGCCTATATAAGGAAACCAACAGATTGAGTTGAATCATCAACTATCATCAACTATGTTGGTCTTCACATCTTTCTGGACCCTCATGGTGTTTCTAAGGTGAATGTCTGGTCTCTTCCTGGATTCTGGATTCCAGACTCTGACCATTGATAGGTGTCCATCATTATCAGCAGATGGCTTCCTGGGATATTTACCTGGTAACACCTGGAAAACTGCTCAGGTTCACTTTGTTGCAGTGAGTCGTCCTCATCAGGAAGAGGTTAATATGGATGAAATGACGAACGATTGCTGTCAATCCACACATGAGGCAAGTTTCAGGTGTCAGGATGAGATCATAAAGGTGGATGAGGAACCACTGAAACATTAGAACCATTTTTTTCTTTTAATCGTGTTCAGAACCGTTCTGAGCCGTTCTGAGCAGATGGAGACAGTCAGCTGTTTTATTCAGCTCGTGTCTTCTCAGACCAGGAAGCTTTTTCTGTCACTGCATCCCAGACTGTGCTGTGTTGACAGGAAGCTTCCAGGAGAAGGAGCAGCAACCCGTACAACCAGGTAAAGACCTCCATCAGACCAGCAGATGCCGTAGACGTGATGCTGCTAGATCTTTGTTTCTTAGACACATTCCCCCTTTTCAGATGTAGCTCCCCCGTCCCATCCCAGTCCTTCTCCTTTTCCCTTCAGGTGATGCTGAATTATCTGAGTACGGTGGTTTTCTGGTGTACGGATTATGTTTCAGATGTTTGGAGTCACTCATCGTTTGTTTAGATGTTGCCGAGAAGCGAACACGTGGAAACGCTGTTCATAGGGATGGATGGTCCACATTCTATCCGAGCCGCTTCATTCTCCTTCAGTCTGAACCGTCTCAGAGAAGCTGCCGGTCTTTTCAGCCCGTCGTCTCCGGGGTCAGGTCACCGGGGTCCTGGTTCTGGAGGGGATCCATCCCTCCATCAGACCTGATGAGGTCCTGGTTCTGGGGAGGATCCGTCCCTCCATCAGACCCGTTTCCACTGATCTTCAGTCCAGTTCTTGGGTCATGTGACCTCAGCCTTTTTTGGCTTCTTGAAGCCACGTTTCCATGGAGACCGTTTCTGATGAGGCTTCGGCCAACGGCAGATGGATCAGCTGAAGGTCCAGATGGATCTCTCAGATCCTGGTTCTGGTCTTTGTTCCTGTTTCTGCAGGACAACGTTTTCAGATCCGATTAATCAGCTGGTTTTTAGTCCTGATTCTTCTTCTTTTGTCCCGTTTCTGCCTCCATGCTGAGATGTGCTAGCAGCTAGCCGCTAGCAGTCCTTTAGCAGCTAGCAGCTTGTAGTTTAATTTTGTATTTAACCCTTAAAACTAATATTTTTGTTATTTTAGGTCAACTTTGTTATTTGTTTTTTTTATTGTAAAACTTCATAAAGAAGCTGAAGCCTTTTTATCTCATGTCTGAAACACACACACACACGCGCACACACACACACAGTTTCCATGTTTCCACACGTCTTCCTGCTACTGTCTACCTGCTGTCCTCACTGCAGCACCTCCACCTCAGCTGCATCCCAAACGTCTTCTTGGCTTTATTCCAGCCATAGAGGATCATTATTTTCCTGCTTTTCTCATCACTTGTTGAACTTTGGCTGCTCCTGATTGGACGTTACCGTCAGTTTAAGCTCTCTGATTGGTGGAAAGTCTGACAGGAAGTGTCTTCATCATCATGTCCAGGTGAAAATAGAGGTCTCTTAGCAACATGGTTACTGATTCTATTCCTGAGACACTGCTGTTGTCGGTGATGGCGTTCAGATGTGCCAGATATTCAATGGCGTTTTAAATGCGTTTCGCTGCTTTAGGGTGAAATCTAAAGAGACGAGTGTTGGCTCCAAGGTTGGGCATTTTAGACAAACTGTTTATAAGTCGTTGCTGAGAAGGTGAAGGTGGATTTTAGGTCTGCATCACCTCTGTTTGACTGTTTCTGTTGTTTGTAAAACTAGAAAACAAAGCTTTTCTGCTCACGTTGGAGATAAGAGGCCAGAAAAAGACTATAAAGTGTTGCGTAACGGAGACGTTGTTTCAGATCCAGGAGCAGCAGGAACGGCGGCGTCTGGAGCAGGAAGAGAGGGAGCGCTACGAGGCCCAGCTGGAGGCCGAGATGAAGAACCACCAGCCGTGGGGGCGAGGTGGAGGAGGGGCCCCGCTGAGGGACAGCACTGGAAACCTCATCGGTGGGCCCCCCACACTTATTGTTCTGCTTTGAGACTGTAAATGAAATCATGGAGGGTCTGTGACGATTGCAACTTGTTTCCCACTGAACCAGCTGATCTCAATCAGATGCACAAGCTGAACGAGGAGGCCTACAGCAACCCGGAGCAGTGGCAGAGGAGGGCCACGGCGGCCCGCCGAGCAGAGCAGCCCAACCCCAACGACAGGGTCTCTGGTACCGTAGCACACCCAGTAACCATGACAGTCCTGATGGGTTGCCTAGTAACTGTCATCCTCCACATGTTCAGTAGTTTTTATGTTGCAGCCTGAGCTAGAAACAAAACCGCAGCTGGAACATGATCCTGAAGGCATTTTCCTCTGGCTTGACCTCATCCATACGACAGAAACAGACTAGAGTCACACACGTCTTCCTTTGTCTGGAAACATCCGGATCTTTTGTCCATCTCCATGTTGAGATCTCCTCTAAAACATGGAGCCATGTGGCGATTTATCCTCTGCAGCTGTTGTAGCTCTCCAGCCTGGACTTCAGAGTGATGGATAGAAATGAATTCATCCCTAAAGGGAAAGTCATACTGTCTCACTCTTCCACCTCTCACAAGCAGGTATTAAACACAAAATCTGTAAATAATGGGACACATATAGGTTAAAACTCCTAATAAAAACAACATAAGCCATAAAAAAGAAGCCGGTCTCCCCAGATGATGCGTGTACACGTGGGAGTAAGATTCAGGTGGTTTTGTTCCAGTCTTACGGCCGTGGGAGTAAAAGATCTCCGGAAACGCTCTGTTCTGCAGCGCAGCAAGAGAAGTCGGCTCCTTGGCTCTTACAGGAAGGTGGAAGTGTTTGCTGTTATCCATTATTGTTCTCAGTTTATTCAGCGTAACCCCTCCCACCATTGTTCCCAGCATGTCCAGTCTCATGCCCAGCACTGAGCCCCCCTTTTTAACTAGTCTGTCCAGCCCACAGACCGTACATGAAAGATGGACGGAGCCTCCATCCATCCATCTTCTGCCACTTATCCGGGGTCGGGTCACGGGGGCAGCAGCCTAAGCAGGGAAGCCCAGACTTCCCTCTCCCCAGCCACATTTGCCAACTCTGCGGGGGGATCCCGAGGCGTTCCCAGGCCAGCCAAGAGATATAATCCCTCCAGCGTGTCCTGGGTCTTCCCCGGGGTCTCCTCCCAGAGGGACGTGCCTGGAACACCTCACCAGGGAGGTCCAGGAGGCATCCTGACCAGATTCCCGAGCCACCTCAACTGGTTCCTCTCGATGCGGAGGCTCTACTCTGATCTCCTCCCGGATGACCGAGCTCCTCACCCTATCTCTAAGGGAGAGCCCGGCCACCCTGCGGAGGAAACTCATTTCAGCCGCCTGTATACGAGATCTCCTTCTTTTGGTCACGACCCACAGCTCATGACCATAGGTGAGGGTAGGAACGTAGATCGACTGGTAAATCGAGAGCTTCGCCTTCTGGCTCAGCTCCTTCTTCACCACGACAGACCGGTGCAGAGTCCGCATTACTGCAGACGCCACACCGATCCGTCTGTCGATCTCACGCTCCATCCTTCCCTCACTCGTGAACAAGACCCCGAGATATTTAAACTCCTCCACTTGAGGCAGGACCTCACTCCCGACCCGGAGAGGACAATCCACCCTATTCCGGCTGAGGACCATGGTCTCAGATTTGGAGGCGCTGATTCTCATCCTGGCCGCTTCACACTCGGCTGCGAATCGCTCAAGCGAGAGCTGGAGATCACGACCAGATGAAGCCAACAGGACCACGTCCTCTCAACACCTCGGCTGCACCTAGAAATTTTTTCTCACCGGTTTTTAGCCGGTTAACAACGTGACTTAGCTTTAGCCCGCTTACCTCCGTTAGCTGGTTAGCTCCTGTTAGCTCGGTTAGCTCTTAGCTACAGAAAGCTCGGAGTTCGCTCGATGTCAATCATCCACCATGACGCTCACAGCCCCCCTCTCAGCTCCACCTCTTTTCCCGTATTTGTATTTTCCGGACGCGCATGCCCCTGCCAAGATGGTGATGGTAGGAACCGCACACCGAGCTTCAATTCAGCTCTTCAGAAACCTACGGATGATGTCACGGAGGCTCCGCCCATCTTTTTATATACAGTCTCTGGTCCAGCCTGTTGCAGTTTCTGTCCGTAAGGCTGCCCCCCACCCTACATGGTGGGAATTATACACATAGCATAGTTTTAATGTGTTACTCCTTTATTAAAGTTCTTTTATGTCAATATATCTTCTGCATAGTTTAAAGTAGTTCAGAAAGCTTGCTTTATTAGAAACTGAGTGTTCTGTTCATGGCCTGTTTCAGCTCTGTTATCATTCCTCCACTCCAGCACACTATATCTTAACCAGGATCCTTATCTCAGTTCTCCAGGTTAAATTAAAAATCCTTGATGATCAAACTGGGAGTGAGGTTTCTTCCTCCTCTCCTGCTTTTTCAGGTTTCACTCATGTTCACACCCCACAGTTTGGCAGAGGCAACGTTTTTTCCCGGCAGCCCACCGAGCAGCAGCTGCAGGAGCAGGACAAGTACAAAGCTTACCTCCAACAGCAGGTACCTGCTCCTTCCTCAGACACACCTGCATGGTTGGGATGTTTCCTCCTGCAGCTCCAGGTTCAAGGCTTTGTCTTCCACCTCTGCATTCTCAGATTGAAGAGAAACTCCGTAAGAAAGCAGAGGAGAGGGAGCGAACCAGACTGGAGGAGGAGAAGGAGGAGAAGAGGCTGGCAGAGCAGAGAGCTCGCATCCAGAAGGAGTATGAGGAGGAGCAGGAGAGGAAGAAGCGAAAGGAAATGGAGGTAAAGAGAAGAGAGGAGTTGAACCCGTAAAACTCGGCTAGATCTCCGGTTCCCCGAGCGCCATCGTACATAAAACCACGCGTCTCAGGAAACCCGAACTCTGTAACTGTGAGGGGTGAATGTGGATGTCCGACCCTTTAGGTCACAGGTGTCAAACTTCAGTCCTCGAGGACCAGTATCCTGCAAGTTTTAGTTGTCTACATGCTCCAACAGACCTGGCGAAAACTCATGAATAGATTAAAAAGAAGCTGTTGAATCTATTTGATCTGTTGGGGCAGGGAAACAACAAAACCCCGCCGGATACCAGCGATTTAGGACTGGAGTTTCACGTCCCTGCTTTAGGTTGAACCGTTGCGCCCTGACAACATGGAGTCTCCATGGCGACTGGAGGAAACAACATGGAGTCTCCATGGCGACTGGAGGAAACAACATGGAGTCTCCATGGCGACTGGAGGAAACAACATGGAGTCTCCATGGCGACGGAATGAAACAGCCTCTTCATGGTGCTGTCTGTGTCTCCGTCCCGGTTTCTAACCCACACTTCCTTCCTCTTCACCCGTCTCTCAGCAAAAGGCGAAGAACGAGGAGCTGATTCAGCTGGCGGAGCAGAGGAGGAAGGAGGCGGAGAGGAGGAGGAAGGAGGCGGAGGAGAAGGAGAACGCCGTGCTGAGGAGGCAGTATGAGAGGGAGAGGCAGGCGCGAGTGGAGGAGGTACGTTCAGTCATCTCTGCAGGACAATGTGCTGCTTGCTGAGCAGAACCAGAACCAGAACCGAGGATGGACCCAGCTTCAGGCTGCAGGGTCACCTGACCTGACATGTGGCCTGACTCGGTCTGAAGAGGACGTTGTTGCTGATGCAGCGTGAAAACGTGGATAATCTCACACCATCCATACAAATATAAATACAGATTAAAGTTTTCCCTGTTTATTAATCACCTTTAACGCAGGACTACTCCATTAGACGTTCAGGTGGGCCAGATTTTCAAATAAAAAAAAAAAAAATGATCGGAGCCAGTAAATAAAGTAAAGGAAAATAAATCAGTCAAGATCAATAAATAAGACACATTTACATTTTGAAAAATAAGTAGTTTATTAACTTTTCTATTTTAAATTCAGTCCCACATTAAAAGGGCAAATGCACAAAATAAAATGATGTCCAGTCAGATCTCCTAACTTTTAACACAAGAAGGTCATATCAAACTAAACTTCTCCATGTGGTGCATTATAATCTTTACACACCACCACACACTCTGCATGTTAAACACATCGGTTTGTCGCTCGGATGTGACGGCAAAATAAACACCTATCGGTTCAGACGGGGTTAAATCTGTTTTTTTTTTGTGAATTTTGCATTTTGGGACGGAGAGCGACATGCTAGCTAGCGCTGCTCTTACAACTTCACAACAACATGCGCTGGAGTTAATGTTGCTAGGCAACCAGGTGTTGCATTCATGGTCTGCACAACTGTAGGATTGTAGGCTACTTAATCAGCAAAGGAATGACTGAAGGTTCTTGATTAATATCTATTCTTTACATAAGCTGGGCCACATAGAGGTTGGTTCTGGGCCGCATGTGGCCCGCGGGCCGCCGTTTGAAGAGGCCTGGTTTCATGTATTTATTGATATTTTTATTAATTATTGTCTCTGATGATGATCTGGTCCTGACCTGCAGCTGCTGGACCCGTTCCGGTCTGGGTGGACCATCAGCTCCACTGGACACTGAAGTATTTCTGAAGTATATCTAATGCAGGGTGTCCAAAGTTTGTCCTGCAGGTTTCTGATGTATTCCTGCTCCAACGCACCTGACTCAGTTGCTCCAACAGCACAATGTGAGTCACATGTGGGAAACATGGAAAACCTGTAGGGTTGTTGCCCTGGAGGACCAGGGTCTGGAGACCCCTGGTCTGATTTACCCGACATGTAAACTAGTGCTGTGACGATATGCTTTTGTGCCGATTCGATTCAGATTTTTTGTGTGCTTCCATTTAAATTGCGATTCTCACGTATCTTAGATATTTCTAATTTTTGTAGATTAAAAACAAAATAAATGTAAAAATTTTGATGATTTTGCACATCATTTTTCTTGATTTCAATGAGGATAAAACACCACAGTAGCCAGATCATCATTCTGCAGCCTTAATGCCCAAGAAGACAAGTAAAAAAGAACAATAAAAACTATTAAAATGACAAAAATTTTATGATAGATTAATTTTATTTATTTTAATTTTTTTTTAACAAAAAATCCATTTTAAAATTATGAAACAAAAAAATTCAGATTTG
The DNA here is from genome assembly GCF_933228915.1 of Telmatherina bonti. Lineage (NCBI taxonomy): Eukaryota > Metazoa > Chordata > Actinopteri > Atheriniformes > Telmatherinidae > Telmatherina > Telmatherina bonti. The sequence goes on along the minus strand of NC_136610.1, from coordinate 37,489,396 downwards.
AAAATTTTTCAATTCTATTCTCCCACCCCTAATGTGAACTGTGTGTGAAGCTGCTGAAGACACATTCGGTTGGAACTGGTCATAAATAAATATTAATTTTTTTTTTTTTAACAAAAAATCCATTTTAAAATTATGAAACAAAAAAATTCAGATTTTAAAAATTTTCAATTCTATTCTATTCCTAATGTGAACTGTGTGTGAAGCTGCTGAAGACACATTCGGTTGGAACTGGTCCACTTCTTGGTCCCGGATTAAAGCCTCCAACGTTGGCCTGGCAGCAGCTGCTGGTGAATGGGTGTAAATGTCTGTCTGGCTGTGTGTCTTTAGGTCTGCAGGGAGCCCTCTCCCCCCATCCCCACCCTGCAGAGAAAGCAGCAGTACACCCCCAGACCCCCCACCGTGGACAGCCAGCTCTCCTCCGTGAGTGAAACACCAGACTGTTTCTGCAGACGTTGTAGCAGCTGGTTTACCTGGAGTGACTGTGTTTCAGGAGCGCTCCCTGTCGGGTCTGCAGTCCCCCCCAGTGCCGGCCTGCAGGAACCAGCTCAGAGCTGCAGGTACTGCGTCGCCAACACTGGTCAGACTGGAAATGCTTCCAGGTTCAGATGCTCTGACTGTCTGTGTTTGTAGGCGAACGCGCAGACCTGTTTGGCGAGCTGTCGGCGTTACGTCAGCAGCTTCATAGCGAAAAGAAACGCCTGGAGAGCCGTCTGCAGCAGGAGGACTGGGAAGACCTGGATTCTGCCAGAAGCTTCAGGTCAGACCAGGTCACAACTCCTGGTGGTTTTACCGCCGCCAGGGAGGTGATGTGTTTGTCCGAGTTTGTCTGTTTACTCATAAAGTTATGGATGGATTTTGATGAAATCTTCGGGATCTGTTGGGGGTGTCACAAGGACACATGATGGAATTTTGGTGGAGATCCGGAAGAGATCCTGGATTCTGGTTTTTAAATGTAAAGTACAAAGCAGATTAAAAAAGCTGATTTAAAAAAAATCAGTAGTGATTACCACTATTGATTTAACAAAAAAAAATTTTTTTTAAATGTGAAGCAAAAAAATCCTAATATTCAATTTTCTCAATTTGAATACCCACCTTTAGTTGCTGTGCTACATGTTGGCATTGCTGCTATGCTACATGTTGGCATCGCTGCTATGCTACATGTTGGCATCGCTGCTATGCTACATGTTGGCATCGCTGCTATGCTACATGTTGGCATCGCTGCTATGCTACGTGTTGGCATCGCTGCTATGCTACGTGTTGGCATCGCTGCTATGCTACGTGTTGGCATCGCTGCTATGCTACATGTTGGCATCGCTGCTATGCTACGTGTTGGCATCGCTGCTATGCTACATGTTGGCATCGCTGCTATGCTACATGTTGGCATCGCTGCTATGCTACATGTTGGCATCGCTGCTATGCTACATGTTGGCATCGCTGCTATGCTACATGTTAGCAGTGCTGCATCCTGCTAACATCTTCTGGACTGCAGCATCTCATTCTGCATCCTGTATTCGAGGGTTTAGCTATGAAGATGCACCTACCTCGGTCTAACCTGCTTTTCAACCAGAGAGTTTGTGGAGGTAATGAATGTATGATTGGTTCAGTTAAAGCTTCTGTGACTCCTTCTCCTGTTCGTGTGCAGACATCGGGATCGTCCCGCTGTGGATGTGTTCGACATGGCCAGGCTCCGACTTCAGGCTCCAGTCCGAAGGCCGAACTCCAGACATGCAGAGCCCAGAAACCTGCTGCGTATCCACGACTCCCTTCAACTCAAACGCAATGGTAACGGCTCATCTTTATTTCACTCCACAGCAAACCGACTCTGTCGTCTCAGACTGGGTTGTTTCTCACAGATGTGGAGTCCAGACTGCAGGGAACGGGTCTGACCAGCAGGAGGAGCTGCGACTACAGAGATGCTCATCACCACTTCATCAGCCAGAGATCCACAGCCCAGGATGGTCAGAAAGAACTTGGTCTTCATTTGCTTTGCTGTTTTTTTTCATTTCCCATCATGTCAAATGAAGCCTTGTCACAGAAGCTCCTCCTTCATTTTATTTGCATTACAACGTGTCCTGTTTGCATTTTGGGGGAAATGAGAGGGAAGAGAGTGGAGGAATAACCTGTTCTGTGTGTTTCAGATTATCTAGATCTGTCTCCAGCTCGGCACAATGACTTCCAGGTGAGAAATGATCAATAAACCAGCCAGAAGTCTGACAAGCTTGCAAGCTGACTTGTTTTGTGTGTTGCAGAGGAATATGGAACCTGAAAGAGGGTTTCTGCTGGAGTCGGAGAGCGCCTTCATCGGTGAGACCAACAGTTAAAATCTTCCTGCTACATGATGGAACACAATCAGCTGATTATGAATCTCAGATTGTCTTAATTTGAACCTTTTGTCCTCCTGAAAAATGTCCTCACATAAAACTGCTGTAAATTCAGTAGTACAGTAAATCATCTGTACGTCAGACCTGCTCAAGACTACCAAACATTCAATCATTTTTAGGGGTTTAACCTTTTAAATTCCAGTCTGAATTGGTACAAAAACACAAAATGTGTAATTATTCATACTGTAATAAATAGCAGTGAGATGGTTTGTCCACAGTCCCACAGCTACATCATACAATCAGTAAAATTATGAGTTTCCTGCCTGCATTGATAAGTTGATGCTGCATCTCGATGCAGACTTGCATGACTCTGCATTGATCCAGCAACAGAACACACACACAGGCAAATGTTTTCTGGCCATGAAGGAGCACAGGAAAATATCTTAACATTTCGGTGGTGGGACTACGGAAAGCCTGAAGGGACAAAACACTCTTCTTCAGTGCAAGAAATCTGAAACGTTGCTATCAGGTTGCGTAGTGACGGGTTGCATCATAGCAGGTAGCATAGTGACAGGTAGCATCGTAGCAGGTAGCATAGTGACAGGTAGCATCGTAGCAGGTAGCATAGTGACAGGTAGCATCGTAGCAGGTAGCATAGTGACAGGTAGCATCGTAGCAGGTAGCATAGTGACAGGTAGCATCGTAGCAGGTAGCATAGTGACAGGTAGCATCGTAGCAGGTAGCATAGTGACAGGTAGCATAGTGACAGGTAGCATCGTAGCAGGTAGCATCGTAGCAGGTAGCGTAGTGACAGGTAGCATCGTAGCAGGTAGCATAGTGACAGGTAGCATAGTGACAGGTAGCATAGTGACAGGTAGCATAGTGACAGGTAGCATCGTAGCAGGTAGCGTAGTGACAGGTAGCGTAGTGACAGGTAGCATAGTGACAGGTAGCATCGTAGCAGGTAGCATAGTGACAGGTAGCATCGTAGCAGGTAGCATAGTGACAGGTAGCATCGTAGCAGGTAGCATAGTGACAGGTAGCATCGTAGCAGGTAGCGTAGTGGTCGTGATTCTGATTTTCCAGCAACGGAACAATAAAGTTGAAAATAACATAATTGTTTACATGTTTATGATTTGTGTCACTATTAGGACTCGTATTGATTTCTGATGGAATCATAAATGATCGGGAAGTTTGTAATGATCCGACCACTTGTATTCATGATGAAGAAAACTGAGGACGCATCATGGAATCGGATCAAATCGTCTGTACAGTTTAGATTCGCGTAGCTACGGGAATCCAGCAAAACCATTAGGAATGCTGACATGAAAGAATAAATGATTTTAAACCGGAGCAACGGCGAGATTAAAATACGTCGTTTTAATGGAAGTCATCGGACACTTCCGCCACCAAGGCGTCCAGAGTTATTATTCCTGATATTTATTATGAAAATAATTCATTTTGTGTGTTTTTTATTTAAATAACTGAAGTAAATTGGCCTTTAGACGGTTAAAAATGTTGGAAAGATTGAATGTTTGCTCGTTTCAAGCAGGATAATCTGACGCAACATAAAACGAACTGAAACAGTGGAATCTGGTCTCATGCTTCTGTTGGAGTCTTGGATATAAACCATAGACTGTATATAAAGAGATAAACACCTGACGTTTATGATATAAAAATAATAATCATTATTGTTTTATGACTTTGACTTTCTGTGTCTTTGTTCCTGAAACGGTTGTGTTTGAGCTGCTGTTGTGTTTATTTGCTGTTCAGACCCGCTTGGCGACACGTCTCCGGTGCCGCGAGCTCCAGAACTGGAGCGGATCGGTCAGCTGTCGGCCCGGGAGAGGAGGCGGCTGGCCAAGCAGTCGCAGCGCCCCCAGGTGGGCTGATGACGTAGCAGCAGCCGTGTTCCTCCTGCAGCCTGATGACTAAACGTTTCCTCCATCTGCAACCTGCAGGAGCGAGCCGCTTCCAGCCAGCCTCTCGCTCGCCATTACCCCGCCCAGACAGGCGGGGGGTGGGGGGCGGAGCCGGGCGGCGAGTGGAGGAACAGGACAGGCCGTCGGATGGCTCTCGGTCGTCATGGCAACACATCTGGTACAGCGGCGACTTTCAGATCTGCTGGTTGGCGGATCGTCTGATTATTATCTGGTTTTCAGTCTTCGTCCACGGATCAATGATTTTCAATACGCCACTCGGCGATGTGGCGGCGGCGTCCTTTACGACCTCTAACCTGCTGGCTTTGTCTTCTGTAGAACCGCTGGACGTATCTGACGATGACTCCTCCCTGCAGAGCTCCGTGGAAACGGTCGCCACGGATACCTGGACGCGACCGGGAACGTCGGACACGGTGAAATGTTTGGACCGACCGCAGGGTAGAACCTGACGGCGACTTCTAGGAGTTTGTCTGACCGATGAATGAAATGTCGTCACGATGTTTGGAAGAACTTGTTTCATCCCACAGTGGAACCAGCGTACACGCTTTTAATACTTTATTCATTAAATTATGCTTTAAATAAACAATATTTTGATGAAATTGCTTCATTTTTTTAAATCAAGAGTCAGACGTGATCTTCAGGTGAACGGATGCTGTTCTGGTTCATCCAGGATGTAGCTTCACTGGAAATAAGCCCAAACTTCTCCAAATCCATAATTATATCAATGATTGTTAAATAAAACAGTTAATACCTGTTAGCAGAAACCTGGGATGTTTTGTTCGGTTTTTTCAGCGTTTTATCATTTTTACTTCCTGTTTTATGAAATATCAAAGCTCTTCGTTTGCATCTTGTTTGCTTCTGGTTCCCGTCAGACCTGTTCTCCCCTGGCAGTCGGCCCTCCAGGTCTCCTCGGCTCGTTCTGTGTTCTAGTTCTGATTCTGTCGGGTTACGTCTGCATCGGTCCGGCCGTGAGTCCCTGTCCCTGTAGTCCCTGTTCCCATGAAGTCCAGGATGACTACAGACCTGTGGCGCTGACGTCTGTAGTCATGAAGTCCTTTGAGCGCCTGGTTCTGCCTCACCTTAAGTCCCTCCCTCCCCCCTCCTGGACCCTCCCTCCCCCCTCCTGGACCGTCTGCAGTTTGCCTGCAGAGCCAGTTGGTCTGTGGACGACACCATCAACCTGTCGCTCCGCTTCATCCTCCAGCATCTGGACTCCCCAGGTACCTACACCAGGATCCTGTTGGTGGACTTCAGCTCTGCATTGGACACCATCCTCCCTGCTCTGCTGCAGGACCAGCTCAGCTCCACGTGTCTGACTCCACCTGCAGACGGATTCCTGACTTTCTGACGGACCGGAGGCAGCGTGCAGCGTATGAGTCTGCCTACAGGAGGGAGGTGGACCGGCTGGTGATCCTGGTGCAGCGCAACAACCTCAACGCCCAGAAGACAGAGGAGATGATGGTGGACTTCAGGAAAGCCCCCCCTGCCTCCCCTCGTCCTGACAGACACCCCCGTCGCCACTCTGGACGACGACCATCAGCTCCCTCAGCAGAGGATGTTTTTCCTGCAGCAGTAGAGGAAAGCCAAGCTGCCAGTCCAGATGATGGTGCAGTTCTACATGACCATCATGGAGTCCATCCTCACCTCCTCCATCACCGTGTGGTACGCTGGGTCCCCCGCCCCGCCAGGGTCAGACAGAGGCTGCAGTGCATCCTCTGCTCTGCTGAGAAGGTGATCGGCTGCAGCCTCCCATCTCTCCAGGACCCGTACGTCTCCAGGACCCGTAGGTCTCCAGGACCCGTAGGTCTCCAGGACCCGTAGGTCTCCAGGACCCGTACGTCTCCAGGACCCGTAGGTCTCCAGGACCCGTACGTCTCCAGGACCCGTAGGTCTCCAGGACCCGTAGGTCTCCAGGACCCGTACGTCTCCAGGACCCGTACGTCTCCAGGACCCGTAGGTCTCCAGGACCCATACGTCTCCAGGACCCGTAGGTCTCCAGGACCCGTACGTCTCCAGGACCCGTAGGTCTCCAGGACCCGTACGTCTCCAGGACCCATACGTCTCCAGGACCCGTAGGTCTCCAGGACCCGTAGGTCTCCAGGACCCGTACGTCTCCAGGACCCGTAGGTCTCCAGGACCCGTACGTCTCCAGGACCCGTACGTCTCCAGGACCCGTAGGTCTCCAGGACCCGTAGGTCTCCAGGACCCGTACGTCTCCAGGACCCGTAGGTCTCCAGGACCCATACGTCTCCAGGACCCGTAGGTCTCCAGGACCCGTAGGTCTCCAGGACCCGTAGGTCTCCAGGACCCGTAGGTCTCCAGGACCCGTACGTCTCCAGGACCCGTAGGTCTCCAGGACCCATACGTCTCCAGGACCCGTAGGTCTCCAGGACCCGTACGTCTCCAGGACCCGTAGGTCTCCAGGACCCATACGTCTCCAGGACCCGTAGGTCTCCAGGACCCGTAGGTCTCCAGGACCCGTAGGTCTCCAGGACCCGTACGTCTCCAGGACCCGTAGGTCTCCAGGACCCGTACGTCTCCAGGACCCGTAGGTCTCCAGGACCCGTAGGTCTCCAGGACCCGTACGTCTCCAGGACCCATACGTCTCCAGGACCCGTAGGTCTCCAGGACCCATACGTCTCCAGGACCCGTAGGTCTCCAGGACCCGTAGGTCTCCAGGACCCGTAGGTCTCCAGGACCCGTAGGTCTCCAGGACCTGTAGGTCTCCAGGACCCGTAGGTCTCCAGGACCCGTACGTCTCCAGGACCCGTAGGTCTCCAGGACCCATACGTCTCCAGGACCCGTAGGTCTCCAGGACCCGTACGTCTCCAGGACCCGTAGGTCTCCAGGACCCATACGTCTCCAGGACCCGTAGGTCTCCAGGACCCGTACGTCTCCAGGACTCGGGGACGAGCAGATAGACTCTTCTCACCCTGGACATGGACTATTGGAGCCACTTCCCTCTGGCAGAAGGTTCCGGTCCAGTCAGACCAGAACCTCTCCATAAAAACAGTGCCCCTCTGCCGTCAGACTCCTGATACCTGAACTGTAGTGATAGGCTGGTAGGACCCGTTGTCCCTGTATGTTCTGGGGGAAGGTGGAGTTCCACAGTTCTGATGAATAAAGATGGTTCTGGTATAATGCAACTTGGTCGTCGTGTCTGTCTTCAAGCTGGACACTTTATAACATCAGTCACATAAACTCATGTCACATCACTTCATCTACAGCTGTACTCAGATGTCTTCGTCCCCTTTCATTAAAGAAAAGCTGAATTTACAACAGTCAAATAACTGGAGACTTAAAAAAGGAGCGATAACTAAAAATTTGCAAAAATAAAATTTAGTAATATAAGACACTGTTTTTCATTTAATTGAGTTGAAGAAAGAAAAAACAAACAAACAAACAAATGTGTCCTGGACAAATGAGAGACTTTTCTGTTGAACAGTGGGACAAAATACCTGTCAACAGGTGCAGAAGTCTGACTGAGAGGAACAGAAAACACCTGACTGGAGCGGAAATATTAAAGGATTGTTCAACTAAATATTACTTTATGAGTGATGGAATATGTAATAAATTATCTTATTTGTTTGCTTTTTAAAAAAAAAAGAAAATGTAATGATTTTCATAAAATTTTTATTTATTATTTAGTAAATTTCAGCTTATTTTTAGAAGCAGTTGTTTTTTTTCTTTCTTTAATGAAAGTGTATGAATAAATATGAGCACAGCTGTATATAACACTGCCAATCTGCACGGTTGCTTGGATGCTGCTGTTAATGTCTGTATATATACAAAATTATTTTACTTTTTTATTCTATATTCTTTTTTAAAATGGTAATTTTTTTCTGAATGCCCCTACCTTATTTATGAAATAGCTGTATTTCTACTTTCACAGTGTTCTTATGTTGCACCTTATCACCGAAGGAAGTTCCTAGTGTGTGAATTGTATTCACAGACAATGGAAATAAAGTTTTCTGTTTCTGATGATGATCATAATTATGGGCTCTTATTGTGGTAGGTAATCATGCTTTTATTTCACTCTTAGGTTATTTGTTTCAACTAAATTTACGTCTGCTGATCTGTCTTGTCTCCACCCCAACCAGTCGAGGCAAATGGCTGCCCTCCCTGCCGGAGGTTTTCTTCCTGTTAAAGGGGAGTTTTTTCCTTCCCACTGTCGCCTCATGCAGCTCAGGATGGGGGATTGGATCCAAGTCATGACTCGATGCAATCAGTTGGTTTCTATTATAGGATATGTATGAACTGACTTGAAATGATGTGTATGTAAATTGTCCTGAGACAACATTGTTGTGAAGTGGCGCTGTACAAATAAAGTTGAATTGAATATTTGAATATATTTCCAACCAATTATCAAACTGAAGTCTTGGTGTTTTTTTAGATTCCGTAGAAATTAAGAAAAACACACGATTCCATCTGTGACAACCAGGTCGGATTTTGTTACTTGATTAAATGAATTCTCCAGGTTGGCAAAGTTGCAGAAAAACCGCAGGAAAAATTTCCATCTGGAGATGCCGGGGATTGAACCCGGGGCCTCATACATGCAAAGCATGCGCTCTACCACTGAGCTACATCCCCGCTGAGGAGACAACCACAACATACAATTATGTATGCATTGAGCGGGGAGGTAGCATTTCGTGATGGGTCAGAAATGTTTAATTCCAGACACAAACTAAGGTTGTCACATCGCAACACATCTGACGTCAGAGTCATGACGTTTTATCGTCAATACGCCAACACGTACAGCTTAGTCACACTGCTGTATGGGTCGCACTTTTAGCGCCACTACGATGAGCTCCTAAATTAAATGTTTTGTTTTATTTACTCATCTCCACGCGCTTTAAACTTGTCAGTCGATCAACAAGACAATGGGTCCGCTTCTTTACGGTTAGCCGGACGATGAGCTACAGGCGGGGATATCGTTTCCCGCCGGAAAGAGACTAAAACGCGGATCTTTCAGGGCGAAATTGATCACATGATTGGATTGGAACACAACTTCGTTCCTACAGCAGCTGTAAAAATAACAAACGCATCAGAAAGTGTTAAAGGATTCATTTTAATGCGATGTTATGAACACGTCAACATTATTCATCAAGTTGGAACATTTTATAAGTTGATCTGCAAACGGACTTTTCTTTTCCCCACCTATAATGTGGTTAAAAGCTACTTTAAAAGTTGTCAGATCTGAGGGCCATCCAGCTAACTCAGTGGTTTCCAAACTTTTTCTGCAGGGCCCCCTAACCCCCCTCCACATAAACCAAGGAAACATACTCAGAAATGTGTCTTTAGTTTTAGTGTCTGTATTGTAAGTAACTATCATTAAAACCGTGTCAGTATTATTGTCCATTCTTCTGCTTTAGTGTCAAACTACTTTAGATGAGGGGAGTTTTCTATGAGACAATGCTGCTTTAGTAAAACACCTTTGCTAAATATGATAGTTGGATACTTGATTTCTAAAGTAACCTGCAGGTTTTTCTTTGTGTTCAGGATGAAAAGTCCACAAGTGGTAATGTAACTTGTTTGGCTTCGTACTTCATGATATTAAATTATACTATTTTGGTCCATGCAAAAGACTATGGTCTCATTATTACCCACCACTGGTTATTGTCATTACTGGTCAAGCTGGGACATAAATACTCCATCATAGTTTGCTTTTTTTTATTTCTTGAAGTCTCTTTTGTTGATTTATCATAGTTTACAATGATATTTTTACAAATTTATCCAGTGTAAAAACTCCCAAGTTTTATTTTGTCCTGCCGCGCCCCCCCTGTGATCACTCTGCCCCCCCCCCCCCCCAGTTTGGGAACCACTGAGCTAACTCATCCTAAAAACCCCGCCCACCCAGCTGACCGCCGGGTCACCCGGGCAGTAAATGGTGCAGACCCATTAAATCAGCGGCGTAGCAGCTTTTCACGCCAACAGGTGGCGCTGCTGTTGCGCGTGTCCGTCCAGGTGCAGGTCCTGACCTGAGCTGTCAGTCATGTGAAAATGAACACCTTGGAGGCTCCGTCAGGTGGAAAAACGCGACGTAGAAGTCGGATCTGTCAGCAGCCAATGAATGACCTGCGCCTCGCACCTGGAATTCTCCACACCAGATTCACCTGCTGACAGGCGGCGAGGTCCGGAGGAATGAAATGAGGTTTTTTCCCTTCAGATTTGGATGTTTCCTGCTTTTTGTGTGTTTCGTGTCTGTGGTCTGGATTAAATCGGCTCCCGGTGATGAAGGTGAGACTTCCCGACCTGCCGCGGGGTTTTATTCACCTGTGCTGACAAAACAAACACAAACTTATCGTTCAGGATCCTGGTTGTTGAGTCACACATAGATTAATTACACAATATTAAAACTGATTGACTAGTGTGTAAAAGTGCAGGAAACCAGACTTCTAGCTGGTCAGCAGCAGGTTGCAGGTTCTAATCCCCCCCTTCCTGGACCTTTAACTCTGAGGCACTAACCTGGTTCCTGGTAACCAGGTTAACCAGCTAGTTATCAGTAGCAGCTTACAGTGCGAGTGTTCCCCAAACAGCTGCAGGTTTGACTTCCCCTGCTTTCTGGATCAGTTCTTACGTCACCTTCCTGCTCAGCAATGCAAGAAAACTGGTTACATCCTAAAAACAAGGATAAAACATGTTTGGCTTGAAATGATGTGTATGCAAAGAGCCCTGTGACAACATCGTTGTGAAGTGGGGCTGAACTAGGAGATCCTACCTGTTATATATGATGGATTATTGTAGTTGTGCTTATGTAGGATTCAGTGGAATAATGGAGGCATCTCCATATGAGAATCCCCTCAGATTACACTTTGGTATCGCTACCCCTGCTTCATGTGTTTGGCTTCGTGTATCTTCTTTCTGTTTTTATTCAAATCCAGCGTAACATCCTCATTGTCTGCACAAAGGGAATAAAAGGAACAAAGCGTGTAAAGGGGGAGCACGTATTTAGCTGTACAATGAGGGAAAGGTCATGGTATGTAGGGAAAGTTTGCAGCAGCTGGTGGATCCGGTTTCCTGATCCAGGTCATCCATCACAGCATCACCTGCAGAGGAAACCACTGGATTCTGAAATCTTTCCAACCCGTTCAGCACCTCATCATCCAGGCTGGTCTTCAGGCTCGTCTTGCGGTGGTGATCTGGGACTTCTGCTTACATCTCCGCACGCATGCTGGTGGACCACGGCACACAAAGGGAACCGGAATAACCAGAAGTCTTCGCAGCACATTTCTTGGAAGTTTTCTCAAGCAGCAGCTGGTTCCACCTGGAAGCCGAAGGTTCTGGACCCTCCTTTATCGGCATGTTTCCACGCAGGTCCAAGCAGATTCATGTGACAACATTTCCCAGTAGAATCCACCATGTTCTACAGAAGACACCATGTCCAGACCAGAGGTGACCTTAAGAAGCACACCTGGCAGACAGGTGAGACCTGATCGTCGTGGAAAACAAAACCGCCGCTTTGCTGGAAACTGGAAGTCTGGAAACCGAAGGAAAGACTTTCATTCCAGGATGTAACGACCTGCAGCGGACACGGGTTCTGGTCGTTCTGGTGGGTCTGGCGGGTCTGTTGGTTCTGGTTCTGGTGGTTCTGGTTCTGGTGGGTCTGGTGGTTCTGGTGGTTCTGGTTGTGGCGGTTCTGGTTCTGGTGGGTCTGTTGGTTCTGTTGGTTCTGGTTCTGTTGGTTCTGGTGATTCTGGTTCTGTTAGTTCTGGTTCTGGCGGTTCTGTTGGTTCTGTTGGTTCTGGTTCTGTTGGTTCTGGTTCTGGCGGTTCTGTTGGTTCTGGTGATTCTGGTTCTGTTTGTTCTGGTTCTGGTGATTCTGGTTCTGTTTGTTCTGGTTCTGGCGGTTCTGTTGGTTCTGGTGATTCTGGTTCTGTTGGTTCTGGTTCTGGTGGTTCTGGTGGTTCTGGTTCTGGTGATTCTGGTTCTGTTTGTTCTGGTTCTGGTGGTTCTGTTGGTTCTGGCGGTTCTGTTGGTTCTGGTGATTCTGGTTCTGTTGGTTCTGGTTCTGGCGGTTCTGTTGGTTCTGGTAATTCTGGTTCTGGTGGTTCTGGTTCTGGTGGTTCTGGTTCTGGTTCTGTTTGTTCTGGTTCTGGTGGTTCTGGTTCTGGTGATTCTGGTTCTGTTTGTTCTGGTTCTGGTGGTTCTGGTTCTGGCGGTTCTGTTGGTTCTGGTGATTCTGGTTCTGTTGGTTCTGGTTCTGGTGGTTCTGTTGGTTCTGGCGGTTCTGTTGGTTCTGTTTGTTCTGGTTCTGGTGGTTCTGGTTCTGGTGATTCTGGTTCTGTTTGTTCTGGTTCTGGTGGTTCTGGTTCTGGCGGTTCTGTTGGTTCTGGTGATTCTGGTTCTGTTGGTTCTGGTTCTGGTGGTTCTGTTGGTTCTGGCGGTTCTGTTGGTTCTGTTTGTTCTGGTTCTGGTGGTTCTGGTTCTGTCCTCCAGCTGCAGATGGTACGGTGGTTTTGCTACACTGTTTATCTTTTTTGAAGTCGTTATCTTGATATAACGCGTTAATTTTCTCGTAATCTGGAGATACGAGCTTGTTTTCTGGAGGTATGAAGTTGATCCAGTCCAGAACATTCTGGTCGGTCCAGTCCAGAACATTCTGTTCTGCCCTTGGACCGTCCAGAGAAGAAGAAAGTGGTGATCCGGATCACCGTTTAGATCCAGGAACTTTTTAAAGGCCTTGGCGGAGGTTTTCGCTCTTCAAGTGTTTTTCTGGGAAACTTCTGAACTGCACAGTTTTGATACAATACTTTATTTTCAGACTTTGTACGACTGTATCTCTATATTGATAAATTAATAAATGTAAATAAAAGAAAGAGTCAACCGTAGTCAAGAGAAAGCAGCAACTATTCCCATATTTTGTTTTGTTGCAATAACCAGCGAAATATTAAAAGCAGATCGGTGGAATTAAATTTCACAAGGTTTAATAATAATTTAATTTGACCAGATAAAAATAGATAAATGCATCAATAAACAATCAGACATGTTAGTATCAAATTAATTGATACATTTATTTTTATTGTAGCTACCTTATGTCTTAGTTAAATAGTGTTATAAATATATTTTAGCATAAAAGCCCGTCGTTTTTAATGTTTTACGGTGATCTGTAACATCACGTAACAATACCTCTGACCTCTGCAACAAACCCGATGAGCTGTCAGCTCGTATCGGCAGCGTGATGCGATGCGGTGTCGATATGATGTCTATGATTGGACCTCGTGCTGTAGCCAATCACAGAGCAGCAACAGACGCTGAAGAGTGTCTTTGGAAGAAACATCACATCTGGTTAAGAGGTGAAAAAATCCCAACGGATCCATTTCTGGGTTTTTACCGGAACTGATCGGTTTGAGGATTTAAAAAAAAAAGAAAAAAAAAAAGACAGGTTGAATTGTGAGTAAAAGTCATGAAGTAAAATACTCTTAAAACTAACTTGTATTTCTGAAAAGTGACACCTGTGTTCCTGATGTTCCAGATGTGAGTTTATAATGCTGATAAACAGCCTGTCAGATCCAGTTCAGACCTGTTAACCCGTGTGTGCAGGCTCTCTGGTACCAGACCTGCGGACCCTCTACAAGAGGCTGCTGGTGGCCGAGGAACTGGGATCCCAGGTGAGCAAAGACCTCAGCAACATCCTGGAACAGCTGGTGAACATGTCCCGGTCTGCCAACGCCAGCTACGCCTCCAGCAACGCCACCGGCAACACCACCATCGCTACAGGTGGGTGAAGCGCGTCCAGACTGCTCACCGGTTCTGGCTCGACCCAGAACATGTTAAAGACCAGCAGAGAGACGTGTCTGTTCTGTCTGGTTTGGTTGGAACTTATTTTATCATTCATTCATTCATTATTCTAACCGCTTAGTCCGATGAAGGGTCGCGGGGAAGCTGGAGCCTATCCCAGCAGATCATATATATATATATATATATATATATATATATATATATGTATGCATTGTATGTATGTGTGTATGCAGTGTATGTGTGTGTGTATGTATGTATGTATGTATTGTGCGCATATAATACAGGTCTGTGCCTGCTGCTCGGAAGGAACCAGATTTGGAGAAATGCTGAGATTCAAAAACAGCAAATCCAGAAAAAAGAGGCAGTGATGCCAACTGCCCCCCCCCCCCCCCCCCCCCCAGCTCTGTTTTATTCTGTCATATTTTTACATTATTACAGGAAATGTTATTAACATGTGCAGATAATATCTTCTCTTTTATGTTGCTTCGGACTGAATTCTCCCAACGGGCCGGACTGGACTTGGGGAGGGCCGGTTTTTGGCCTCGGGCCATATGTTTGACTTGGTTACCATGGCGTCAGACGATCAGCTGATCCGCCAGCTGTCAGAGGGGAGATTGTTTTTTCTCCTCCCAGTCGGGTCCACTTCCTGATCCACGATCCAGACTGTCCGGACTCCTCGGTGACATCATGGCGCTCAGCCGAGACGCCGATGGTTTGGAGGAGTTTTGATTGGCAGGTGCTGGACCCTCCCTCGGGTCTTGTTGGACTGTCAGGATGTCTGTGAGTCACGCCAGAACCAGAATCACCCGACCCGAACATCACAGAACCTCTGCTCCGGGAACGTCTTCAGACCTCATGGGCGACCCTGAATGTGGTCTGATCTGGTCCCAGTGTTTGGTTCTGACCCGGCAGGGGCCACCGGGTCTGGGCTGTGCTCGGTGCTGTTTCTGCCAGAAGCCAGAGCCATAGTGGAACCCTGAGCTGGTTGATGTTTTACAGACGGCAGAAGTCCAAACTCCTCCTTTACAACTGACAAGATATCTTTATGTGATGATCCAGAACCAGAAGAAACCTGTTCCTTCACCTGATACTGTCCAGTTCATTTCAGTCCACTGAGTCCACAGTGGTCCAGTCCATGACCTCCAGCAGAACCAGAACCAGGAAATAAAACCACAAGCACCACAAGCAGGAAGGATGGACATCTGTCCGGACCGGATGGGGATGGAGAGGACCAGGAAGACGGTCCACCAGCAGCAGAACTCTGATCCAGGATCCTGAATGAAACGATGGAAGTTTCTGAGGAAGATTTCAGTCGAAACGTTTAAAAACCGTCAAGTTTGTAGAAAATCCTGGAAAACAAGAAACCGAATTTCTGAACCATGATGTGGAGAGCAGAGAGGAGCCCAGTGCATGATGGGACGTCTCCCGGTGCATGATGGGACGTCTCCCGGTGCATGATGGGACGTCTCCCGGTGCATGATGGGACGTCTCCCGGTGCATGATGGGACGTCTCCCGGTGCATGATGGGACGTCTCCCGGTGCATGATGGGACGTCTCCCGGTGCATGATGGGACGTCTCCCGGTGCATGATGGGACGTCTCCCGGTGCATGATGGGACGTCTCCCGGTGCATGATGGGACGTCTCCCGGTGCATGATGGGACGTCTCCCGGTGCATGATGGGACGTCTCCCGGTGCATGATGGGACGTCTCCCGGTGCATGATGGGACGTCTCCCGGTGCATGATGGGACGTCTCCCGGTGCATGATGGGACGTCTCCCGGTGCATGATGGGACGTCTCCCGGTGCATGATGGGACGTCTCCCGGTGCATGATGGGACGTCTCCCGGTGCATGATGGGACGTCTCCCGGTGCATGATGGGACGTCTCCCGGTGCATGGTGGGACGTCTCCCGGTGCATGATGGGACGTCTCCCAGTGCATGATGGGACGTCTCCCGGTGCATGATGGGACGTCTCCCAGTGCATGATGGGACGTCTCCCAGTGCATGATGGGACGTCTCCTGGTGCATGATGGGACGTCTCCCAGTGCATGATGGGACGTCTCCTAGTGCATGATGGGGCGTCTCCCGGTGCATGATGGGACGTCTCCTGGTGCATGATGGGACGTCTGCCGGTGGAAGATGAGTTGGAAAGAATAAAGTAGGAAGATGATCTGAAGGTAGAGAGGAGGTCTGGGATCCGGTTCTGCTTCCTGAAGCCGGACTGGGATCCGGTCCTGCCTCCTGAAGCCGGACTGGGATCCGGTTCTTCCTCCTGAAGCCGGACTGGGATCCGGTTCTGCTTCCTGAAGCCGGACTGGGATCCGGTTCTGCTTCCTGAAGCCGGACTGGGATCCGGTCCTGCCTCCTGAAGCCGGACTGGGATCCGGTTCTGCTTCCTGAAGCCGGACTGGGATCCGGTCCTGCTTCCTGAAGCCGGACTGGGATCCGGTCCTGCCTCCTGAAGCCGGACTGGGATCCGGTCCTGCCTCCTGAAGCCGGACTGGGATCCGGTCCTGCCTCCTGAAGCCGGACTGGGATCCGGTTCTGCTTCCTGAAGCCGGACTGGGATCCGGTCCTGCTTCCTGAAGCCGGACTGGGATCCGGTCCTGCCTCCTGAAGCCGGACTGGGATCCGGTCCTGCTTCCTGAAGCCGGACTGGGATCCGGTCCTGCCTCCTGAAGCCGGACTGGGATCCGGTCCTGCCTCCTGAAGCCGGACTGGGATCCGGTCCTGCCTCCTGAAGCCGGACTGGGATCCGGTCCTGCTTCCTGAAGCCGGACTGGGATCCGGTCCTGCCTCCTGAAGCCGGACTGGGATCCGGTCCTGCTTCCTGAAGCCGGACTGGGATCCGGTTCTGCTTCCTGAAGCCGGACTGGGATCCGGTCCTGCCTCCTGAAGCCGGACTGGGATCCGGTCCTGCCTCCTGAAGCCGGACTGGGATCCGGTCCTGCCTCCTGAAGCCGGACTGGGATCCGGTCCTGCTTCCTGAAGCCGGACTGGGATCCGGTCCTGCCTCCTGAAGCCGGACTGGGATCCGGTCCTGCCTCCTGAAGCCGGACTGGGATCCGGTCCTGCCTCCTGAAGCCGGACTGGGATCCGGTCCTGCTTCCTGAAGCCGGACTGGGATCCGGTTCTGCTTCCTGAAGCCGGACTGGGATCCGGTCCTGCCTCCTGAAGCCGGACTGGGATCCGGTCCTGCCTCCTGAAGCCGGACTGGGATCCGGTCCTGCCTCCTGAAGCCGGACTGGGATCCGGTCCTGCTTCCTGAAGCCGGACTGGGATCCGGTCCTGCCTCCTGAAGCCGGACTGGGATCCGGTCCTGCCTCCTGAAGCCGGACTGGGATCCGGTCCTGCCTCCTGAAGCCGGACTGGGATCCGGTTCTGCTTCCTGAAGCCGGACTGGGATCTGGTTCTGTAGGGAGGGTCTGAAAACTGAAGGTTTTGCCTTCCATTCTACATCTGGAACCTTTTGGAACCGGCAGCAGACCTGCAGTCTGGGAGAACCCAAAGTTCCACATCGTAGTACTGGAAGCCCTGCAGAGTAATTCCTCAGATGGACTCTTCCTGATGTTCTCAGGTCCAAAGACGACAAGCTCATCCTGTTTGGAAGAAGAAAAACCATCCAGGTCTTTGTAATCTCACCACAGATCTGATGAAATGTTTATTCCATTCTGTCTGACAGGAAAGTCCTGCTGCCGAAGTCCTGAATCTTCATCAGATCTTTTCCAGCGTCAGTCAGACAATAATTCTGTTCTGTCTGTAGAAGTCCTGAAGCATCTGAGAGGCCAGTACTCTCTTCTCCTGCCCAACATTTACCTGTACATGCCCCACCTGAGACAGCATCCAGACAGCCTGGTTCCCAACGTGGTTCTGGGGCAGCAGCGGCGTGGAGGTATGGCGGATCAGAACCGTAACCTTCATGATAAATTCGATCTGCTGTTGACGTCTTCCTGTCCCCCCTCAGTGTCCATGGTGCTGGGTATCCCCACGGTGAAGCGAGACAAGCAGAGTTACCTGGAAAAAACTCTTAGCTCTCTGCTCTACAGCCTGACCTCCGCTCAACGCCAAGACCTCCTCATCATCATCTTCGTCGCTGAGGTTCGACAGGCTCTTACACTTCTTACTGCATCCTACTTTACCAGCTGAGCTTCTGTAAAATATAATGTTTGCAGGCTGCATGCAGATCTCTGCAGACCTCCGATCCACCACAAGCTTCAGGGGAGGAAAGCTACAGCTTGGTCTGTAGCTGGTTAGAGACATGTCTGTAGCTGGTTAGAGACAGGTCTATAGCTGGTTAGAGACTGGTCTATAGCTGGTTAGAGACTGGTCTGTAGCTGGTTAGAGACAGGTCTGTAGCTGGTTAGAGACTGGTCTATAGCTGGTTAGAGACAGGTCTGTAGCTGGTTAGAGACATGTCTATAGCTGGTTAGAGACTGGTCTATAGCTGGTTAGAGACAGGTCTGTAGCTGGTTAGAGACAGGTCTGTAGCTGGTTAGAGACATGTCTATAGCTGGTTAGAGACAGGTCTGTAGCTGGTTAGAGACAGGTCTGTAGCTGGTTAGAGACAGGTCTATAGCTGGTTAGAGACAGGTCTATAGCTGGTTAGAGACAGGTCTATAGCTGGTTAGAGACAGGTCTGTAGCTGGTTAGAGACAGGTCTGTAGCTGGTTAGAGACAGGTCTGTAGCTGGTTAGAGACAGGTCTGTAGCTGGTTAGAGACAGGTCTGTAGCTGGTTAGAGACAGGTCTGTAGCTGGTTAGAGACAGGTCTATAGCTGGTTAGAGACAGGTCTATAGCTGGTTAGAGACAGGTCTATAGCTGGTTAGAGACAGGTCTGTAGCTGGTTAGAGACAGGTCTGTAGCTGGTTAGAGACATGTCTATAGCTGGTTAGAGACAGGTCTGTAGCTGGTTAGAGACAGGTCTGTAGCTGGTTAGAGACAGGTCTGTAGCTGGTTAGAGACAGGTCTGTAGCTGGTTAGAGACTGGTCTGTAGCTGGTTAGAGACAGGTCTGTAGCTGGTTAGAGACAGGTCTATAGCTGGTTAGAGACAGGTCTGTAGCTGGTTAGAGACTGGTCTATAGCTGGTTAGAGACTGGTCTATAGCTGGTTAGAGACAGGTCTGTAGCTGGTTAGAGACAGGTCTGTAGCTGGTTAGAGACTGGTCTGTAGCTGGTTAGAGACAGGTCTGTAGCTGGTTAGAGACAGGTCTGTAGCTGGTTAGAGACAGGTCTGTAGCTGGTTAGAGACAGGTCTGTAGCTGGTTAGAGACTGGTCTATAGCTGGTTAGAGACAGGTCTGTAGCTGGTTAGAGACAGGTCTGTAGCTGGTTAGAGACAGGTCTATAGCTGGTTAGAGACAGGTCTACAGCTGGTTAGAGACTGGTCTGTAGCTGGTTAGAGACTGGTCTATAGCTGGTTAGAGACTGGTCTATAGCTGGTTAGAGACAGGTCTATAGCTGGTTAGAGACTGGTCTATAGCTGGTTAGAGACAGGTCTGTAGCTGGTTAGAGACATGTCTGTAGCTGGTTAGAGACATGTCTGTAGCTGGTTAGAGACATGTCTATAGCTGGTTAGAGACAGGTCTGTAGCTGGTTAGAGACAGGTCTGTAGCTGGTTAGAGACAGGTCTGTAGCTGGTTAGAGACAGGTCTGTAGCTGGTTAGAGACAGGTCTGTAGCTGGTTAGAGACAGGTCTGTAGCTGGTTAGAGACTGGTCTATAGCTGGTTAGAGACTGGTCTATAGCTGGTTAGAGACAGGTCTGTAGCTGGTTAGAGACAGGTCTGTAGCTGGTTAGAGACAGGTCTGTAGCTGGTTAGAGACAGGTCTGTAGCTGGTTAGAGACAGGTCTACAGCTAGTTAGAGACAGGTCTGTAGCTGGTTAGAGACAGGTCTGTAGCTGGTTAGAGACTGGTCTATAGCTGGTTAGAGACAGGTCTGTAGCTGGTTAGAGACAGGTCTGTAGCTGGTTAGAGACAGGTCTGTAGCTGGTTAGAGACAGGTCTGTAGCTGGTTAGAGACAGGTCTGTAGCTGGTTAGAGACAGGTCTGTAGCTGGTTAGAGACAGGTCTGTAGCTGGTTAGAGACAGGTCTACAGCTGGTTAGAGACAGGTCTACAGCTGGTTAGAGACAGGTCTACAGCTGGTTAGAGACAGGTCTGTAGCTGGTTAGAGACAGGTCTGTAGCTGGTTAGGGACAGGTCTGTAGCTGGTTAGAGACATGTCTGTAGCTGGTTAGAGACATGTCTGTAGCTGGTTAGAGACTGGTCTGTAGCTGGTTAGAGACATGTCTGTAGCTGGTTAGAGACATGTCTGTAGCTGGTTAGAGACAGGTCTGTAACTGGTTAGAGACAGGTCTGTAGCTGGTTAGAGACAGGTCTGTAGCTGGTTAGAGACTGGTCTGTAGCTGGTTAGAGACTGGTCTGTAGCTGGTTAGAGACAGGTCTGTAGCTGGTTAGAGACAGGTCTACAGCTGGTTAGAGACAGGTCTGTAGCTGGTTAGAGACAGGTCTACAGCTGGTTAGAGACAGGTCTGTAGCTGGTTAGAGACAGGTCTGTAGCTGGTTAGAGACAGGTCTGTAGCTGGTTAGAGACAGGTCTGTAGCTGGTTAGAGACATGTCTGTAGCTGGTTAGAGACATGTCTGTAGCTGGTTAGAGACTGGTCTGTAGCTGGTTAGAGACAGGTCTGTAGCTGGTTAGAGACAGGTCTGTAGCTGGTTAGAGACATGTCTGTAGCTGGTTAGAGACAGGTCTGTAGCTGGTTAGAGACATGTCTGTAGCTGGTTAGAGACTGGTCTGTAGCTGGTTAGAGACTGGTCTGTAGCTGGTTAGAGACTGGTCTGTAGCTGGTTAGAGACATGTCTGTAGCTGGTTAGAGACATGTCTGTAGCTGGTTAGAGACTGGTCTGTAGCTGGTTAGAGACATGTCTGTAGCTGGTTAGAGACAGGTCTGTAGCTGGTTAGAGACTGGTCTATAGCTGGTTAGAGACAGGTCTGTAGCTGGTTAGAGACATGTCTGTAGCTGGTTAGAGACATGTCTGTAGCTGGTTAGAGACAGGTCTGTAACTGGTTAGAGACAGGTTGTTTGTAGTTCATTATAGAGTTATCTAGAGTCAGTTTCTTTAGTGGTGGCTTATTTAGCAGCTATCTTAGAGACTTTGGAAAAATACCTGATGCTAGTGAGCTGTTGTCAATAAGCAGGAGATTCTTTCTACAGAGGTAAAAACATCTTTAAGGAGTGAGCATGTTATTGATTTTAAACTACAAACCAATTCATGAAGGAATCAATCATATTAAATTCAGACATAAGAGAGTATAATAACAGAGTTATTTCCAAGTTTTGGGCAAAGACTAACTTTCTTGTTTGAATATGTGTCATAATTGTTTTCATTTTTCCACTAAAAAAGTCTGCAAATTCATTGCATTTCTCAGTGGAGAGGAGGTCTGGGCTGAACTGTATGGGAGGATTTGTAATTTTTTTCTTTCATAGCAAACAGAGTGCAGGTATTGTTGACAAATCTTAGTCACATGAGATAGATACCGCTGTCTGGCCCTGCACAGCTTATTGTTAAAATCTCGCAGGCTTTGTTTGTACAGCTCCTAATGGATCTGAAGTTTAGTTTTCCTCCACTTATCATCAGCTCTTCTGCATTCACTTTTTAGGTTTACAACCCTACTGGTATTTCACCTTGGTGTGTTCTGTTTGCTTAAGTTGCTCTTGATTCTTATCGGTGCAACAGCATCCATCATTGAAATTATCCAGGAGTCCATCATCTGACTCTGCAGTCGTTGTTGGCAACGGAGCTACCGCCTTGATAAACTTGCACTTGTTCTTTCTTTAATGAACCATTTCCCAACAGAGAAGCAGGTTGATTGGACATTCTGGGTGATCAGTAAGTTAAACAAGATACAGAAATGGTCTGACAAGGCCAAATCAGAAACTGCAACAGAGGAAATATCAACACCTTTGGAAATAACCAGGTCCAGAATGTGACCTCGAATGTGAGTTGGTCCTTTTACATGTTGCCTTAAACCAAACATGTTCAATACAGGAGAAAATTCTTTGGCAATACCATCTGTTAGATTATCTATGTGAATGTTAAAATCACCTGATAAGATAAAGTGACTAAAATCAGTTGAAATAACAGACAGTAATTCTGAAAATTCATCAATAAAGCTTGCATAGTGTCCCAGAGCTCTGTAGATGTTAAAAAAAAACAAACAAACACGATTTTAGGAAAGTCTTTTAAAATAAAAGTAAGATTTTCAAGATAAATAAAATCACCAAGTGAAATGTCTTCATACTGGAAGAAATCTTTAAATAAAGCAGCGTCTTCTCCTCCTTTCCTCTTGTTTCCACTTTTATTCATGAAACTAAACTGTTTCATGTAGAACATCAGCACATCTACCTTCTGTCAGCCATGTTTCTGTTAGAAAAAGAAAATCTAAGCTGTGAAAAGTGACTAAGTTATTGACTAACAGTGACTTCTTGGACAGAGATCTAATATTTAGTAAAGCTTTATGGAGTTTTCTCTGCTCTCTGTTGTGTGCTGAGTGCTAAATGGTACAGTTAACAGATTGGATAGGTTCATGGCTTTCCATCATGGCACACTACCTTTGTTTTGAACTCTGCTACTCCTCTGTGAACTTCCTGCAATCATCCTGAGCTCTGCTCTGCAAGGAAAGATTATCTAAGAGGAGGACGGGGACAGATGGGGGTCGTTGGGGTCCGGACTGGGGCAGAGCCATCTTCTGGAGACCTTGGGTGATGTGGAGAATCAGATCTGATGAGGAGGGAGAGCTGGGTGGTGTTTGCACCAAGTAATCTGCTTCCAGATAGATCGGAGGCGCTCCATCAGGTCGGAAACTTTCCCTTCAGCTCCAAAAGATATTGAAGTTATCAATGAACTTTATCCTCTGGGCCATACATGCATTGATAGCCATGTGTTCAGGCCCAGAGGTCTGCTGGAAACTTCAGTTCCTTTCCCCACTGGAGGAACGGGGCCTGAAATGACAACATGGTGTCTCCAGAGGGACATTTTCCCTCCAACCACAGAGAAAAGTCTTTCTTCAGGATCTCAGAACCAGTTTTCCTCCTCAGAATATCATGATGATCTTCATGCCATCTGGATGTGAAGTCAGAACAGTCGGCACGGTCTCTGACAGTTTCCTGGCAGATTTATCAGAAAAAGTTTGATTTTCTGTCTTTGGCGTTCGAACATGCTGCGTTATGGAGTCCCAGTCAGGTCTGTGTCTGTTTGTTCTGAGGAAAGTCTAGTAGTCCCAGTCAGAAATCAGATGATATTGGCCAGAGGCAACAAGTGTCCTGTCCCAAGCGTGAATTATTCCCAGGGTACGACTGGAGGAACCAGTCGAACCAGGCTGCTTGACATTTTCAGCTGTGTGTAAGGTTCAGTTAGGCCTTCAGGCAGGGGAAGGTTGTGACAAGCGGATCTAAAACTGCAGCAGGTGCAACATTTCTCCCTGAAGACGTCGTCCTTACATCCGTAACCCAACTCACCCCAGATTACCTGGTTTTACACAGCTGTGTGGGTAAACTAGTTCCTGCAACCTTCAGGAATCAGCTGTGAACTCTTCAGGTTTTAACCCTTTCCTGGCGCGGAGTCCCTGATTTTCTCCTGTTTGTGTTTCAGACAGATTCAGAGTACGTGAGCAGCGTTGCAGTGAGCATCAGGAAGAGGTGAGTCCACTGCTGCTGCTGATTGGTTTATGCTCAGCTCACATAAAAACCTGGTATTTCACATTTCCACCATCACCCCCCAAACAGAACTCATAAGGATGTTTGGAAATAAACTCAAAATGAGAAAGAAAATCAGACCACTGACATAAAAAACAATAAAATTACATTTAAAACATAAATCAACAAATAAATTAAATGAAAAGCTCTGAAATGAATAAAAAAAACCTCTGGAAATAATATACAAAAAAACCCCTAAAATGACAGAAAATCCACTTAAATTCTTCGGTGGATCATCCATCTGTTCAACCTGACAAATGGAAAAAAACATTTCATTTGACTAAAAAATGGAAGTTTGTTGTTTTCAACTTAAAACAAAACAAATGATAAACAGAGAAACCAAAATGAAACAATGAATCTAAGTTAGGTTTCCCACGAGTCGTCCTGCTGCACGTGCACGTGCAGTAACGTCACCAACATGTGGACTTCGGACCCCAGTGAGGTCAGACATGCAGGAGTTTTTACCTGAAGTTGCAGACAGACGGATGGACAGACAGACACCAACAACAATGTAATTATTTGTTAAACAAATACTTAATCTGCAGAGTAATAAATCCGCCCTTGACAAGGTAAATCCAACATCTTTTCTCACACCTGATCAGTTGTTAGGCAGCAAAAAGCCCATATGGATACCTAACTAAGAACATTTTATATTTTATTAACCATTAAATGAGCTCTAATGACTTTTTGTTAGACAGAAACTCCACTTCTGGGGCTTAAATCCGCCTTAAAGGGGT
Organism: Telmatherina bonti; assembly: GCF_933228915.1. Lineage (NCBI taxonomy): Eukaryota > Metazoa > Chordata > Actinopteri > Atheriniformes > Telmatherinidae > Telmatherina > Telmatherina bonti. The sequence continues at coordinate 37,464,906 of NC_136610.1, read as the reverse complement.
TTCGGAGGTGTGAGGGACTAGCTGGCCAGTAATCAGGTCACTTTCATTAAATTCTACATTTTACTGACCAAAAATATACATTTCTTAAATAATAATTTATAAGGATGAGTGGAAATGAAACTTAATAAATAAATCAAATTAATCAGACTTCACAGGCTAAAAGGAAACGAGTAACCATGGCAACAAGCAGCAACATGCCTGAATATTGTGTCTTCGTTCTGACTTATCGGCGACGCCTGTTGAAATGGACGTGATGTCGCGCGCATTTCGTGTTTCTGCGTTTTTGTGGCGAGAAGAACTGAGAAGCTGAGCAACACACCTTCCACCTGCTGCACGCGCTCCTGCCCCCGCTTTATGGCACAACGCCTGCCTGTTGCATCTGTCCCCATGGCAACAGACATGTGACGGTCCTTCATAGACGTTTATAAGTCTGAAGTCCACATCTTGTTGGCAACTTTAGAAAGGCGCTGTGGGAAATGAATAACCTGAAAACATAAATGAGATTTATTAAATCATTTGACTCTCTCTGTTTGTCGTCTTTTTTTAGCTGAAAACAGGAAAACAAACCGTAAACAAACAATAAACAAACAGTAAACAAGGCGTCCACAGTGTGGCCGTTCAGACGGTTTTAAACGATATAAAGCAAACAGAGAAACGACGATTGAATTGTTGAGTAAAACCAGGAAGCAGATGTAGTCATGTGACCGTCGTGGGAAGAGGAGGTTTCACTCCTCTCGCCATTTCTCCTCTGGGGGGGGTGCCGTCTCTCCTCTGGGGGCGCCGTTTCTTCTCATGTAGACCATGCTTCTGGATAAAAGCTTTTTGTGAATAAAACCTGCTCCCTGCTGGTTCCTTTGGAGGTTTCCAGCAGGAAGAGGAAACACCTCTGATCTGGAGACGGGGTGAAGTCTCGCGGGCCCTCCGGGACCCTGCGGAGGTTGTGGAGCCGGTCCACGGCGGGATGGAACCCACCTGTTGCTCCTGGTTACAGACGGAAACGACTGATGAATGTCTCATTTTTTCTCCGCAGTTTTCCCAGGGAGGCGAAGTCCGGCCTGTTGGAGGTGGTTTCTCCGTCACAGTATTACTACCCCGACTTCAGCACCCTCACGGAGACCTTCGGAGACTCCATGGATCGAGTCAAGTACGTGGTCCGAGCTTCTAATGTCATTCCAGCCGGATTTGCTTCGGAAAACCAGGAAAACCGTTTTCTGAATGCAATGTTCCATCTCTGGTCCCTTCAGAAGTAATCTGATTACTCAGCCAGTCTTGTCTGTTTGCTGCTTTCCTCTCAAGCAGGGGTGTCCAGTTCTGGTCCTCCAGAGCCACAATCCTGCAGGTTTTCAATGCATCCCTGCTCCAACACGCCTGACTCAGACTTATCAGTCACTGTGCAGAACTTCATTGGCTGTTGGATATATTTCATGCAGGGGTGTCAAACTCTGGCAGGTTTTAGTTGTTTCCTTCCCCCAACACAGCTGTTTCAAATCAAATGGATCCAGCAGCTTCTTGATTTCAGTCAGGTGTGTTGGAGCAGGGAGACAACCAAACCCTGCAGGATACCGGCCCTCAAGGACTGGACTTTCACACCTGTGATTTAATGGAAACCAGGTGTGTTGGAGCAGGGTTACATGGAGAACCAGCAGGACGGCGACTCTCGAGGACCGACGGTGGGAACCCCCGCTGTAGACTGGATTACCCACAATGCAGCAGAAACTGGCCGTTTTAGTGAGAAATGAGTCGATAAAACTTCGGCTTGGTGAGATGAGACTGCTTTCTCCGACCAGATCCGTCTTTTCTCTGCAAACTTCCAGAAAACAAAGATGCAACAATGTGACATCTGCCCTGGTTTACATGGTATCAGATCGACACTGAAACCTGCTGCATCGCCTTCCTAAGTCTAGTCAGCAGCTCTGATGGAGCATCAGTGTGATCATCGTACCAGATTGTACGCTTTACTTTAACTTCATTAAAACAACAAAGCCTTGACATAGTCGCACTCAAAGTTCATAACTTATTCCTTGCAAAAATATGTATACAACAGGACAGAAATAGCATTGACATATGTATGTCTCTGTCAAAATCTCATTAAGACAAAACAAAGAAACAGAATATTTATGCCTTTACCAAATATGAAATCACCGTCCATCCATCCATCCGTCCATCCATCCATCCATCCATCCGTCCATCCATCCATCCATCCATCCGTCCATCCGTCCATCCATCCATCCATCCATCCATCCATCCATCTTCTGCCGCTTATCCGGGGTCGGGTCGCGGGGGCAGCAGCCTAAGCAGGGAAGCCCAGACTTCCCTCTCCCCAGCCACATTGCCAACTCTGAAGGGGGGGATCCCGAGGCGTTCCCAGGCCAACCGAGAGATGTAATCCCTCCAGCGTGTCCTGGGTCTTCCCCGGGGTCTCCTCCCAGAGGGACGTGCCTGGAACACCTCACCAGGGAGGTCCAGGAGGCATCCTGACCAGATGCCCGAGCCACCTCAACTGGTTCCTCTCGATGCGGAGGAGCAGCGGCTCTACTCTGATCTCCTCCCGGATGACCGAGCTCCTCACCCTATCTCTAAGGGAGAGCCAAGGGTACCCCATACTCCCGGAGTACCCCCTACAGGAGCCCCCGGGGGACACGGTCGAACGGCTTCTCCAGGTCCACAAAGCACATGTAGACTGGTTGGGCAAACTCCCATGCCCCCTCCAGGACCCCAAAGAGGGTATAGAGCTGGTCCACTGTTCCGCGACCAGGACGAAAACCACACTGCTCCTCCTCAATCCGGGATTCGACTATCCGGCAGACCTTCCTCTCCAGGACCCCTGAATAGACCTTACCAGGGAGGCTGAGGAGTGTGATTCCCCTGTAATTGGAACACACCCGGTGACCATCTGTTCAAGTACCAGTCTTTCTTTGGTCGCAAAACTGTGGTTATTTCCTCCATACAGTTCACGGATTTCCGTCTGAGTCCAGCCTAGCTGGGTGTGGTTTAAGCCAGTTCATCGTTAATGCTTTACTTTTGTAACACGTTAATTTTCTGTAATTAATAATGATTTAAGTCCTGCTACGACCATAAACATGTAAACAACGCGGCAGAAATGTCAACTGGACAGGTGTGTTGAATGTGGAAGGTTTGTGTTGCATCTGATGAGACGTTCACCGCGCTGCAGGGAAAAACGGAACGATGATGTGTTCACAGATGGAGAACGAAGCAGAATCTGGACTTCAGCTTTCTCATGCTGTACGCGCAGGACAAAGGAACCTTTTACGTGCAGGTAAGTCCCGCTCCGGCTGGAGGAGGCGACGATGAGGAGGAGGAGACTTTTCCAGCTGCAGAAACAGCTGTCAGGCTGCTGGGCAGAAACTCTTCCACCTGAATGAGCAGTGTGATGACCTCTGAATGCCTTTTTTCTGGTTTCCAGTTAGAAGATGATGTTGTTGCGAGGTCCGGTTACTACAGCGACATGAAGACCTTTGCCACACAGGAAGCCTCGAAGCCTTGGCTCTACCTGGAGTTCTCCCAGCTGGGGTTTATAGGTGTGTTTGGAGTCGCTGCGCTGCTGAAAGTCTCTCTGTGCACCCAGTCAACCTGTGTCTGTCCACCAGGCAAGATGTTTCGGACCTCGGACCTCCCGATGATCGCAGAGTTCTTCCTGATGTTCCACAGAGACAAACCCATCGACTGGCTGCTGGATCACATTCTGTGGGTGAAAGTCTGCAACCCTGAGAAAGATGCTGTGAGTTGGTTCAGCTTCACACGACTTCCAGCAGATCTTCCACCACACGCCGTGTCAGTGCTGGAAGCGTGTAGACACAGTGTGTGGACGTCACAGGCTCTGTTTTCTCTTCCAGAAACACTGTAATGAGCAGAAAGCCTTACTGAAGCTCAGATACAAGCCCTCCCTCTTCCAGCATGTGGGCCTCCACTCCTCGCTGTCGGGGAAGCTGCAGCAGCTGAAGGTGAAGGTTTTTATCCAAAAAGTGAAGTGAAATTAGCTGCTGTCTTCTAGCTGCACTGACAGTAACGTGGTTTTACTTCAGGAGGAGAAAACATTTATCTGTTCCACTGTGTTCCGTGTGATTTACTCTGACACACGTGTTGGTTCTGACACGTCTGCATTAATCTGGCTCAGCTTTCTGCAGAGGGCAAGATCATACAAGCAGAAAAACAGACCTTGTCGAGGAGGTGAAGAGATTCAGACAGAAAAACCTGTTTGGACTCATTACTTGTTTAATACGATACTAGTTATTACTTATTTTAAATCAATCAGTCAGTCATTTTCTGAACCGCTTAATCCCATTCAGGGTCGCAGGGGCTTTAGGCGAAAGGCAGGGTACACCCTGGACAGCTCGCCAGTCCATCGCAGGGCCACACAGAGACAAACAACCACTCACGCTCACACTCACCCCTATGGGCGATTTAGAGTAACCAATTAACCTAACATGCATGTCTTTGGATGGTGGGAGGAAGCCGGAGAACCTGGAGAGAACCCACGCATACATGGGGAGAACATGCAAACTCCACACAGAAAGACCACTGACCAACACCCCCCCCACCCAGCCAAGGATCAAACCAGTGACCTTCTTGCTGTGAGGCCACAGTGCTAACCACTGTGCCACCGTGCAGCCCTTAATTCAATCATTTAGTCTGAATCCATCCATCCGTCCATCCATTATTTAACCGTTTAGTCTCAGTCATGGTTGTGGGGAAGCTGGAGTCCACCCCAGCAGTCACTGGGTGGGAGGCAGATACACCTGGCCAGGTTGACAGTCTAAAAGCCAAATAACTAAAATATGGTTGAAGGCGACGTTACTGGATGCTGAGCGCTGTGATACTTCATGGTTTGATCCTGCTTTCCAGGACAAGGATTTTGGGAAGCAGATTCTGTTCCATGCCCACAACAATCCACCCGCACAGCTCAGCAGCAGCCTGAAACACTATCAGCAGCACAGTCTGGATCGGCTCTACCAGGGACAGGACTTCCTGTGGGCGCTGACGCCGGTCCGGGGGGACTACATCCTCTTCAGCTTCCCACAGCCCATCACCATATCGGGGTGAGTCCAACTGGGTTTCCCTGGAGCGTATGACAGGGTGACTCTTTGCTAATCTGTCCTGGTAGACATATGGACGTCTGTCCACAGCTGGGACTGTGAACGGACGTCCAGAAGTGTCAAAGGTCAATCTCCTGTCTGAGCAGGAAATGTTTCAGCCTGAACTCAACCAGAAAAGAGTTTTGGTGCTCATTGGCTTGTCATTAATGATTTGCAGAACCAGTCTGGGACTCAGTAACTGGTTGCTGTGGGAACGGTAACTGGTTGCTGTGGGAACGGTAACTGGTTGCTGTGGGAACGGTAACTGGTTGCCGTGGGAACGGTAACGGGGCACTGTGGGAAGGTTCAACGTCATGAGGCCAAGTTCTGTGAGATATATCAAAGCCGATTTCAAGATTTTCCCTTAAATATTTAAAAAAATGTTTGTGATGCCAAACGTTGCAGATATGCAGATATGAGAAAACGCAACATTTCACCCATAAATGATGATGATCAATAATCAGACTCTGTCATTAACGACAGATTGTCTGAGATCAGCGATATGATGACATCTGTTCAGCAGCTCAGGTCACTTTTCACGCAGAACAACACAGATGTGTTTTAACAGCCTGCAAACTTCGACGTCTTCCACGCTAAAATCAAATCAAACTTTATTTGTATAGCACTTTTCGTGCTTAAAAACAATACAAAGTGCTTTACATTATAAAACAATTTACATAAAAATAGATAAAACACTAACACACATACATCCATAGTCGCCTTTCACCCACCCACAACCACCCCCACCCATGCCCTATTTGCCCTGTAACAGTTAAAAGAAGATGAATGGCCAGGTGCATTTGCACCAGATGTGCACCAGATAAGGAAACGGTATTCTCAGGGAGCCTCTACACAAAGGGCTACCCCCAACCAAGACCACCCAGGCCATCACCATGGGGGCCACCCGGGTCCGGGCAGACAGGACCCACGCCACAACCGTAAAGCTGCAGCGCTGGATCCCGACCCACCAGACAGGGACAGCCCCCACTGCAACACCCATGCAGTCAGAGCAGGGGCAGCCCTCGGTGAAGAGGACCCCGATGAGGAGAGAGCTGGAGTGATGACTGAAAGTAAAATCCATTTAAAAAATAATAAAATCTATACTAATATGTAAATAAATATATAAAATAAATAAATCAAATTAACTCAAAAGAAGAATAAATATGGGTTAATATAAGAATGTTAAAACTTAGTTAAAAG
>NC_136610.1:37386113-37453613 GCF_933228915.1 Telmatherina bonti | reverse complement strand
CACACACACACACACACACACGCACACACACACATCCTCCCTCCAGGTGTTACTCCACCTTTCAGTGATCTAGTGGAACAGGAAAACCCTACCTGACACAAACGACGACACTGAAACATGGTTCAACTCTGAAGCAGCTTCATTGAGACACATTTTATTAAATCATTCCAGAAAACTTTTCAGCTTAAACGACGTTTTTATTGAAGTAAAAATTATGAAGTAAGTTTCACTGTTCATCTGTGTCGGATGGCAGCTGGAATCATCATCATCATCTTCATCATCGTCATCATCATCGTCATCATCACCATCATCACAGTCCTGACGAGTCTTGGTTTGCTCAGCAGGTCATGTGATCTGAAGAATCAGTTTTTACTGGATGCTGCAGCAGCTGGATGTGATGATGAGGATGATGATGATGAGGAGAATGAGGAGGATGATGATGAGGATGAGGAGAATGAGGAGGATGATGATGAGGACGATGAGGATGAGGAGGAGGATGATGATGAAGGTTAGGAGAATGAGGAGGATAATGAGGATGATGATGATAAGGAGGATGAGGATGATGAGGATGATGAGGATAATGAGGATGATGATGAGAATGATGATGAGAATGAGGATGATGAGGATGATGCAGATGATGAGGATGAGGATGAGAATGATGATGATGAGGATGAGGATGAGAATGATGAGGATGATGAGGATGAGGATGATGCAGAGGATGAGGATGAGAATGATGATGATGAGGATGAGGAGAATGAGGAGGATGATGAAGATGATAAGGATGATGATGATGATGAAGATGATGATAAGGATGATGCAGATTCAGCTGGTTTTCCTTCTGGTCGCGGTGAACCTGCAGCATCTCGTTGCCGTGGAACCATCAGCTGGACCTTCATCTTTCCATGTGTGTTTCAGGTGCGTTCGAGAACGGCGTGGCTGCAGGGGAAGTGGACGTGGCTCTGCAGCCGGTCTCCGCTCTGCGCCTGGTGGTTCACTCCGACTCCGATGTCTGGGCTCTGCTGAGTGAGGTCAGAACCCAGAACCTGCCGGAAGTCCTGGTTCAGTTGTACTGGAGCTTTAACTGGGACAGAACGTGTCAAGGCGTGTTCAGTCACAGCTTGCTGTTTCTCTGCTGTCACCATCAGACTGGAGGTCCTGGACCGCCTGACGAGTCGCCTGAACAAGTGTCCCACAACTGACCTAGACCAGTCGTAAAACTATCCTAGAACTGTTATAGAACCAGCCTTGAACTGACCTAGAACTGTCCTAGAACTGTTGTAAACCTGTCCTAGAACCATCCTAGAACTGACCTAGAACTGACCTAGAACTGTCCTAGACCTGTCCTAGAACCATCCTAGACCTTTTCTAGAACTGTTCTATACCTGTCCTAAAACCATCCTAGAACTGACCTAGAACTGTCCTAGACCTGTCCTAGAACCATCCTAGACCTGTTCTAGAACTGTACTAGAACTGTTCTAGATCTGTCCTAGAACCATCCTAGAACTGTTCTAGAACTGTCCTAGAACTCTACTAAAACTGTCGTAGAACCATCCTAGAACTATCCTAGAATCATCCTAGAACTGTTGTAGAACCATCCTAGAACTATCCTAGAATCATCCTAGAACTGTTGTAGAACCATCCTAGAACTATCCTAGAACCATCCTAGAACTATCCTAGAACCATCCTAGAACTGTTGTAGAACCATCCTAGAACTATCCTAGAACCATCCTAGAACTATCCTAGAACCATCCTAGAACTGTCGTAGAACCATCCTAGAACTATCCTAGAACCATCCTAGAACTATCCTAGAACCATCCTAGAACTGTCATAGAACCATCCTAGAACTATCCTAGAACCATCCTAGAACTGTTGTAGAACCATCCTAGAACTATCCTAGAACCATCCTAGAACTATCCTAGAACTGACATGAAGCGCCCAACTATTATAAAACTTCATATATAATTTTGTGTTATTGCATATCTGTTACAGGAAAATTTAGTCCTGGTCCCAGTCCTTGTTCTAGTCCTAGTCCTGGTTCCTACTCTTAGTCCTGGTCCCGGTCCTAGTCCTGGTCCTAGTCCTTCTCTTAGTCCTAGTCCTGGTCCCAGTCCTGGTCCTAGCCCTGGTCCCAGTCCTAGTCCTAGCCCTGGTCCTAGTCCTGGTCCTAGTCCTACAGGAGACCTTTGTGTTCAAACTAAAGACATGAAACGACGAGCGGCGACGTGACAGACATGGTAGATGAGACGTGTGTAAAAGTTTGGACACCCCCTCAGACACGTAGAGATGAAACATCCAGATGAATCTGGATCTGGGTTAGACTCATCTTCAGTGAGATGAGGTCACCTGGAACAGGTGTGTCCTGAAACTGACTTTGTGTAAATGTAGGTTGGACAGAGTGAAGAAGGCTAGCTGTGTTCCCTGGCTCTGGTCATGTGACTCTTCCTGGTTTGTACCGTTTAACACTCTCTCTCCTACCTGTGTTGCAGGTGCACATTCAGGTTTAACCAGTTCAGAGAAGAAGAACGCAACGAAACTCTCTCAGGGATAAAGTGGACCGATGGCTCCACCTGCTGGACACAGACTCTCCCTACAGCACTATATTCCAGACAGGTGAACGTCCAGTCCTCACCACCTGCGAGGACAAAGAGGAGGCTCTTTGGGTTCAGGCGTGGTTTGTCCATCCATAAAATTTTGTTTGAAGACATATTTTTCTAATAAATAAAACATTATTTAATATTAATCTGGCCGGAGAGTTTTTCCTTCTTCTGAAAAAAAAAAGTTGTTTTCTTTTTTAAATGATTACTTTTATTCCATCTGCAGATCTGCAGTCCCCAGCTGACTTTAATGGGGACAAATTTAAATCTGAACCTGACCAACATGTAGTGAGATATCATAAAACCTCTCCTCTTCATCTGTAGTCATCCTCACTGTGTCACCTCAGACCTTCATCCCCACCTGGATGTTGTTTAGATAATCTGCTATAAAGCAGAGGGTCACATCCATCCATCCCTCCATTCATCCATCCCTCCCTCCATTCATCCATCCATCCCTCCATTCATCCATCCATCCCTCCCTCCATCCATCCATCCCACTATTCATCCATCCATCCCTCCATTCATCCATCCCTCCCTCCATCCGTCCATCCCACTATTCATCCATCCATCCCTCCCTCCATCCATCCATCCCACTATTCATCCATCCCTTCATTCATCCATCGACCCATCCATCCATCCCTCCATTCATCCATCATCTATCCATCCATCCATTCATCCATCCATCCATTCCTTCATCCATCCCTCCATCCCTCCATCCCTCCCTCCATCCATTCATCCCTCCCTCCCTCCATCCATCCCTCCATCCAGCCATCCATCCAGTGACTTCTGCTGTGGGATCCAGAATGGGAACCAGTAACGTGTCATTCAGCATCGGTGCTGCATTATGTGAGTTTACAGTGTTTTAAAGGAAAGTCTGTAAAATCTTCACATCTCTGAGACTCAACCATGTTTATGAAAGCAGGATTAGAGACGAATAAAGACTCCACACCATATGGACGAAACATGTTTATGTTGATTAAAAACAGGCCGTGACTCTGAAGCATCCTTCCCAGACTTCACAGGTGGATGTGGAAATGTTTCCGCAGTATCCCACGAGCTATTCCAGCCAATCCCAGAAGACACAGAATACCAAGAGCAGCCAAGGCCATGTAAAAGCCCGGTAACCTGGAAACAGACGGCAAAAGCAAATCCAACATGATTCCTTCATGGTCGCCATCCTGCACATCACACTTAGCCGGAATCATGACCTTTTCTTGGTGGACTGGATGTATCCGTTGAAATACAGCTGTCGCGCCACCATGTAGAGCATCCCTGCAGCAGCTGCAGCTGCGTCGCTGAAGAACACGCCGCTGGTCCACAGCATCACCAGGAAGATGGGATAAAACTCCACACAGTTCTGACTGAAACCACAGCGTTAAGGTTCAGCTTCATCAGGAGGACACAGCGCTCTCGCTTCATTCATTTACTTCATGGAATTAAAACACTCATTTACTATTTTATTTCAGCTACATTTATATTGCCAGACGTCTTCATGCACATCAGTCATTTCTGTTTGTTCCGTGTTTGGACAAATCTCCCCGTCTCCAATAGGAATGTAACCACTCCATTTGAGAGCAAGATTTTATTTTATACTCAAATATTATTATGCTTTTTCTCAAAACTCTGCTCTCACACACATAAAGTCCCCTCTTGTTCTCAAATATATAGTTTTCTTTCAAAATTCTGCTTTCTTCTTAAGAACAGGGGTAAGTGCATCAACACTGTGACGTTGATACCTCAGTATCTGCCATTCAAAATATCGGATTTGGTACTGTTCCAAGTATGGATATACCAACATAACATTTGTTCTTAATTCTGAGTTTTAGGCAATAAATGTCCATGAGAAACCCAGCCACAGTGCGATCCTTCTGTGTCACATGATTACGGCAGCCTATCAGATGTCATCATGATACTGCAACTGCTTGTGACCTCTGAATGGCCCGAAGCCTTAAAAAGAACATATTTATGTTATTAAGTATGTTAAACTCACCATCTAATTCCAAAACTGTTGATATCTCCAGCCATAATTTCTCCTTTCTGCTGTTTTCCTTATAAAAATTATCTGTGGTTTTATATAAAATCACTTCCATAATCTCTTGATTTGTTATCAATACTTCTTTAAAGGAAAAGCACAATTTTACAGTGTGCATGAATATCTTTAATACAAGGGCAATATGGAATATTCCTAGACTTAATAATGTTAGTACTTCAAAGAAATGCTTCTAAAACAATATTAAATTATACTGATGAGTAAATCAAACAAAAATAAAACAAAAAATCTAAAAATGATAGAAATAATTGAACAAAAAATATAAAAGTATTTAGATTCATTAAATGTAAAATAAAAATATATGTAAGACATGATAGAGAAAATATAACAGAATGTGCAATAAACTGCAAGAAGCCAGTAAAATATCAAGCATCAGTAGTAGCATCATGATGACATGACATCTGATGAGCTACCATGGTCATGTGACACAGATGGACGACATCGTTCCTCCGCTTCACATGACGTTTTAGTGCCTAAAACCATCAGAAGTAAAAGGAGAAACATCATGAAGAAACGCAGAGTGGTATCTCAATACTCGTAAAAGTATCAAATCCTATATTCTTACTGTCTGATATTGAAGTATTGATTCCACAGTAACAGTATTCCAAATATCATCCCTGATCTGAACATGCAATCCTAAACTTGAGAACAGGACCAGAGAAGAACGATACATTCGAGAAGAAGAAGGGACTTTTAGGGTCTGAGCAATGTGATATTTCAATATGAAAACAAGAAATCTTGCTCTCAAATCGAACAATAACGCTTTATATTAAAGACGGGGAGATACTTCCACAGTTCAGTCAAAGCTGCAAACACTGAGATAAAATTAGAATATTCTGATGTTTTATCTTCCAGCCTGCCGTTAACCTGAGACATCAGTCTGACTGTGCCTGTGGGACACTCACTGTGCTCGGAAAATCCGCTCAAACTCTGGGGGTCCAGTGACAGCAGGAGGCAGGATCTTATGGGCCATCCTGGACCATCCGACTCTCCGGGCCAAGTACCCTGAGAGTAGATATGGAGGAGAAACTAGGTCAGCATGGAGATGTCCAACGTTCATGCTGATTGGCGGAGATGGTAGAGGAAAGTACAGGAAGCTAACGGCTAACAAACATGTCAGTCACTTCAGTCACCCTCACAACAAGCATGAGCATGTTGGATCCAACATTTAGTCCAGAAGTGTCACCAGGATCCAACGTTTAGTCCAGAAGTTTCACCAGGATCCAATGTTTAGTCCAGAAGTGTCACCAGGATCCAACGTTTAGTCCAGAAGTTTCACCAGGATCCAATGTTTAGTCCAGAAGTTTCACCAGGATCCAACGTTTAGTCCAGAAGTTTCACCAGGATCCAATGTTTAGTCCAGAAGTTTCATCAGGATCCAACGTTTAGTCCAGAAGTGTCACCAGGATCCAACGTTTAGTCCAGAAGTGTCACCAGGATCCAACATTCAGTCCAGAAGTTTCACCAGGATCCAACATTTAGTCCAGAAGTGTCACCAGGATCCAACGTTTAGTCCAGAGGTTTCACCAGGATCCAACGTTTAGTCCAGAAGTGTCACCAGGATCCAACATTTAGTCCAGAAGTGTCACCAGGATCCAACGTTTAGTCCAGAGGTTTCACCAGGATCCAACGTTTAGTCCAGAAGTGTCACCAGGATCCAACATTTAGTCCAGAAGTGTCACCAGGATCCAACATTTAGTCCAGAAGTGTCACCAGGATCCAACGTTTAGTCCAGAAGTGTCACCAGGATCCAACATTTAGTCCAGAAGTGTCACCAGGATCCAACATTCAGTCCAGAAGTTTCACCAGGATCCAATGTTTAGTCCAGAAGTTTCACCAGGATCCAACATTTAGTCCAGAAGTTTCACCAGGATCCAATGTTTAGTCCAGAAGTTTCATCAGGATCCAACGTTTAGTCCAGAAGTGTCACCAGGATCCAACGTTTAGTCCAGAAGTGTCACCAGGATCCATTATTCAGTCCAGAAGTTTCACCAGGATCCAACATTTAGTCCAGAAGTGTCACCAGGATCCAACGTTCAGTCCAGAAGTGTCACCAGGATTCAACATTTAGTCCAGAAATGTCACCAGGATTCAACATTTAGTCCAGAAGTGTCACCAGGATCCAACGTTTAGTCCAGAATGGTCACCAGGAACCAACGTTTAGTCCAGAAGTTTCACCAGGATCCAATGTTTAGTCCAGACGTGTCACCAGGAGCCATTATTCAGTCCAGAAGTTTCACCAGGATCCAACATTTAGTCCAGAAGTGTCACCAGGATCCAACGTTTAGTCCAGAGGTTTCACCAGGATCCAACGTTTAGTCCAGAAGTGTCACCAGGATCCAACGTTTAGTCCAGAAGTGTCACCAGGATCCAACATTTAGTCCAGAAGTGTCACCAGGATCCAACGTTTAGTCCAGAAGTGTCACCAGGATCCAACATTTAGTCCAGAAGTGTCACCAGGATCCAACATTCAGTCCAGAAGTGTCACCAGGATCCAACATTCAGTCCAGAAGTGTCACCAGGATCCAACATTCAGTCCAGAAGTGTCACCAGGATCCAACATTCAGTCCAGAAGTGTCACCAGGATCCAACATTTAGTCCAGAAGTGTCACCAGGATCCAACATTCAGTCCAGAAGTTTCACCAGGATCCAACATTCAGTCCAGAAGTGTCACCAGGATCCAACATTTAGTCCAGAAATGTCACCAGGATCCAACATTTAGTCCAGAAGTGTCACCAGGATCCAACATTTAGTCCAGAAATGTCACCAGGATCCAACATTTAGTCCAGAAGTTTCACCAGGATCCAACGTTTAGTCCAGAAGTTTCACCAGGATCCAACATTTAGTCCAGAAGTGTCACCAGGATCCAACGTTTAGTCCAGAGGTTTCACCAGCATCCAACGTTTAGTCCAGAAGTGTCACCAGGATCCAACATTCAGTCCAGAAGTGTCACCAGGATCCAACATTTAGTCCAGAAGCTTCACAAGGATCCAACGTTTAGTCCAGAAGTTTCACCAGGATCCAACATTTCGTCCAGAAGCTTCACAAGGATCCAACATTCAGTCCAGAAGTGTCACCAGGATCCAACATTTAGTCCAGAAGTGTCACCAGGATCCAACGTTTAGTCCAGAAATGTCACCAGGATCCAACATTTCGTCCAGAAGCTTCACAAGGATCCAACATTCAGTCCAGAAGTGTCACCAGGATCCAACGTTTAGTCCAGAGGTTTCACCAGCATCCAACGTTTAGTCCAGAAGTGTCACCAGGATCCAACATTCAGTCCAGAAGTGTCACCAGGATCCAACATTTAGTCCAGAAGCTTCACAAGGATCCAACGTTTAGTCCAGAAGTTTCACCAGGATCCAACATTTCGTCCAGAAGCTTCACAAGGATCCAACATTCAGTCCAGAAGTGTCACCAGGATCCAACATTTAGTCCAGAAGTGTCACCAGGATCCAACGTTTAGTCCAGAAATGTCACCAGGATCCAACATTTCGTCCAGAAGCTTCACAAGGATCCAACATTCAGTCCAGAAGTGTCACCAGGATCCAACATTTAGTCCAGAAGTGTCACCAGGATCCAACATTTAGTCCAGAAATGTCACCAGGATCCAACGTTTAGTCCAGAAATGTCACCAGGATCCAACATTTAGTCCAGAAGTTTCACCAGGATCCAACGTTTAGTCCAGAAGTGTCACCAGGATCCAACATTTAGTCCAGAAGTGTCACCAGGATCCAACATTTAGTCCAGAAGTGTCACCAGCATCCAACGTTTAGTCCAGAAGTGTCACCAGGATCCATTATTCAGTCCAGAAGTGTCACCAGGATCCAACATTTAGTCCAGAAGCTTCACAAGGATCCAACGTTTAGTCCAGAAGTTTCACCAGGATCCAACATTTCGTCCAGAAGCTTCACAAGGATCCAACATTCAGTCCAGAAGTGTCACCAGGATCCAACATTTAGTCCAGAAGTGTCACCAGGATCCAACATTCAGTCCAGAAGTGTCACCAGGATCCAACATTCAGTCCAGAAGTGTCACCAGGATCCAACATTTAGTCCAGAAATGTCACCAGGATCCAACGTTTAGTCCAGAAGTGTCACCAGGATCCAACATTCAGTCCAGAAGTGTCACCAGGATCCAACATTTAGTCCAGAAGCTTCACAAGGATCCAACGTTTAGTCCAGAAGTTTCACCAGGATCCAACATTTCGTCCAGAAGCTTCACAAGGATCCAACATTCAGTCCAGAAGTGTCACCAGGATCCAACATTTAGTCCAGAAGTTTCACCAGGATCCAACATTCAGTCCAGAAATGTCACCAGGATCCAACGTTTAGTCCAGAAGTGTCACCAGGATCCAACGTTTAGTCCAGAAGTGTCACCAGGATCCAACGTTTCGTCCAGAAGCTTCACAAGGATCCAACGTTTAGTCCAGAAGTTTCACCAGGATCCAACGTTTAGTCCAGACTTGTCACCAGGATCCATTATTCAGTCCAGAAGTTTCACCAGGATCCAACATTTAGTCCAGGAGTGTCACCAGGATCCAACGTTTAGTCCAGAAGTGTCACCAGGATCCAACATTCAGTCCAGAAGTGTCACCAGGATCCAACATTTAGTCCAGAAATGTCACCAGGATTCAACATTTAGTCCAGAAGTTTCACCAGGATCCAACGTTTAGTCCAGAAGTGTCACCAGGATCCAACATTTAGTCCAGAAGTGTCACCAGGATCCATTATTCAGTCCAGAAGTGTCACCAGGATCCAACATTTAGTCCAGAAGCTTCACAAGGATCCAACGTTTAGTCCAGACGTGTCACCAGGATCCATTATTCAGTCCAGAAGTTTCACCAGGATCCAACATTTAGTCCAGGAGTGTCACCAGGATCCAACGTTTAGTCCAGAAGTGTCACCAGGATCCAACATTTAGTCCAGAAATGTCACCAGGATCCAACATTCAGTCCAGAAATGTCACCAGGATCCAACGTTTAGTCCAGAAGTGTCACCAGGATCCAACATTTCGTCCAGAAGCTTCACAAGGATCCAACATTCAGTCCAGAAGTGTCACCAGGATCCAACATTTAGTCCAGAAGTGTCACCAGGATCCAACATTTAGTCCAGAAGTGTCACCAGGATCCAACATTTAGTCCAGAAGTGTCACCAGGATCCAACATTTCGTCCAGAAGCTTCACAAGGATCCAACATTCAGTCCAGAAGTGTCACCAGGATCCAACATTCAGTCCAGAAGTGTCACCAGGATCCAACATTTAGTCCAGAAGTGTCACCAGGATCCAACATTTCGTCCAGAAGCTTCACAAGGATCCAACATTCAGTCCAGAAGTGTCACCAGGATCCAACATTCAGTCCAGAAGTGTCACCAGGATCCAACATTCAGTCCAGAAATGTCACCAGGATCCAACATTTAGTCCAGAAATGTCACCAGGATCCAACATTTAGTCCAGAAATGTCACCAGGATCCAACATTTAGTCCAGAAGTGTCACCAGGATCCAACATTTCGTCCAGAAGCTTCACAAGGATCCAACATTCAGTCCAGAAGTGTCACCAGGATCCAACATTCAGTCCAGAAGTGTCACCAGGATCCAACATTTAGTCCAGAAATGTCACCAGGATCCAACATTTAGTCCAGAAATGTCACCAGGATCCAACATTTAGTCCAGAAATGTCACCAGGATCCAACATTTAGTCCAGAAATGTCACCAGGATCCAACATTTCGTCCAGAAGCTTCACAAGGATCCAACGTGGACGAGACTCTTTTTGTCCAATTTGTCAATTTGACGTTTTTTTGTTTCTCATTGCCGCCATTTAACTTCTCACTCTCTCTCTCTCTTGCACACACCCACACACACACACCTTGCTGCAGGTTGTTTAATCTGGAACTGAGGAAGGAAACGCCTCCAGAAAGTCTGGATCCGGGTCGTCATTACTTTAACAACCTGCAACTAACCAGATCTTAAACCAGTGGTTGGTTAACTCACCCATCTGCATGCTGGACAGCAGAGACACAGCAGCCAACAGGTACAGAGAGTCCAGGTCCATAGCTGAGACTGAGATCTGCTGGGACACGCTTACAGAACCAGGAGGAGGAGGAGGGGGAGGAGGAGGAGGAGGAGGAGGGGGAGGAGGAGGAGGGGGAGGAGGAGGAGGAGGAGGGGGAGGAGGAGGAGGAAGGCCATCCCACAACATGAGCTGACATGTTTGACCAGTTACAGAGTGTGTTGTGTCTCCGTGACGACAACCTCATCCACGTTCATCTGGTGTTTACCGTCTGATGCAAGAATCATCAGATCAACTTCTACATCAGGAGGTCAAACATAAGGCTCGGGGCCCAGAACCGGCCTAGGATGGATGTGGTCAGAGAAGATGTAAACTTTTACTTTCGAATAAAATAAAAAACTGGACTGACTAAAGTACCTAATATATTGATAAAAGTCAGTGATATACTACAACAAAAGTAAGAGTAATACTACAATAAAAGTAAGTAATACTATAATAAAAGTAGTTGTGATACTAAAATAAAAGTAAGTCATACTACAATGAAAGTAGTGTAATACTACAATGAAAGTAGTGTAATGCTATAATAAAAGTAAGTGTAGTACTATATTAAAAGTATGACTACAATGAAAGTAAGTAATACTATGACAACAGTAGTTGTGATGCTACAATAAAAGTAAGAAATACGATAATAAAAGTATTTTTAATACTACAATGACAGTAAGTGTACTATTATAATAAAGTAAGTAATACTATAATGAAAGTAGTTGTAATACTACAGTGAAAGTAAGTGTACATAATGTAAGGATTTGTGTGTAATTTCCACAGCAGCAGGAAAACTTGCTCCATCTTTTCCATCTCTCTGACATCATAGAAATATCTCGATGAAGTATTTGTACTTCTTTGTACTGAAACAAAGAGAAAAGTTGGAGTTTTTATTAGTTAAAGTTTATTATTGTGTATTATTATGTGTATTTTACGGGTTCGGACCGGGTGAAGACCCGGTTGAGCTGAATGTGGAACTGGACTAAGAAGAGTCTGGCCCTGTTCTGGACCCTTCTGGTCCCAGAGTCCACCTCTTCCTCTCAGTCCGACCTGCGTGACAGTTTTGCGTGGCGTGGGGCGGCAGTGTCACGCAGGTCCGCTGACTGGGCGGGGGGAGCTTCCACGTGCCGCCGTGTTTCGGTGTGCTCCGACCCGCAGCCTCCATGGACAGCGACGAGGACGACGTGGAGGAGGTGGTGGAAGGTGGGTCACGTGTCTGGCACTGAACGCTGCGCGCGGAACACCGGACACGCATCCCGGTGATGTTTCAGAGTTCAGATCCAGATTCTCCAGACAAGCGAGCCGGAGGCCTCCGGAGCACCGCGGGCTCAGTTTCTGACGCCAACCCGCCTGAGAGAGGGCTGAGGTCGGTGTGGGAGACGCCAGAGTCCCGCTGCTCGCGCGGCTGCTGGATGTCTCCAGACTGGAAAGTTAGCGCTGGTTTTAGTGGTGAAGATGGTCTGATGAAGACGTGAGAATTGCAGGGTTGCTGCTGGAGAAGAGACGTAATTAAACCGCGTGATATTAACAATCCTGGTTGTCTCGTGCACAGGTTAAATAATGAAGACAGGGGTGTTAATACACTTTAGAGTGCCGAGGGCCCACGCCCCCGGCACTCTAAATTAAAATACACAAGAAAAAGCTCAGGTACGACCAAATGCCAGCGCAAAGAAGTGGGTTTTAAGGACAGACTTAAAATCAGAGACAGATTGAGCAGCTCTGATGTGAAGGGGAAGGCTATTCCATATCTTAGGAGCAGCAACGGAAAAGGCCCAATCACCCCTGGATTTTAATCTGGCCAATGGGACCTTAAGTAATAGTTGTGAAGAGGACCTAAGAGTCTTGGCTGGAGCATGTTGATGAAACAACTCTGACAGATACAAGGGAGCCAAATCATTTCAGGCTTTAAAAACAATAAATAAAATCTTGTAGTGGGTCCTAAAACTAACTGGAAGCCAGTGCAGAAGGGTGAAATGATCATAAATAGTGGCTAAAAACCGCGGTTGTTCTACGTTCTTCTAACTTGAAGCGGAAGATCAGGTACCGGTCAATCACAAGGACACGCCCCTAAATATGCTGAATTTCGAGATTAAATTACTTCTAAGTGTAGGAGTTCCACTAGAAGATAGTGGAGATAAGTTTGTTTGATTATTTGAATTAATGGATATTAAATGGATTTAGCGGCCATGGGGTGAGAAAAAAACACCTTGGATGCGGAACATAATAAAATTATTAATCAAATGGAAGCACCCGGAGTCATATCCCGAACTTTAGGAACACCTGGACAGTTACCTGTGAGCCTGAGGGTGTGACGGAGGTCCTGTTTGTGTGTTCAGGTCCGTTGGATGAAGATGGCCAGCCTCATGGCTTCTGTACAGTAACCTTCTCATCCAGCGATCGCTTCGAAGGACACTTCAGCCACGGAGAGAAGAACGGGAAAGGGAAGTTCTTCTTCTTCGACGGCAGGTACAGATGTGCTGCACCGGTCCGGTCGATGTGATCCGAACCCGGTCACCTCCAGCCGTTTCCTTGTTCCTCTGCAGCACCTTGGAGGGTTTCTACGTGGATGATGCTTTGCAGGGTCAGGGGCAGTACACGCACGAAGACGGCAGTTTTCTCAACGGGACGTACGTGGACGGCGAGCTCAACGGACCCGCTCAGGAATTCGATGGCGAAGGCCGGCTGGCGTTTAAGGGCCAGTACAAGGACAACAGCCGCTACGGAGAGTGCTGGGTGTACCACCCTGTGAGTCTGCTCACCGCATGTTTCCTGGTCTGATCGGGAAAATGGCGGCGTCTGGTTAACGTGTGCGTGTTGTGCGTGTTGGTGGTCACGGTCTAGGATGGGGGCTGCGTGTTCGGCCAGGTGAACGAGGACGGGGAGATGACCGGGGACTCTGTGGCCTACATCTACCCTGATGGCCGCACGGCGCTCTACGGAAGCTTTGTGGACGGTGAACTGATCGAGGCGCGGCTCGCCACTCTCAGCGCCAAACAAACGGGAAGGCCGTGCTTCCAGATCGCAGCCGACAGTAAGTAGAAACTTCAGTTTTCCAAGTTTTTCCCCTGGACTGAAGCTGGAGCGCCTCCAGATGGAAAAACCTGAATGACTTCCTGTTTCAAGGTCCCGTCTTCTCCTACGACAAGTCCACGTCGTCCTGCATGGCCACGCACGCGCTGCTTCCTGACCCGTATGAGAGCCAGAGGTAGGTCGCCTCTGGTGCGGCACCTTGGAGCCGGAATGAGCCGGAATTCCGACTCCGTCATGGTGTGTTTCAGGGTGTTTGTGGCTGACTCTCTGATCCGAGGAGCGGGACAGGGTCTATTTGCCAAGACGGACGCTGAGGCCGAGACGGTGATGGCTTTTTACAACGGAGTCCGGATCACGCACTCTGAGGTTGATACACACACACCCCCCCCCACACCCCCACACCCACACACACACCCCCCACACACACACACACATACAGCTGGTTCAGGTAAACATAAACTGGTTCTCATCAGAACCGTCCTCCAGGATCTGCTGGACCTGAGGAGATACAAACTGTCTCTGTTCTGATTGGTGGTCTGGTGGACTCCCCAGGTGGACAGTCGGGACTGGTCCCTTAATGGGAACACCATCTCTCTGGACGAAGACACTGTGATCGACGTCCCTCAGCCATTCGACCGGACCGACGTGTACTGCGCCTCCCTGGGTCACAAAGCCAACCACTCCTTCACCCCCAACTGTAAATACGACCCGTAAGTACACACACGTCTGCAGGGACTTTCATCAGAGGAACTGGTTTCCAGCTGGTGGCTGATTCTGGACGTTTGTCTTCGTTTATCAGGTTTGATGTTTGATACGAGACGATCGATGTGTGGTATGATAATATTTGATATTAGATACCAACTTTTCAGAAGAGTTGCGTACCTTTCTGGTCGCTCCGCAGAGGGAACCTCGGCCGCGTGCCAGGCTCCGCGGCCACGCGCCTTTCCAGACGGCACACAGCAAAAGGAGGATACGGCAATGGCGTATTTAAAGACTTAACAATTTACTGAGTGTTGTGAATAAGATACATATTACAGAGTTCGCCGGCGTAGCAGGGATCGGTTGAAATCTCTCTCCTTCTCCTGTGCAGCATTCTTTTAAACCTTTCCATTCCTCCAACCCCCGATTTTCCATTCGTCTGTCCACATCCTTCCTCCAGTTTTCATTCGCTTGCAGTTTAATAAGACGTGCCAAGGTTTAGGTCACAGTGCCTGCGTCAACTTTTCCCTTGGATAAACTTGATCTCAGATAATCATTACATAAAACATTACCACAGAGAACATTGCAGGTCACCGTGACCGTTCCTTTAACTTTAGAAAAACAAGATCTCAGGTCACTCTGACCTGCAGTTTTCACTTTACCACAACAACAGAACATAAAAATGTCAATTCAGCTAAACTCACTCATTTCATGTCCACCAAGAGGCAACCTCCGGCGGTTAAAAGTGAAGCCTTTAATGAAGTACATACAACTGCAGTTCCACCTTCATCCACTAGGGGCTGCAAAACAGAGCAAATCCCCATAGACTCCCATGTTAAAAAGACCAACTTCACAGCAGAAATAAACATGTTTACAGCAGAAATAAACATGTTTACAGCAGAAATAAACATGTTTACAGCAGTAATAAACATGTTTACAGCAGGAATAAACATGTTTACAGCAGGAATAAACACGTTTACAGCCTGGTACAAAAACCCATTTTAGGTTTAATAGGTCAGGTTTACCTTCATGACAACTGTGGGGGGAGTGAATTTTTTTCTAACTCGCCCGTTTAAAAGTAATTTAATCTTGAAATTCGGCATATTTAGGGGCGTGTCCTTTTGATTGACAGGTACCAATCTCCAGCTTCAAGTCAGAAGAACGTAGAACAACCGCGGTTTTTAGCCGGTTAACAACGTGACTTAGCTTTAGCCCGCTTACCTCCGTTAGCTGGTTAGCTCCTGTTACCTCCGGGTTAGCTCGGTTAGCTCTTAGCTACAGAAAGCTCGGAGTTCGCTCAATGTCAATCATCCACCATGACGCTCACAGCCCCCCTCTCAGCTCCACCTCTTTGCCCATATTTGTATTTTCCGGGTGAGACGACACGCATGGCCCTCCCAAGATGGCGATGGTCCTCCATGGCCACAATCCTGCAGCTTTTCAATGGATCCCTGCTCCAACACAGCTGACTCAAACTAATCAGTCATTGTGCTGAACTTCATTGGCTGTTGGATCCATGAAGTGGAAGCAGGTGTGTTGGAGCAGGGATACATGGAAACCCCGCAGGACAGCGGCCCTGGAGGACCGACTTTGGGCACCCCGGCTTTGGATGACACTTGCCTGATGTCTCTCCGTTCTGCTCCCTGGGACTCTGGATGAGACGGGTCTTCAGGTGGACAAACTTCTGATCAGGTCTCAGTTTCAGGTATTGAACCTGCGTTTTCTGGTGTCATTTGTTTCTCGTTTGGACAGGTTTGTCCATCCACGGTTTGGACCAATCAAATGCATCCGAACCTTGAGGGCGGTGCAGAAAGGGGAGGAGCTAACAGTTGCTTATGGCTACGATCATGAGCCCAGCGGAAAGAACGGCCCAGAAGCTCCTGAATGGTACAAGGAAGAGCTGGAGGTCTTCCAGCAGAGACAGGAGGCTCCCTGCAGGACGAAGACGGGGGGACAGAAAGACCCCCCCTCTGCCACTTTGTAACCTCCCGCCAGAGACTTTATCTGATCCAAACAGCGAATCACCTCGGACACGACGGAGACTTCAGTTACACTTAATCTATGCAAGAAAAGCACAGAGGATACACATCTCCCTGTCCTCTTCATCACCACTCATCTTCATCACAGATTTCCTGCTGAAACTTCTGCTATTAAAATGTTCAGTGTAACTTTATTATACCAGCTGTTTACGTGTTATTTACACCATCATACATGTTTCCTGGTTGTGTCCCAGACCAGTCACATCAGGCGTCCTCTGAGCGCGCTCCACTGCACTAAAACCTCCCGCTCAGTTGATTCACCGTCTCTGACATCAGTTTTTAAAACATCAGAGCAGAGGGAGCGGTTTCTTATTAAAGATGATGTAAACTTCCTCACAGTTAGGATGCTGCAGAACTACCAGGACAAAACATGAAGATCCCTGATCACACCTCAGAGTCCAGGTTTTCATAGGTCTCAGAGTCCTGGTCTTCAGAGTCCAGGGGCGTCATTTCAGTCGGTCATAGAAACTGCCAAAAATGTGGCCTACAGAACGGTACGGAGTCCGGTTGTAGCAGGTTAGTCGTAATCAGCTGATAATAAATCTTATGTTCCAAATCCTGTTCATGCTGATTTATATTCAGAAATGTCCTTATAGAACCAGATGCAGAGACATGGAAATCATCTGCGTTTCTCCTGAAAAAAGTGCAGATGAACATTATCTAACAGTCCTCTGAAGCGCTGCGTAAAAAGTTCACCTAATAAAGAATAAATAAATGCTGCAGAGAGCAAGGAATGATTCAGGAGCAAAGAGATCTGTCACGTTTTTAAAAGGAGAAGTGATTAAATTATACAATATCAGACCATAGAAATAATTTAAAATGTTTTCATCAACTCACATATGACAGGTACAGTTAGACCACCCTTGTTTACCAAAATTTCATCTGTTTTAATACGTGGTACAAATAATTTACATCTGTTTGTAAAACAAGGGTGGTCTAATAATTTTTCCACAACTGTACGTTTGTCAGGTTGCAGACGGGTCATCTGCATATATGTTACTGTCAAGCTGCAGACGGGACATCTGCATATATGTTACTGTCAAGCTGCAGACGGGACATCTGCATATATGTTACTGTCAGGTTGCAGACATCTGCATATATGTTACTGTCAAGCTGCAGACGGGACATCTGCATATATGTTACTGTCAGGTTGCAGACATCTGCATATATGTTACTGTCAGGCTGCAGACGGGACATCTGCATATATGTTACTGTCAGGTTGCAGACATCTGCATATATGTTACTGTCAAGCTGCAGACGGGACATCTGCATATATGTTACTGTCAGGCTGCAGACATCTGCATATATGTTACTGTCAGGTTGCAGACATCTGCATATATGTTACTGTCAGGCTGCAGACATCTGCATATATGTTACTGTCAGGCTGCAGACATCTGCATATATGTTACTGTCAGGCTGCAGACATCTGCATATATGTTACTGTCAGGCTGCAGACATCTGCATATATGTTACTGTCAGGTTGCAGACATCTGCATATATGTTACTGTCAGGTTGCAGACGGGTCATCTGCATATATGTTACCGTCAGGCTGCAGACGTCTGCATATATGTTACTGTCAGGTTGCAGATGGGTCATCTGCATATATGTTACTGTCAGGCTGCAGACGGGTCATCTGCATATATGTTACTGTCAGGCTGCAGACATCTGCATATATGTTACTGTCAGGCTGCAGACGTCTGCATATATGTCACTGTCAGGCTGCAGACATCTGCATATATGTTACTGTCAGGTTGCAGACAGGTCATCTGCATATATGTTACTGTCAGGTTGCAGACATCTGCATGTACACTACTCACAAAAAGTTAGGGATATTTGGCTTTCAGGTGAAATTTATGGAAAATGCAATATGTTCATGCTACAGTGATATAATATCATAAAAGTAAGACATTTAAGTAGAAGGACGCACTACTGATTTCCTCATCTCAAAAAATTCATTCAACACAAAAGGTAACAACAATGGTAGTTACACCACAACAAAAAATGTGAACGTCTCAATATCTGGTCATGTGCCCTTGAGCATCAATTACAGCTTGACAACGACGTCTCATGCTGTTCACAAGGCAACTTATTGCCTGCTGAGGCATGGCATCCCACTCTTCTTGAAGGGCAGCCCTCAGGTCATTGAGGTTCTGGGGTGCAGGGTCTCGAGCCTCTACACGACGGCTCAGCTGATCCCACAGGTTTTCAATGGGATTCAGGTCTGGAGAGAGTGCAGGCCGTTCCATTTGAGGTACACCAGTCTCCAACAGCCGTTCCCTGATGATGCGGCCTCGATGAGCAGGAGCATTGTCGTCCATGAAGATGAAATTAGGCCTGTGCTGTTCATGTAGGGGCACAATCACTGGATTAATGATGTTATTCAGGTAGTATGGGCTTGTCACTGTACCATTCACAAAGTGTAGGGCAGTTCTGTACCAAGTGGACACCCCTGCCCACACTGTAACACCGCCACCACCAAAAGCTGGCCTGGTGACAACAGTGGCTGATGCATAGCGCTCTCCCTGACGTCTCCAACATCATTTCTGCTCAGTGTGAATCGACTTTCATCAGAGAACAGCACTGAGGCCCACTGGTTCCTCGTCCAGCGTAAATGCTCCCTGGCCCATGCAAGACGATGATGCCTGTGCCTGGTGGTGTGGTCAGGTACCCGTGCAGGTCGTCTAGCACGCAGACCACGCTGATGGAAACGGTTTGGAATGGTCTGACGTGACACTTGGGTGCCTCTCACCTCTCTTAAACGTGCCTGGAGTTGAGTGGCATTCATCATCCGGTTTCTCAGGGCAGTGTTCACAATGTAGCGGTCATCAGCACGGGATGTGGCCAAAGGACGTCCACTTCTAGGCCTTTCTGTGACTCTTCCAGTCTCTCCATATCTCTGTTGCAACCTGCTGATGACACTCTGTGACACTCCAAGCTCAGTGGCCACTTCTGTCTGAGAACGTCCTGTTAGAAGCATCGCAATGGCAAGGGACTGTTGTTCCATTGTTAGGTGTCGTCTTGGTCTCATGATGTCAAAATGTGAACAGCATGATGAGGACAACTGTTTAAACACCAGCTCTAATTGAACCAGGACATTTATTGGTCAATTCAAGGATCTCACACCTGCCGTGATTTTTGCCGTTAAGCTCATTGTTAGAGAACAGCAACTTGTGCAAAATTTATTGAAACATTTAACAGTTGGACATGTGCATTTAAAAGCTTAGAGAAGATCACATTAAGTTCACCTGTACAGGTTTGAATGCATTTTAGGCTTGTTGGGAAATTTCACCCAAAAGCTGAATATCCCTAACTTTTTGTGAATAGTATATGTTACTGTCAGGCTGCAGACGGGTCATCTGCATATATGTTACTGTCAGGCTGCAGAAATCTGCATATATGTTACTGTCAGGTTGCAGACATCTGCATATATGTTACTGTCAGGTTGCAGACATCTGCATATATGTTACTGTCAGGTTGCAGACATCTGCATATATGTTACTGTCAGGTTGCAGACGGGACATCTGCATATATGTTACTGTCAGGCTGCAGACATCTGCATATATGTTACTGTCAGGTTGCAGACGGGTCATCTGCATATATGTTACTGTCAGGTTGCAGACGGGACATCTGCATATATGTTACTGTCAGGCTGCAGACATCTGAATATATGTTCCTGTCAGGCTGCAGACATCTGCATATATGTTACTGTCAGGTTGCAGACGGGACATCTGCATATATGTTACTGTCAGGCTGCAGACATCTGCATATATGTTACTGTCAGGTTGCAGACATCTGCATATATGTTACTGTCAGGTTGCAGACGGGACATCTGCATATATGTTACTGTCAGGCTGCAGACATCTGAATATATGTTCCTGTCAGGTTGCAGACATCTGCATATATGTTACTGTCAGGTTGCAGACGGGTCATCTGCATATATGTTACTGTCAGGTTGCAGAAATCTGCATATATTTTACTGTCAGGCTGCAGACATCTGCATATATGTTACTGTCAGGTTGCAGACGGGTCATCTGCATATATGTTACTGTCAGGTTGCAGAAATCTGCATATATGTTACTGTCAGGCTGCAGAAATCTGCATATATTTTACTGTCAGGCTGCAGACATCTGCATATATGTTACTGTCAGGTTGCAGACGGGTCATCTGCATATATGTCACTGTCAGTCTGCAGACGGGACATCTGCATATATGTTACTGTCAGGTTGCAGACATCTGCATATATGTTACTGTCAGGTTGCAGACATCTGCATATATGTTACTGTCAGGTTGCAGATGGGTCATCTGCATATATGTTACTGTCAGGTTGCAGACATCTGCATATATGTTACTGTCAGGTTGCAGACGGGTCATCTGCATATATGTTACTGTCAGGTTGCAGACGGGACATCTGCATATATGTTACTGTCAGGTTGCAGACATCTGCATATATGTTACTGTCAGGTTGCAAACATGTCATCTGCATATATGTTACTGTCAGGCTGCAGACGGGTCATCTGCATATATGTTACTGTCAGGCTGCAGACGGGTCATCTGCATATATGTTACTGTCAGGTTGCAGACATCTGCATATATGTTACTGTCAGGTTGCAGACGGGTCATCTGCATATATGTTACTGTCAGGTTGCAGAAATCTGCATATATGTTACTGTCAGGCTGCAGAAATCTGCATATATTTTACTGTCAGGCTGCAGACATCTGCATATATGTTACTGTCAGGTTGCAAACGGGTCATCTGCATATATGTTACTGTCAGGTTGCAGACGGGACATCTGCATATATGTTACTGTCAGGTTGCAGACATCTGCATATATGTTACTGTCAGGTTGCAGACGGGTCATCTGCATATATGTTACTGTCAGGCTGCAGAAATCTGCATATATGTTACTGTCAGGCTGCAGAAATCTGCATATATTTTACTGTCAGGCTGCAGACATCTGCATATATGTTACTGTCAGGTTGCAGACGGGTCATCTGCATATATGTTACTGTCAGGTTGCAGACGGGACATCTGCATATATGTTACTGTCAGGTTGCAGACATCTGCATATATGTTACTGTCAGGTTGCAGACGGGTCATCTGCATATATGTTACTGTCAGGTTGCAGATGGGTCATCTGCATATATGTTACTGTCAGGTTGCAGACGGGTCATCTGCATATATGTTACTGTCAGGTTGCAGACGGGTCATCTGCATATATGTTACTGTCAGGTTGCAGACATCTGCATATATGTTACTGTCAGGTTGCAAACATGTCATCTGCATATATGTTACTGTCAGGCTGCAGACGGGTCATCTGCATATATGTTACTGTCAGGCTGCAGACGGGTCATCTGCATATATGTTACTGTCAGGTTGCAGACATCTGCATATATGTTACTGTCAGGTTGCAGACATCTGCATATATGTTACTGTCAGGTTGCAGACGGGTCATCTGCATATATGTTACTGTCAGGTTGCAGAAATCTGCATATATGTTACTGTCAGGCTGCAGAAATCTGCATATATTTTACTGTCAGGCTGCAGACATCTGCATATATGTTACTGTCAGGTTGCAGACATCTGCATATATGTTACTGTCAGGTTGCAGACGGGACATCTGCATATATGTTACTGTCAGGTTGCAGACATCTGCATATATGTTACTGTCAGGTTGCAGACGGGACATCTGCATATATGTTACTGTCAGGTTGCAGACATCTGCATATATGTTACTGTCAGGTTGCAGACGGGTCATCTGCATATATGTTACTGTCAGGTTGCAGACGGGACATCTGCATATATGTTACTGTCAGGTTGCAGACATCTGCATATATGTTACTGACAGGCTGCAGACATCTGCATATGTGTTACTGTCAGGCTGCAGACATCTGCATATATGTTACTGTCAGGCTGCAGACATCTGCATATATGTTACTGTCAGGTTGCAGACGGGTCATCTGCATATATGTTACTGTCAGGCTGCAGACGGGTCATCTGGATATATGTTACTGTCAGGTTGCAGACATCTGCATATATGTTACTGTCAGGTTGCAGACGGGACATCTGCATATATGTTACTGTCAGGCTGCAGACGGGACATCTGCATATATGTTACTGTCAGGCTGCAGACATCTGCATATATGTTACTGTCAGGTTGCAGACGGGACATCTGCATATATGTTACTGTCAGGCTGCAGACATCTGCATATATGTTACTGTCAGGCTGCAGACGGGTCATCTGCATATATGTTACTGTCAGTCTGCAGACATCTGCATATATGTTACTGTCAGGTTGCAGACATCTGCATATATGTCACTGTCAGGCTGCAGACGGGTCATCTGCATATATGTCACTGTCAGGCTGTAGACATCTGCATATATGTTACTGTCAGGTTGCAGACGGGACATCTGCATATATGTTACTGTCAGGCTGCAGACATCTGCATATATGTTACTGTCAGGCTGCAGACGGGTCATCTGCATATATGTTACTGTCAGGCTGCAGACATCTGCATATATGTTACTGTCAGGCTGCAGACGGGACATCTGCATATATGTTACTGTCAGGCTGCAGACATCTGCATATATGTTACTGTCAGGTTGCAGACGGGTCATCTGCATATATGTTACTGTCAGGCTGCAGACATCTGCATATATGTTACTGTCAGGCTGCAGACATCTGCATATATGTTACGGTCAGGTTGCAGACGTCTGCATATATGTTACCGTCATGTTGCAAACATCTCATCTGCATATATGTTACTGTCAGGCCGCAGACGGGTCATCTGCATGTATGTTACTGTCAGGCTGCAGACATATGAATATATGTTCCTGTCAGGCTGCAGACATCTGCATATATGTTACGGTCAGGTCGCAGACGTCTGCATATATGTTACTGTCAGGCTGCAGACGGGTCATCTGCAAATATGTTACTGTCAGGCTGCAGACGGGTCATCTGCATATATGTTACTGTCAGGCTGCAGACATATGAATATATGTTCCTGTCAGGCTGCAGACATCTGCATATATGTTACGGTCAGGTCGCAGACGTCTGCATATATGTTACTGTCAGGCTGCAGACGGGTCATCTGCAAATATGTTACTGTCAGGCTGCAGACGGGTCATCTGCATATATGTTACTGTCAGGCTGCAGACATATGAATATATGTTCCTGTCAGGCTGCAGACATCTGCATATATGTTACGGTCAGGTTGCAGACGTCTGCATATATGTTACCGTCATGTTGCAAACATGTCATCTGCATATATGTTACTGTCAGGCTGCAGATGGGTCATCTGCATATATGTTACTGTCAGGTTGCAGACATCTGCATATATGTTACTGTCAGGTTGCAGACATCTGCATATATGTTACTGTCAGGTTGCAGACGGGTCATCTGCATATATATGTTACGGTCAGGTTGCAGACATCTGCATATATGTTACTGTCAGGCTGCAGAAATCTGCATATATGTTACAGTCAGGCTGCAGACATCTGCATATATGTTACTGTCAGGTTGCAGACATCTGCATATATGTTACTGTCAGGTTGCAGACGGGTCATCTGCATATATGTTGCTTTCAGGTTGCAGAAATCTGCATATATGTTACTGTCAGGCTGAAGACATCTGCATATATGTTACTGTCAGGTTGCAGACATCTGCATATATGTTACTGTCAGGTTGCAGACATCTGCATACATGTTACTGTCAGGTTGCAGACGGGTCATCTGCATATATGTTACTTTCACGTTGCAGACGGGTCATCTGCATATATGTTACTATCAGGCTGCAGAGATCTGCATATATGTTACTGTCAGGCTGCAGACGTCTGCATATATGTTACTGTCAGGTTGCAGACATCTGCATATATGTTACTGTCAGGCTGCAGACATCTGCATATATGTTACTGTCAGGCTGCAGACATCTGCATATATGTTACTGTCAGGCTGCAGACGGGTCATCTGCATATATGTTACTGTCAGGTTGCAGACATCTGCATATATGTTACTGTCAGGCTGCAGACATCTGCATATATGTTACTGTCAGGCTGCAGAAATCTGCATATATGTTACTGTCAGGCTGCAGACATCTGCATATATGTTACTGTCAGGTTGCAGACGGGTCATCTGCATATATGTTGCTTTCAGGTTGCAGAAATCTGCATATATGTTACTGTCAGGCTGAAGACATCTGCATATATGTTACTGTCAGGTTGCAGACATCTGCATATATGTTACTGTCAGGTTGCAGACATCTGCATATATGTTACTATCAGGCTGCAGAGATCTGCATATATGTTACTGTCAGGCTGCAGACGTCTGCATATATGTTACTGTCAGGTTGCAGACATCTGCATATATGTTACTGTCAGGCTGCAGACGGGACATCTGCATATATGTTACTGTCAGGCTGCAGACATCTGCATATATGTTACTGTCAGGCTGCAGACATCTGCATATATGTTACTGTCAGGCTGCAGACGGGACATCTGCATATATGTTACTGTCAGGTTGCAGACGGGTCATCTGCATATATGTTACTGTCAGGCTGCAGACGGGACATCAGCATATATGTTACTCTCAGGCTGCAGACGGGTCATCTGCATATATGTTACTTTCAGGCTGCAGACATTTGCATATATGTTACTTTCAGGCTGCAGACATCTGCATATATGTTATTTTCCGGCTGCAGACGTCTGCATATATGTTACTGTCAGGCTGCAGACATCTGCATATATGTTACTGTCAGGCTGCAGACATCTGCATATATGGTACGGTCAGGTAGCAGACGTCTGCATATATGTCACTGTCAGGTTGCAGACGTCTGCATATATGTTACTGTCAAGCTGCAGACGGGTCATCTGCATATATGTTACTGTCAAGCTGCAGACGAGTCATCTGCATATATGTTACTGTCAGGCTGCAGACGGGTCATCTGCATATATGTTACTTTCAGGCTGCAGACATCTGCATATATGTTACTGTCAGGTTGCAGACAGGTAATCTGCATATATGTTACTGTCAGGTTGCAGACGGGTCATCTGCATATATGTCACTGTCAGGTTGCAGACATCTGCATTTATGTCACTGTCAGGCTGCAGACGGGTCATCTGCATATATGTCACTGTCAGGTTGCAGACATCTGCATATATGTTACTGTCAGGTTGCAGACGGGACATCTGCATATATGTTACTGTGAGGTTGCAGACAACTGCATATATGTTACTGTCAGGTTGCAGACAGGTCATCTGCATATATGTTACTGTCAGGTTGCAGACAGGTCATATGCATATATGTTACTGTCAGGCTGCAGACATCTGCATATATGTCACTGTCAGGTTGCAGACATCTGCATATATGTTACTGTCAGGTTGCAGACATCTGCATATATGTTACTATCAGGCTGCAGAGATCTGCATATATGTTACTGTCAGGCTGCAGACGTCTGCATATATGTTACTGTCAGGTTGCAGACGGGACATCTGCATATATGTTACTGTCAGGTTGCAGACATCTGCATATATGTCACTGTCAGTCTGCAGACGGGACATCTGCATATATGTTACTGTGAGGTTGCAGACAACTGCATATATGTTACTGTCAGGTTGCAGACAGGTCATCTGCATATATGTTACTGTCAGGTTGCAGACGGGTCATCTGCATATATGTTACTGTCAGGTTGCAGACATCTGCATATATGTTACTGTCAGGTTGCAGACGGGTCATCTGCATATATGTTACTGTCAGGCTGCAGACATCTGCATATATGTTACTGTCAGGCTGCAGACATCTGCATATATGTTACTTTCAGGTTGCAGACGGGTCATCTGCATATATGTTACTGTCAGGCTGCAGACATCTGCATATATGTTACTGTCAGGCTGCAGACATCTGCATATATGTTACTGTCAGGCTGCAGACGGGACATCTGCATATATGTTACTGTCAGGCTGCAGACGGGACATCTGCATATATGTTACTGTCAGGCTGCAGACATCTGCATATATGTTACTGTCAGGCTGCAGACGGGACATCTGCATATATGTTACTGTCAGGCTGCAGACAGCTGCATATATGTTACTTTCAGGTTGCAGACGGGACATCTGCATATATGTTACTGTCAGGCTGCAGACGGGACATCTGCATATATGTTACTGTCAGGCTGCAGACAGCTGCATATATGTTACTGTCAGGCTGCAGACGGGACATCTGCATATATGTCACTGTCAGGCTGCAGACGGGTCATATGCATATATGTTACTGTCAGGTTGCAGACATCTGCATATATGTTACTGTCAGGTTGCAGACGGGTCATCTGCATATATGTTACTGTCAGGCTACAGACATCTGCATATATGTTACTGTCAGGCTGCAGACATCTGCATATATGTCACTGTCAGGTTGCAGACGGGTCATCTGCAAATATTTTACTGTCAGGTTGCAGACGGGTCATATGCATATATGTTACTGTCAGGTTGCAGACATCTGCATATATGTTACTGTCAGGTTGCAGACGGGTCATATGCATATATGTTACTGTCAGGTTGCAGACATCTGCATATATGTTACTGTCAGGTTGCAGACGGGTCATATGCATATATGTTACTGTCAGGCTGCAGACATCTGCATATATGTTACTGTCAGGTTGCAGACGGGACATCTGCATATATGTTACTGTCAGGCTGCAGACGGGTCATCTGCATATATGTTACTGTCAGGTTGCAGACGGGTCATCTGCATATATGTTACTGTCAGGTTGCAGACGGGACATCTGCATATATGTTACTGTCAGGTTGCAGACGGGTCATCTGCATATATGTTACTGTCAGGCTGCAGACGGGTCATCTGCATATATGTTACTGTCAGGTTGCAGACGGGTCATCTGCATATATGTTACTGTCAGGTTGCAGACGGGACATCTGCATATATGTTACTGTCAGGCTGCAGACATCTGCATATATGTCACTGTCAGGCTGCAGACAGGACATCTGCATATATGTTACTGTCAGGTTGCAGACATCTGCATATATGTTACTTTCAGGTTGCAGACGGGTCATATGCATATATGTCACTGTCAGGCTGCAGACATCTGCATATATGTTACGGTCAGGCTGCAGACGGGTCATCTGCATATATGTTACTGTCAGGCTGCAGACATCTGAATATATGTTCCTGTCAGGCTGCAGACATCTGCATATATGTTACGGTCAGGTTGCAGACGTCTGCATATATGTTACCGTCATGTTGCAAACATGTCATCTGCAGATATGTTACTGTCAGGCCGCAGACGGGTCATCTGCATATATGTTACTGTCAGGTTGCAGACATCTGCATATATGTTACTGTCAGGTTGCAGACATCTGCATATATGTTACTGTCAGGCTGCAGAAATCTGCATATATGTTACTGTCAGGCTGCAGACATCTGCATATATGTTACTGTCAGGTTGCAGACATCTGCATATATGTTACTGTCAGGTTGCAGACGGGTCATCTGCATATATGTTGCTTTCAGGTTGCAGAAATCTGCATATATGTTACTGTCAGGCTGAAGACATCTGCATATATGTTACTGTCAGGTTGCAGACATCTGCATATATGTTACTGTCAGGTTGCAGACGGGTCATCTGCATATATGTTACTGTCAGGTTGGAGACGGGTCATCTGCATATATGTTACTCTCAGGCTGCAGACGTCTGCATGTATGTTACTGTCAGGCTGCAGACGTCTGCATATATGTTACTGTCAGGTTGCAGACATCTGCATATATGTTACTGTCAGGCTGCAGCCATCTGCATATATGTTACTGTCAAGCTGCAGACGGGTCATCTGCATATATGTTACCGTCAGGCTGCAGACGTCTTCATATATGTTACTGTCAGGCTGCAGACGGGTCATCTGCATATATTTTACTGTCAGGTTGCAAACGTCTGCATATATGTTACTGTCAGGTTGTAGACGGGTCATCTGCTTATATGTTACTGTCAGGTTGCAGACGGTTCATCTGCATATATGTTACTGTCAGGTTGCAGACGGTTCATCTGCATATATGTTACTGTCAGGTTGCAGACGGGTCATCTGCATATATGTTACTGTCAGGTTGCAGACATCTGCATATATGTTACTGTCAGGTTGCAGACATCTGCATATATGTTACTGTCAGGCTACAGACATCTACATATATGTTACGGTCAGGTTGCAGACGTCTGCATATATGTTACTGTCAGGCTGCAGACATCTGCAGATATGTTACTGTCAGGCTGCAGACATCTGCATATATGTTAATGTAAGGCTGCAGACATCTGCATATATGTCACGGTCAGGTTGCAGACGTCTGCATATATGTTACTGTCAGGCTACAGACATCTACATATATGTTACGGTCAGGTTGCAGACGTCTGCATATATGTTACTGTCAAGCTGCAGACGGGTCATCTGCATATATTTTACTGTCAGGTTGCAGACGTCTGCATATATGTTACTGTCAAGCTGCAGACGGGTCATCTGCATATATGTTACTGTCAGGCTGCAGACGGGTCATCTGCATATATGTCACTGTCAGGCTGCTGACGGTTCATCTGCATATATGTTACTGTCAGGTTGCAGACATCTGCATATATGTTACTGTCAGGTTGCAGACATCTGCATATATGTCACAGTCAGGTTGCAGACATCTACATATATGT
Organism: Telmatherina bonti; assembly: GCF_933228915.1. Taxonomy (NCBI): domain Eukaryota; kingdom Metazoa; phylum Chordata; class Actinopteri; order Atheriniformes; family Telmatherinidae; genus Telmatherina; species Telmatherina bonti. The sequence goes on along the minus strand of NC_136610.1, from coordinate 37,424,463 downwards.
TACTGTCAGGCTACAGACATCTACATATATGTTACGGTCAGGTTGCAGACGTCTGCATATATGTTACTGTCAGGCTGCAGACATCTGCAGATATGTTACTGTCAGGTTGCAGACGGGTCATCTGCATATATGTTACTGTCAGGTTGCAGACATCTGCATATATGTTACTGTCAGGTTGCAGACATCTGCATATATGTTACTGTCAGGTTGCAGACATCTACATATATGTTACTGTCAGGCTACAGACATCTACATATATGTTACGGTCAGGTTGCAGACGTCTGCATATATGTTACTGTCAGGCTGCAGACATCTGCAGATATGTTACTGTCAGGCTGCAGACATCTGCATATATGTTAATGTAAGGCTGCAGACATCTGCATATATGTCACGGTCAGGTTGCAGACGTCTGCATATATGTTACTGTCAGGCTACAGACATCTACATATATGTTACGGTCAGGTTGCAGACGTCTGCATATATGTTACTGTCAGGCTGCAGACGTCTGCATATATGTTACTGTCAGGCTGCAGACATCTGCATATATGTTAATGTAAGGCTGCGGACATCTGCATATATGTCACGGTCAGGTTGCAGACGTCTGCATATATGTTACTGTCAGGCTACAGACATCTACATATATGTTACTGTCAGGCTACAGACATCTACATATATGTTACGGTCAGGTTGCAGACGTCTGCATATATGTTACTGTCAGGCTACAGACATCTACATATATGTTACGGTCAGGTTGCAGACGTCTGCATATATGTTACGGTCAGGTTGCAGACGTCTGCATATATGTTACTGTCAGGCTGCAGACATCTGCATATATGTTAATGTAAGGCTGCAGACATCTGCATATATGTCACGGTCAGGTTGCAGACGTCTGCATATATGTTACTGTCAGGCTACAGACATCTACATATATGTCACGGTCAGGTTGCAGACGTCTGCATATATGTTACCATCAGGTTGCAGACATCTGCAGATATGTTACTGTTCAATTCAATTCAATTCAACTTTATTTTAATAGCGTCAAATCACGGCAATGCCATCTCAAGACGCTTTACAGACGCTTTATTGTCAGGCTGCAGATTGTACATCAGCATATATGTTACTCTCAGGCTGCAGACGGGTCATCTGCATATATGTTACTTTCAGGCTGCAGACATTTGCATATATGTCACTGTCAGGCTGCAGACGTCTGCATATATGTTACTGTCAGGCTGCAGACGTCTGCATATATGTTACTGTCAGGCTGCAGACGGGTCATCTGCATATATGTCACGGTCAGGCTGCAGACGGGTCATCTGCTTATATGTTACTGTCAGGTTGCAGACGGTTCATCTGCATATATGTTACTGTCAGGTTGCAGACGGTTCATCTGCATATATGTTACTGTCAGGTTGCAGACATCTGCATATATGTTACTTTCAGGTTGCAGACGGGTCATCTGCATATATGTTACTGTCAGGTTGTAGACGGGACATCTGCATATATGTTACTTTCAGGCTGCAGACATTTGCATAAATGTTACATTCAGGCTGCAGACATCTGCATATATGTTACTGTCAGGCTGCAGACGTCTGCATATATGTTACTGTCAGGCTGCAGACATCTGCATATATGTCACGGTCAGGTTGCAGAGATCTGCATATATGTTACTGTCAGGCTACAGACATCTACATAAATGTTACGGTCAGGTTGCAGACGTCTGCTTTTAGGTTATTGTCAGGCTGCAGACATCTGCATATATGTTACCGTCAGGCTGCAGACGGGTCTTCTGCATATATGTTACCGTCAGGTTGCAGACGGGTCTTCCCTGCTTTAATGGTGTTGAAGGCCAGAAAACACCAGTCTGTGCTGGTCTTTGTGCTCTAAGTGCAACTGACCCGTATGAGCTAAGCTGAGACGGGTGAGAGAAGGGTGCATCTTGCAGAGCTGCTAAGTCAGCTGCAGACGTTTACAGAGGTTTTTATGTGTTACATTATTCAATGTCTCTGACTCAGCTCCGGGGCTAGTTTCCAAATTACAGCCTGAGCAGTGTTTGTTGGTTGCTACATCGGGGAGAATCCGAGTCTCACACATTAAAAGCAAGCTGGGGGACCATCCATTACATCTTCTCCCAAACCAGAACACGTAGAAAGTACAAGTGAAAAGCTGCAGAGCCGTGAGCTGGTGGTTTAACGTTTTCCCTTCGGGTCTGTTTTGCCAACAGCGACCAGGTTTCCTCTCTTAGCTCATTAAAACAGATTTTTCAAGTTTATTAGAAAAGCAATGAACAAACTGAGAGTAGCGACGTTGACTCGTGTGCATGCACACACCCCGCTCGCTGATTTCATTGTTTGGTCTTATTCATGCTGTGTCACTCGTGTGCAGCACTCTCTTTCTTTTCACCATCTCATTCCTGCCTGGATGAGCATCATCAGCCACCCCTCCCTTCGGCCCCCTCCTCTTTCCATCGGTATGAGTGATGACCTTGTCCAGTATTGGATAGGAGGCAGGATGGAGGCCATCTAAACTCTCCCGTGCCCCCATCAGTCAAGCAGACACCCCAGTGTCAGTATACCTACACTGCCTCCCTCTCAACATCACACTGACTGAGGAGGCCTAGGAGCACGGCGTGACTGCAACTTCATCCAAAAATTGATTGTCCTGGTAAAAACCCTCTCAGCATGTTCAAACAATTTACTGCCCCAAACTCATTTTATACTCTTTAAGTTTTCCGGAGCTGAAACGGAACCGTGACAGGAACCCGGGAAGGCTTTGCTGGTGCAGTCCTACAGACCAGAAGTGTCCAGGGGTCACACACAGCACAATGCAATCTGTTCAACTATGAAGATGTTTCTATCTAATAAACCAATTTATATATATATATATATATATATATATATATATACACACACACACACAGTTGTGCTCATATTTATTCATACCTTTTCATTAAAGAAGAAAAAAAAACAGCTGCCTGTAAAATAATCCGATATTGACTAAAGTAAGAATAAATAAAAATTTTATGAAAATCATGACATTATTTTCTAATTGTGGTTCAATAGAATTTATCCAGGACACATTTGTTTGTTTGTTTGTTTTTTCTTTCTTCAACTCAATTAAATGAAAAAACAGTGTCTTATATTACTAAATTATATTTTTGCTAATTTTTAGTTATTGTTCCTTTTTTAAAGTCTCCAGTTATTTGAGTGACTGTTGTAAATTCAGCTTTTCTTTAATGAAAGGGAATGAAGACATATGAGCACAGCTGTATATATACGCTGTTCTCTGGCAAAATGATTGACCACAGAAAACCAGAAACCATCTGAACCACGAAGCACTAAACTTGTATCTAAACTGTCCTCTTCATCATCTGTTCACATTTTGAACTCATCAGACTAAGATGACATTTAATACGGGACAAGTTCTGGATAAATTGATGTTTTATTGTTCATTTTACCTTAAAGTAAACACAAGAGACTGTTTATGAGCAGTGTAACTGTGCTGTTTGTCCACTGGAGGGCAGTAGAGTCCCACACAGACCCATTTCTGGAGTCCTCAAACTGCAACACATATTCACACACATGAACCTGACTGGGCTCATTCCAGTTGCCACACAGAGTATGATCATGAATATATTTAGATGTATTCAGATTGTGACTGTGAACTCATTCTGTACCACTCTGACTAACCCCCTCCGTCCCCTTTCTTCCTCCCTACATACCTTCCTCCTCCTCCTCCTCCTCCTCCCTCCTGCTTTCCTTCTTCATCCCTCCAGTGCTCCTCAAGTTCAAGCCAGGAAGCATCAAACTAACTTTTGGATCAATTGTTTGATCATTGCATACAACATCACTGCTACGCCCAATTAAGCCGACGCCCTCACACTGACACACACACACACTCACACTGACACACGTTTGCGTGGCCTATCCCTTATGTTACCTCTGGGATGAGGCTGACAAATGACAGCACAACTCATCTGCCAACCCCTGTCTCTGGCTCTGCAGGGTGCGGGTATGTGCAAGCTGCTGGACGAGGAAAGAAATCGTTGAGGGACGTGGGGAAATGGAAGGGCGCCTTGGCAAGATTTTCCCTCTCTGATTGGCTAATGAGAATTTCCTGCAGAGTTATGGATTTTTTGACAGAAAAGATAGTTTGATTCGACCATGTTGCTCACTAGACTATGAAAAACAGGTTATTTTCTTTCTGTCTTTGTTCAAACCAAATAGTTTAGCTGGTAAATTTATGGATTCTCATTTATGGGGGGGGGGGGGGGGGGGGGGGGGCAGTAAAACTCAGAACGAGGGAGTTTAAAGTAATAAAAGGTTAAGGGAACAATGCCTGTTTTATAAAACTTACTGCAGAAAATGTGCAGTAGCTGCGTTTCCACCTCTAGAACTGTGATAAACCTACACTACTCACAAAAAGTTAGGGATATTTGGCTTTCAGGTGAAATTTATGGAAAATGCAATATGTTCATGCTACAGTGATATAATATAAAAGTAAGACATTTAAGTAGAAGGATGCACTACTGATTTCCTCATCTCAAAAAATTCATTCAACACAAAAGGTAACAACAATGGTAGTTACACCACAACAAAAAATGTGAACGTCTCAATATCTGGTCATGTGTCCTTGAGCATCAATTACAGCTTGACAACGACGTCTCATGCTGTTCACAAGGCAACTTATTGCCTGCTGAGGCATGGCATCCCACTCTTCTTGAAGGGCAGCCCTCAGGTCATTGAGGTTCTGGGGTGCAGGGTCTCGAGCCTCTACACGACGGCTCAGCTGATTCCACAGGTTTTCAATGGGATTCAGGTCTGGAGAGAGTGCAGGCCGTTCCATTTGAGGTACACCAGTCTCCAACAGCCGTTCCCTGATGATGCGGCCTCGATGAGCAGGAGCATTGTCGTCCATGAAGATGAAATTAGGCCTGTGCTGTTCATGTAGGGGCACAATTAATGATGTTATTCAGGTAGTATGGGCTTGTCACTGTAGCATTCACAAAGTGTAGGGCAGTTCTGTACCAAGTGGACACCCCTGCCCACACTGTAACACCGCCACCACCAAAAGCTGGCCTGGTGACAACAGTGGCTGATGCATAGCGCTCTCCCTGACGTCTCCAACATCGTTGCCGGCCATCATTTCTGCTCAGTGTGAATCGACTTTCATCAGAGAACAGCACTGAGGCCCACTGGTTCCTCGTCCAGCGTAAATGCTCCCTGGCCCATGCAAGACGATGATGCCTGTGCCTGGTGGTGTGGTCAGGTACCCGTGCAGGTCGTCTAGCACGCAGACCACGCTGATGGAAACGGTTTGGAATGGTCTGACGTGACACTTGGGTGCCTCTCACCTCTCTTAAACGTGCCTGGAGTTGAGTGGCATTCATCATCCGGTTTCTCAGGGCAGTGTTCACAATGTAGCGGTCATCAGCACGGGATGTGGCCAAAGGACGTCCACTTCTAGGCCTTTCTGTGACTCTTCCAGTCTCTCCATATCTCTGTTGCAACCTGCTGATGACACTCTGTGACACTCCAAGCTCAGTGGCCACTTCTGTCTGAGAACGTCCTGTTAGAAGCATCGCAATGGCAAGGGACTGTTGTTCCATTGTTAGGTGTCGTCTTGGTCTCATGATGTCAAAATGTGAACAGCATGATGAGGACAACTGTTTAAACACCAGCTCTAATTGAACCAGGACATTTATTGGTCAATTCAAGGATCACACACCTGCCGTGATTTTTGCCATTAAGCTCCTTGTTAGAGAACGGCAACTTGTGCAAAATTTATTGAAACATTTAACAGTTGGACATGTGCATTTAAAAGCTTAGAGAAGATCACATTAAGTTCACCTGTACAGGTTTGAATGCATTTTAGGCTTGTTGTGAAATTTCACCCAAAAGCTGAATATCCCTAACTTTTTGTGAATAGTGTAAATATTGCAATAAAAACCTGGTAATGGAAACACTTACATCCAGAAAAATATCTGTAAAAAGGTTTCATACTTTCCTGAGGTGGTTTTTTTAGATGTTTTGATATAGAAGTATCACAAAATGTAATGGAAACACTCTTTTTTTGTATTTAGGTGACGAGACGTAGGAGGTCATGTAGCCGTTAATTTCTGGTGAAGATGGTGTGGTACGAAGCAAACAGCAGCAAAATGTATTCTACAGTAAATTAGAGAGGGAAATGAAAGAGAAGGGATTTGAAATTGCAAATACCTCTTGTAGTTTGCCTAAATTTTATTGAATATCGGTAAAAATAAAAAAAACTCGAACATCCCTCATAAATATTCTGTCCTGTCTCAGTCCTGTTCTTCCATGAAGCCAGTTGGATGAAGGAGTCGCCCTGTTGCCTCTGCCAACGAGGTGGTGGAGGTCATGTTTTTAGCAGTTTATTGTATGTTTGCAGTTTTACGTGAGAAACCACTCAATGTATTTTTCAAGGATATCAACGAAAAATTGGAACAATCGACAGAACAAAAAAGGGGAAGAATGAGATAAATCATCTGCTCTGTGTTTGTCAGACATGATTTAATAATTAAATGTTGCAGGGTTAGAGGTTTGCTGACCACGCATACACGGAAAGAACATGCAAACTCCACACAGAAAGGCCACAGATTGAGCCTCCTTACACATAACATACAGATACAATTTTAAATTGAAATCAACTCTTCTGACACCACCCAATGGTCTTGTAAAGACCCATTTTGTCATGCTTTGGAATTTTTGGGTGTCTTTTGTGCTTGTTTTATTTTGAAATTGTGATTTCTGTCTAGGCTTGTTTCCCATTCAATAGTTCACCTGGATTTATTCAGCTTATCAATTCCACCTGTGTCTTGTTGTTTTCCCTGGATTTATTCCCCTTGCTTTCTGCTTTTCCTTGCTGGTTCACTGTCTGTACCTGCCTGGTATGTCGCTGTCCTGTCTTTCATTCGGTTTTCTGTTCTGTCAGTTATTTTGATTAAAATCTTGTTCCTGCATCTGGTCTGCCCTTCTGTTCCTGCATTTGGGTCCCCATACCTCCACCAACCCTGACACATTTCTGCTCCCTTACGTATGTAAACGGGGACATCCAGATCAAACATGCTGCCGTCCTTCTACGTCCATCGTTTACATGGCTGTTTTCATGGTTGTTCACTCAGTTCCTCCCGTAGGGGGCGGTGTTGAGTTCAGAGTTCACTTCCGTGTTTTGACTCCGGTTGGTAGGGGTAACGCACCACTATGAAGATGTTTACGATCATCTGAAAACACGAAAAGAAGAAGAAAACCAAGTTTGATGCCACCCTCAACTTCTTCTGTGTCTTCATTTGATGCTTTTGTTTGTCCGTTTCTTCTTCCTGTTCCTCTTCTTCTTCTTCTCTGGTTCTTCCTTTTGCAGGTTGTGTGCCAGCTATACAACTCAACACTGCCTCTGTGATTTCCGGTGGTATTTCTCCATTTTCTGTGATGAACAGCAAAACTCCTTGAAAACAGACCAAACTAGAAAAGCTCTCTGAGAGCGCAGACCTCCGCCAGGCATATTGTGATCCAGAATCCAGAATCTCTACCAGAGCTCCACCAAAATGTAATAATTTGTTCCTTGTGAGACCTCCAACATATCCAAAATTTTATCAAAATCCATCCATAACTTTTTGAGTAATGTTGCTAACAGACAACCAAACAGACAAACAAACTCCCACGAAAACATAACCTCCTTGGCCGAGGTACTTACACTCTTCACCGACGAGACGGACGAAACTGTCTGTCTGCTATCTGCCTTCTGCATCAAGTAGAAATGAGCCTCATATGTTTCCAAATACTCAGACTGTAGTATTATTGTGCAAACAACTAAATTTGTGAGGTCCTCAAATGGGGACTTGGGAGGTAAATCAATGCTGAATCGTTTAGAGCTCTACACACTCATGCCCCTCCCTGCATCTCTGATCTTATTAATCTTATTAATCTCCGCTGATTAAGCTCTGCGGTTTCCAGGTCAGATGTTTATAGTCGTCTAATACAAACACTAACAACACAATGCCTAACTTTCCCATCTTAAAACTCCAGGCTCGCCTGATTGCACAGTGACGTCTGATACCTGCATATCTTGAGCTGTCGCTGCTTCGATGTGCTGAGGCTGAAATCACGTCTCGACTCTCTTCCAGGACGCTGCGTCATGTTGCAGCTGACTTTTAATTTACGCACCGCGTCACATGTTAGCAAGTGTAATTAAACACACTGGTTTTTTTAGCGTGCACCATGGTTGAGTCAGCAACTAAACGTAAGCAGAGGAAGACAGAATAAGTAAGAACAAAGGACAAAACAAGAGTCAACATCAGACTGACTTTTACTGGCTGGAGAGATCTCAGAGAAGAGACAGGAGGAAAATGGATGCTGGATTAGCCGCAGTGGGGCATCTTACAGAGAAAACATGCCAAAGTTCAGCAGTGCTGCTTTTATGCAACAACTCGCTTTAAATATAAAATGATCCAGATGATAAATCCTCTTCACCAGCAGGGGAAGAAAGTCGTGGCCGACTGCAAACTGTAGAGGTTCGGTAATAGTTCTGAAGGGTTTCAAGGAAAGGGGTAACCGTTAGGGTCAAAGAAACAGGGATCAGGTACAAACAGATGCTTTAATTAGCTGACTGAGAAGTGCCTGCAGCTGTATGTGTGTTTGATGGATTTAATTAGCAGAGAGGAAGATGAAACACGGAAAAAATCAACAAAGTGGCATCTCTGTAAAGGTTAACAACTACCCAGCTAATTCCTCCTGCCTTTCCCTTCTCTGATCCTTCTCTTCCGAGTGTTTGTGGTGGAAAGACGGAGAAATGAGAGCGGGAAACAGAATGAAAATGAGGGAGCAAAGCTGGAGTAACTCTCTTTAATCAAACCAGTAGCTCAAAGTACCATCAGCTTTATTAACTCAACACACACAGTGTGTTGGTAGAAAGTACACAAATTCGTTTCTACCCTGTAGAAACAAGGAGAGCTTCAGTTTCAAGCCCGTCTCTCTGTACAGATTAAACGTAGGAGCAAAGAGATTACAGCCAAACTAAAATTGAGTGTCTAGTTTCTGATGTCTTGCCTACGGCTTGAATCACAAAAGAGATTTTTTTCTCTTGACTTCTCTGCTAAGGCTGTTTTCATATTATTTATGTAGTAAAGGGGGTGAGAAAAGAGATGGATGAGACAGTTAGGAGACAGGTTGATGTGCCTGTAGCGCAGAGCTGAGACGAGACAGAGAGGTGAGTCAGAAAGCAGGCCTACACCATTACTACATTTCTGTCCCTTAGAATAGAAGCTGGACTTTTAGCCTATGGGAGGTATGTGCACCATTTTGAGGGTCCGATAAGGCACATTTACATTCCCAAACTGCTACGTACGTGTACTGATTCCAATGGATCGTGCACTTAACATATCATTTTATCCTTACTTTGTGGTCACTCAGAAGAAGTAATTAACCCCTAAAATCCTGTCATTTTCACATGAATGGGCTTCTATGAATAAAAGACATCAACTGTTTTAAAAGACATCAGTATGTTTACTACTTCTTCAGGATTTACAACTGAAGTTCAGTATGGACTCAACCTACAGCTGTGATTGTAGTCTGGAATGGTTACCAGCGGCCATTCTCAAACTGGTGGTCCCAGGAATACAAATGACTATCTCACATTAATTTGTTCTCTTTTTTAGGGCTGTCAGAGACTGATGTGCTTTTTAAAAGCAAGTTAAAAACATCCATCCATTTTCTATACTGCTTAGTCCAGTTCAGGGTTGCAGCGAAGTTGGAGGCTATCCCAGCGATTAGCTGGCGAGAGTCGGGAACACCTGGACAGGACGCCAGTCCATCGCAGGGCCAGTTCAAAACATACTTTTAAAATCTGCTCCTTTGTTTTGGTTTTCATGCACTGTATTAATTAGTTTGTAAGTTACTAATCTTGACCATTAATGATGTGTGGTAGTTCATAGCTAAGGCCAACTTGTAATTATTGCTAATTCATCCCTCCGTAGAAAATAATAATCTGATTATCTTGTGTTAGCTACGCTAATTCATCCCTCCGTAGAAAATAATGGTCTGATTAGCTTGTGTTAGCTCGCTAATTCATCCCCCATTAGAAAATAATAATCTGATTAGCTTGTTTTAGCTATGCTAATTCATCTCCCATTAGAAAATAACAATCTGATTAGCTTGTTTTAGCTATGCTAATTCATCTCCCATTAGAAAATAACAATCTGATTAGCTTGTGTTAGCTACGCTAATTCATCCCCCATTAGAAAATAACAATCTGATTCGCTTGTGTTAGCTACGCTAATTCATCCCTCCGTAGAAAATAATGGTCTGATTAGCTTGTCTTTGCTACGCTAATTCATCCCTCCATAGAAAATAATAATCTGATTAGCTTGTCTTTGCTACGCTAATTCATCCCTCCATAGAAAATAATGGTCTGATTAGCTTGTGTTAGCTACGCTAATTCATCCCTCCATAGAAAATAATGGTCTGATTAGCTTGTGTTAGCTACGCTAATTCATCCCTCCGTAGAAATGAAGGGTCTGATTGCTGGATTGCTAAACAGAGAAATTTAAATTCAGGTTTTTTTTTTCCATCACGAACAAAATTAAAATCCAAAAAACAAAAAAAAACCAAAAAAAACCCCCCAAAAGAATAAAATAAAGCTGTTACTTCATTTTATCACTGTATTATTATAGTCTGAATTAGCTTAAGCTTAAGCTTTTTGGCTTTTTACCCTGAAAGCTCTGCAAGAAAAATATCAGTCTCATCATGATGGTATGGAATGATACCAATACTAGTCTTGCTATTAATATTATCACTGTTTTATGGTCTTAGTGTGGCTACGTCTGATTGGTGAAACTGGTCAGATATTTGGCAAAAAGAAATTATGTCAAATTGAACAGATGAAGAGAAAAATGCTAAGTCAATTGTTCCTCAGCATAGTAGAAAAAGAGCAGTTTCTTCCTTAAAATGTCTGAAAAATAAAGAGCAAGATGCAGTGAAGATGCTTGGGTGAATTTAACTGGTTTCTTTCCACCTCTGGTATCATGGATGACACAGCACAACATCCAAAGTTGGAACTAATGTCCAGGTCACGTCCTGAAAGTCTCTTTTATCAGGGCGGATCAGCTGCTACGTGTTGCTTGTTGTCTGCTTTAATATCTGTTCCAATTTGTTTCCCGCTTTTCAATTTTCTTCTATTATGACTATTGACATTTTCCTCAGACTGAGAGTCCCTTTTGAAGCCTGTTTGACCTGCAGTAACACGCAGTAGGTGACTTTGTATTATATTTATCCCACTACGTATGTGTTTATTTATCTTCATCTTTTCATCTATGACAGTCTAAAGCAATTTACTGCAGATAAAGACACAGCTCGCGTGTGTTATTTAGCCGAGGAGGGCAAGTGTGTAGATTTTACACCTGTTTTATGGTCCATTAAAAGCTCCTTACTGCAGCCTGATGGCCTCATTCTATTCTTTTTATTTGGCGTCTCTTTATGGAGTTAAGTAGCTAAATAATGACAGCAGATGAGGCATCAACACTAGTGAGACAGCCACCACCGCTCGAGCTGCATTTCTGCCCAACTGTCAAAACGTCCACCTGAAACTTTCTAAATGTTTGGATTAGGTCTGTTTTCACACATTTTCTCCATGTAAAAAATAAATAAATATGGATTTGAAACCTGAAATCTGCCCCGTCTGACAGAAAACACAGAACACTGATTAGCACCGGTCAAGCTGTTTTGACTCCTTGGTGACAGCTGCTGGTGGTCACATTTCAGGCTGTGTACAGATGGAAAAAAGCACCCCAGTAATGACCATCCACCCGTAGTGGAGGCCCAACATGGGTGGAGGTTTTGCACAACTTTTCCATGTAAAAGCAGAGCAGGAGATGTTTTTCCGGAGCATTTTTTACCACATTTTTTTAAATCCCCTTCACACTCCGTTAGCAGCCAATGAATTAAATGCTGTAACACAAAAATACAAATGAAGTCACTTGTGGAACAGACAGGACTGAAAAAACACCATCCAATCGTTTTTATCGACCCGTTTTAAACGACTGGACGGTAACATGTCTATCAAACTCCACTTCTATTCGTCCCGCCCTCTCTGATCCAAAGAAGAACTGATTTAAATACCAAGATTAATATATAGATGCTTTTTTTTAATTCCACATTCAGAAGAGATCAATTCTTTTCTGACTTTACGGTATTTGATAAGTAATTCTGACATTAGGGGGCCCCCCATAGACTGAAAATAAAAGATTGACGGAGCCTCCGTGACGTCCCTCGTTTATTTCTGAAGAGCTGAATTGAAGCATGGTGGGCGGTTCCTACCATCGCCATCTTGGCAGCGTTACAGTTGTTGTTTATCCTGAAAAACAAAAAAAGAAAAAGAGGTGGAACTGAGAAGGGGGCTGTGAGCGTCATGGTGGATGATTGACATCGAGCAAACTCGAAGCTTTCTGTAGCTAAGAGCTAACCGAGCTAACCCGGAGATAACAGGAGCTAACCAGCTAACAGAGGTAAGCGGGCTAAAGGTAAGTCACTTTGTTAACCGGCTAAAAAACTGCGGTTGTTCTACGTTCTTCTGACTTGAAGTGGGAGATTGGGTACCTGTCAATCAAAAGGACCCGCCCCTAAATATGCCGAATTTCAAGATTAAATTACTTTTAAACGGGCGAGTTAGAAAAAAATTCACTCCCCCCACAGTTGTGAATAAACACTGTAAACCTTTTTATTCCTGCTGTAAACACGTTTATTTCTGCTGTAAACGTCTTTATTTCTGCTGTAAACATGTTTATTTCTGCTGTAAACATGTTTACTTCTGCTGTAAACATGTTTATTTCTGCTGTAAACATGTTTATTTCTGCTGTAAACGTGTTTATTTCTGCTGTAAACGTGTTTATTTCTGCTGTAAACATGTTTACTTCTGCTGTAAACATGTTTATTTCTGCTGTAAACATGTTTATTTCTGCTGTAAACGTCTTTATTTCTGCTGTAAACATGTTTATTTCTGCTGTAAACGTAGAAATAAATACGCAGAAATAAACATGTTTATTTCTGCTGTAAACATGTTTATTTCTGCTGTAAACATGTTTATTTCTGCTGTAAACATGTTTATCTCTGCTGTAAACATTTTTATTCCTGTTGTAAACATGTTTGTTTATTATCCCGCCCCAAGTTGTGCTTTTAATGTGAAAACCAGCAGGACAGCTTTGGTCTACCTCAGACCTCTTTCACCTGCTCACGCGGCTGTTGGCCAATCACAGAAGGCCGGGCCCTTCTCCTCTTCATCTTTGTCAATCAATCATTCAGTCAGTGATGAAATGGATAAGAAACGCGAGGGGGCGGGGCACGCGCACTACGAGTGTCAGGAAGAGACAAATCTTCGTCATCCTCATCGTCACCAGCACCTGCGGCTCTCGCGACGTCCGGAGGACCAGGTGAGCGGGAGGAAGATGCACGTGCTGCAATGTGACGTTGTTTGTGTAACATGCTAACGTTTAGCACACCTGAGGATAGTTTGGCTGTTAAAACGTCATCAGCGCGTGCGGAGCAGGTGTGTGGCGTCATGGCCTTTAGCTTTTTACCTGAAGCTAAAAAAGGCTAAATGTTAAATAACTTGACCTCAGGTTTATTCTGTTGTGTTTTTGTAGATAATGTGTCACTTCTGTTAGTTTGCATTAGTTTTGTTCTAGTTTTATTCAACTTAAGCTTCACTTAGTAATAAGAACATAAAGCCACGAGACATTCATATTTCTGACACGTTTTAATTAACTTAAATAAAATGTAAACATTCAAAGTAATAAACCTATCCCCTAACACAATATAGGAGAATTATCACATTTAATCAAATCTTAACATTGTAAATGTATGTTTACTCATGCAGCATGCAAAACAAACAAACTTTTCCTGCTTTAGCAACCACTGTACTGGAGAAGCAACCACACAAAGTACGCCATATGTTTATGTGTGTTTTATCTGTTAAACTACAAGTTTCTGCAGCTACTTTGCTTGTTTTATTGCAGCTTTTTAATTTAAATGTGTCTCCTCGTACCTCCAGGCTGAGTCCCATCCCAACAGAGAGACGGCGATGGCTCGGCCTCAACTCGACAAGGTAAAGGCACAAAAATCACCTGAAGTTATGACTTATGTCATGTTTCATTCTTAACGGTTTAGTTGTCTGAATGTGTATTATTGTGTAGGAAACTTGTTTAATGTTTTTCTAAATGTTTGCCAGATGTTATTTGTCATCGTAGCACCTTCACAGGGTCTAACCATGTTTATTTGTAGATGTTTCTTTGCTTTTTTCATGTCACGGTGGGAGACTTCAGATGAAAACTAGTAGAGCTGTGATGACATGCTTTTGGGTGCCAATTTGATTTAAATTGTGATTCTTCAATATTGCTGATTTTTGGAGACTAAAAACATAAAATTTACAATATATTTTTTTTTGCTAGTTATTTTTCTTAATTTCAGTGAAGAAAAAACACCACAGTTTAACACCAAGAAGACAAGTAAAAAGATTAATAAAAAATGACCAATTTTTTTAATGGATTATTTACTTATTTGTTTTTTAAAACTGATTTTTTTTTTTTTTCATTTTTAACAAAAAATTTTAATTTAAAATTTCAGTTTTAAAATTGTGAAGATATTCAATTTTACAATTTTTTTTATTTCCCAGCCCTAAAAACTAGCCTTCTGTCTAATTCTGGCATTTTTAATCATGTGTTTTAAGACCTCATGTTGCCGTCTTTCAAATAAACTAAACTTTTTTGATTTACCTCTGTAATGTGTCCCAGATAGTTTTAAGCTCCATGCTAACATAGTGCTACTTTTTTCTCTAGAATGAAGATAATCCTAGCAATGAGGAGGACAATACTGCACCTTCATCACCATCATCTGCCTCACCAGCCCCTGACTGGGCCCGTCAGGTACCAGTTCTCCCCCCAGTACGCCCAAACCAGCTTTTGGTGAAGCGTTTGTCCAGAAACGGTTGATGCATTGGCGAGGCTTCATCACTCGTTCCAGGAAGACGTGCTGGTAGAATTACCGTGTTTTAGAGCGCCGAACCTACGCGCCACGCCTCATCCTTTTAAATCAGGGGTGTCAAACTCAAATTCACAGAGGGCCAAAGTTAAAACGAGGAACAAAGTTGAGGGCCAAAGTCCTTTTTGTATTCAGAAAGTGACGGCTATTATTCAGGTTTTATCTTTGAGATACAGTACTGTATTAAGCACTTTCATATATTAAATAATTGTTCTATTCTTACTTAAACACTGAACCCAGAACAGGCTTAAAAAAACTGAAATAAATATCAGGCCTCTATATCTGGAACTTTATATTAATTTTAATTGTAACCTAAATCTTTTCATCACAGGCTGTCAAGGCCAACATCTAAAAAACAAAAACTTTGAACAGACCATGCTTTCAGTAAATATCAGCGTGTCATCACACTGCAGCTCATTAAGCTCCATTTGAACGTTGGTTGGTGCGCTTTTCACGTCAACCACAAACGGGTTGCTAAAAGTTCAAATCTACATTTTTTTGGCTTCAAAGTTGGCAAATCGTCGGGTAAATTCAGCGCTAAGCAGATTGACTTTTTCAGCAAACTGTGCAAAAGGCAACACGGCGGTAGAGGTCTGCTCTTTCATGACTTGGCAGCACAGAAATGAGCCAGTTTTCCTCTCTGCATCTGACTCTCCCACAAGCACAACTTGGTTCTAAAAGCCCTCACGGCATTGTCTTAGTGATGACGTGCGTGTGCCCTGAAGCTGCAGACTGAGCGTGTCGAGGGTTTCCCGTCCGGACTCTAGCTCACCAACACAGCATTGTGGGATTTGTAGTGTTAGTGGTACGTGCGCTGTATGATGGATCGGTGGGCCAGACGTAATGCATTTTGGAAATCATCTCGCGGGCCAAATATGATTGTAGTACGGGCCAAAATTAGCCCTCGGGCTGGAGTTAGACATGTATGTTTTAAATGCTCTGAGCTGAGACACTCACACCTTTGAGTTTACATCCACACATCACAACAAGGTAAAAGTGTGGGAGGATCCAGGATGGCTTGACCACCTTGTGGCCTTGGGTGGTCCAAAATGCGAAAAGGGGGGACTTACACCAGGTCTGCAAAGAGATTTGGGTCCATCTCATAAAAATCTCCTTTAAAATCATAATTATTCTTTCCTAACTTATTGTCATTGGCCGACTGATTAGTCGTATTTCTCTGTAAAGTTTGCTCTGGAGCCCGAAAAATTTTATCATCTAGCTGATTAAATCAGCCGATTTTAGTCGTCCCCCCCCAAAAAAAATCATGATTAGCTGGAGTTTAAACACAGATTTATTCTTAATTCCGTATAAATCAGTAAATTTCTGCTATTGTTCAGATTTCACTCTGCTTTGGGTCATCACCTGGAAACTGCACTTTTCCAAGTTAAAACGTGTGTATTGGCGTTTACCAGAAGCGTTGACATCCCCGGAAGCCTTTCTCTGGAAGACGGTCGAGTTTTTCCGTCTGGACGCTGAACTGTCCACAAGGCTGAAGTCCTGCAAACGTTTTTTTTTTTGTCCCCGGGATTTTGTCATCCTGGGGAGCTAATTGCAAAAACCCACCCTTGTACAAGGCCTAAACACCCCCTATGCCTAAATACACCTCCTGGGTCGGCCTTAGTTGCCGTCATCAGCAAACTGTGAGATGATGTGGAAACAGCGATCCCATGTCCACTGCTCAGTTGTCTGTTGCTAAACCCAACACCAGAATGTTTTTCCCTCCCTTCATCAGCGGACCAAACTACCAGGGATAGATGGATTATTTATTATTTGCTGATAATGTACCTGCATCTGTTGGCTGCAGCCTGCTTTTACATTTTGCAAACATTTGGGGGAAAAACCAGTTGAAGACGGCATCAACCCTGCTGTGGCTGGAAAGAGGGGCATTTGCAACTTTAAGCGGCTCACCATCAATGCAGTCGGTAAGTTTTGCTGCTGATATTTTTTTTCCGTGACTGAGACATGACCTGATGCAGATAACGCTATAGTTTGACCTCCTGCTGTGTTCAAATGAGCCCCGTGTTTTATTTTCTTGTATGTTATCCTCTGCCACGTAAATGTTTGTAAAAGTCTCCTCTATTTCTTATTTTTCATGCCTGTTAGCACACAGTAAGTACAGTATTCATGATGGTTGTTTTGTCATGATGCTGGTGTTTTCTTCCGACCACAACATGCCAGTTATCATTTAATCTAACACGGTGACCATCATGTAGTCTGATGCTGCCATCATTTCATCAGGGAGATGTATTTGTATAGAAAGTGACATTTTACTGCTATTGTTTTAAATAGCATCAGATTTAATCACTGAGCTTATACCATTAACCATTAATTTATCTGATATTTTCATGTAACGTGTGAAAAACTGGAGCTGTGCAGGACTGCGCCTCCTGGAGGCTGAAGCTGGTGAACTGTCTGTCTTCCAGAGGCTGTAGTGTGTTTAGTCAGTAGTTACTTTAGTATTCCCGTAAAGTCCGGCGGTGGAGGGTCCTGCATGTTACCGCTGAGGTGTTGACCCCCACCTGCTTTTATCTGGGTGGTTGCTATGGCAACAGTCTCTGTTGATATGGGGTCTGACTTCTGGCGTGTATGGATCTGAAATATGTCACATTCGCATCAAGCCAGATATTTTTATGTATTTTTATCTATATAAGGTTTGTGGGGGCGGCAAAACTTTGTGTATAGCAGTGTGTGAAATAAAATTAGTGTGTTTTTAATATTGTATAATTTGGTGTG
This sequence comes from Telmatherina bonti, assembly GCF_933228915.1. Lineage (NCBI taxonomy): Eukaryota > Metazoa > Chordata > Actinopteri > Atheriniformes > Telmatherinidae > Telmatherina > Telmatherina bonti. Next base: position 37,406,692 of record NC_136610.1, on the reverse strand, counting down.
AAAACCTGATTTATTCTTTTTTAAATGGTATGCAAACACTTTGTTGCCTTTGGCAGGAAAGAGATTTATAAAGTTTTATTTAATCTACTGGTATTAATATTTGGATGACTTATAAACTGCAGATATTTACATTTAAAATCTATTCATGAGATGATCTGACATTTTTCTAACTTCTATTTGCAGATTTTAGTCCAGCACATCTCATGCCATGCGCAGCACCAGCGGTCTACATGTAGATGTTAGCTGACAGACTGACCTGGCAATGCAGGCAACAACTGGAACACAGCTGTCATCAAGGACTTTCCACCCTCACTTCAGAAGTACAGGTTTGTTGTCTTTTTCATTCATTTTACACACAGAAAATAATAATCAAACACATATACATTCTTAATGGAAGCTAAGAGGTACTTTTGCTTGTTTTGATGTCAGTATCTGGTTCTGTGCTGAAAAGGAACCCAGACGACAGCAGAGAAGATGATGTAGGAGTCTGCACATCTCTTGATACTGTGGTTCAGCCTTCTCTGGTCCTAACAGCCATCCCTGAAGAGGCCTCAACTCAGTCTGGAGGAAGATGGTTACTTTGGAGGCTTGCTCAGTGGTTCCAGAACCACGAGACACCACATTTAACCCAGAAAACTGAACTGCTGTGTTCACAGAATCAAGAGTGAAGAATATTTTATTTTATCACATTGAAAACGAGCACTGATTTTATTTCAGTACACTAATAAAGACATTTTTTTTTTACGAGCTTTTTTTTTTTTTTATTTTAAACTTCAGCTTTACATTTTTTATTTAAAAGTCAGATGCAGAAAGTTACACTACATATGTATTAGGGCTGGGCGATATATCGAATATACTCGATATATCGTGGCTTGTCCCCTGTGTGAAGATAGAAAATGCCTATATTCGTCATATTCGAGTATCCTGTTGTCACGCAGTTGTTTTTAGCTGTGGGTGGGGTTTCCTCACTCCTCCTCGACTCTGCACCGCTTTGCACGGAGAGTTAAAGCAAGCGCACCTCGTTACGTACATAACGTGAGCTACGTGCTACGTCATGAGAGGCAGCGTGTAGCAGCTTTCTCGCTAAATCTGGCGACTTCTTGTGAAAAGCGACTAGCGACAAATCTAGCAACTTTTACAGGAGTTATTGGAGACTTTCCTGGTGTTTTGGCGACTGACTTTAAAGCACATATTGTAAAGTTATTGTCAGAAGGAGAGTCTCTCCCCGTCCTAAAGCACTCAGTCGCTCCGGCTGCAGCTGCAGCCAGTCAGAGGAGCAGAGAGGACACCTGCACGACTCCACCTACAGTCACAATGAACAGCCAAATCCGCCACTGATCCCGCTCTGGATTACAGAGTGGGACGTAAATTACAAAGTTTTTCACGTCACGCAAAAATAATTATATTTGATTACATTCACAGCCTCTGTCACTTACTCGCCTCATCCACTGTGTGTGACACAAGCATATTTATCTAGCTCCTCATGTCTCTAGAAAGTACAGAAAGGAGTGGGAATCAAATCCTGAATTAAAAACTGGCTGAAGCCGTTTATTGGAGACGATACGAGGACATTCTGCCTGGATTATAAGACTGATTTCTACGCTAAACTCTGCGATTAAAAAAAATACACGACAACTCAAAAACGTATCCATAAAGCAAAGCCTTATAATAGTTCATTTGAAAAGTCCCCCCTAGAGCACCTATTTTCATACGATGCATTTATTACATCATGCAAAGTCACTTTATTTTGTTTTAAAATGACATGTTTCTGCCACTGCTTTAACTGTTCAATAAATACGGTTTTGATCAGTTTGCTTCGTTACAATTTCATCCTTTTGGCATGAATGTTTAAAATCAGCATATCTTAATGCAGTATGAGCAATTATGTTTTAATGGAGACACAAAATCATCTTACTGATGTGATTGTATGCACCAAAGTATTAATTCAAGGCTGAGGTAAATATCGCGATATATATCGTATATCGTGACATGGCATAAAAATATCGGGATATTACTAAAAGTTCATATTGCCCAGCCCTAATGTGTGTATATATAATCACCTTTCACAGTTATTTGCCATTTGATTAGTTTCATTTCTGATTTTTTTTTTTTTGGGGTCTAGAAGAGAAACTTCCCTCTCATTTCCTCCAACAGGTAAATGTACATCATCCTGCTTATAAATGTTTCTTGCATTTTGTAATGAAAAAGCATTTAAACAGACGGCAGGATGTTGGATCAGACACGGAGGAGTTTGGAGCTTCATCCTTCCTTCTGAGCATCTGATAAATGAAAGACACATTTTATTTTCTAAACACAGTAATAAGTGATATCTTTCTGTGTCCCTGTTCTTTTTATTAACAAACTTTCCACATGTGCATCTTAACAGACAATAAGAACATAAAAGATGGCAGGTGATGCTGCATATATAAAACACGGGTCTACAGGATGTTTAACTTTATGTTTATCTGTACAGTACAACGCCGCACGGTGACTAAATCAACCAGAGAACTGTCATGTGGAAATCACATTTTCCAGACTCCTGGCGGCCGGTAAGTTCGGTGTGGTGTGTGTAAATTTTGTAGGGAAATATGAAACAGCGTCGATATAATTTTTTTTTTTTTTACAAAACTAAGTTCAGATTTAAAAAAAAAAAAAAAAAAAAGTACATTCATAGTTCAAAAAACGGTCCAACACAGAATAAAACTGAGATGTATTAACATGAATGACATGCGTCATTGTCAACATGCTATCTGAACAGGCAAGGCGAGCAGACATTAGAAATGACGACTTTACCATTCAGAGACAGTTTGTTGTAAACGTGCTCCTTCCACCATCTTCTGTCTCAGGCTCAGCGTCCGGTTCAAACATAAATGATGAATTCAGAAAGCTGCTGCTGTCAGGTTACCTTGCTATCGCTAGCTGCTGTTTTTAGCATGAGACTTCCAGCGACCAATCAGCACGCACCTCATTAACATTATTTAAACTAACATCTGTGTTTTATCAAAATCTCGCATGAAATTTTACGAGAAGTTTTATTCTGAAATAAAGGGTCAGAAAAAGCACTTTTAAAGCATTTTTTGGTTTGATAAGTTTTTTTTTTTTAACAATTATTTAAAAACACTTATAGGGCAGTGGAGATATGAAAAAACCAGGTTATGAGTCCTTTAAATGTTATACTACTTTGTTGCAGCTGGTATTGTTGCAGTGCTCTATAAATGGAGCTGAGTTGAACGCAGAAGCGTTGGTTCGCCGCTATCTGCCTCTTTTCGCCTGGCATCCTGTTGTGTTGCGGGTGTTGACCTGACCGCCAGAGGGGCTCAAGTGAACATGAGATTAGAGGCAAACACAGTGGTGGATGGTCCTGAAAACCTCGCTCGCTGCTACCAGCATCTCTGTTTTCTCCTTGCTGCATGGCGACGAACGGTCCTGCCTTCACGGTTAGAAGCAGAGTGGTAAATTTTAAACTGCTGGTTACAGAAATTTTCCAGAAATCCAGTTTGACCATCAGATTGGCTGCAGGTCGGTCCTCTGAAGAGCTAGGACGGGATCCCCATCCCGAGTCATAGCTCCTCCTTCACCGCCCCAGATGTCTGTTCTGCACCTCCTCCCACCTCCGTGGTCCTTGTTAGTGAGTAGCGCTTCATCGACTGACTTCCTGCCTGGACGTTTTGCTCCGTTTGGGACTGACGTGGTTCAGAACGTAGAAAAGCTGCGTATTTCAGTGAATCTGAGCCTTAAAATGCACCGTAGTGCGGCTGGTGGAATGACTTTTACTGACAAGAAGTTGCTGGAACAGAGTGCTTATAGAACCCCCCCCCCTTACTTGTTTTCCCGATTTGCTTCCTGTTGGTTTGTGTTTGCACCTCTGGTCTTGGTGTTTTTGGTCTTTTGGGTTTAACTATTTATGGTTGTTTGTCATCACTGATTATTGTCAATAAATAATGAACAGAATAATCTCATGGTGACCTTCACAACGCCTCCCCTCGCTGCTCTGAAATGCCGTCCGGCCTCAGTTTAATCCCAGTAATTAAAGTTTTCCCTTCCAAGTGAAAACATCAAGGCTATTGAAAGCCAGGACCTGGATTAAAGCCCAGCAGAGATGATCTACTCACTGATCTGCCCTTTTCTGCAGCTGCCATCACAGAGGCCATGAATTCATGTCATATCATGAGCACTTAGCCACTTACAACATGATACACAGCTGGAAAATGGCCTCCTTTACAACTCTCAGCCTTGCAGTTATTAAATAAATGATCTACCTCTGGGCTACTCTGCAGCTTTCAGCGCTTATTGGCCAAATGCATATGCTGCTGCAGACGGGACGTAATTGTTAACAAGACCGTTACAGCATCCAAGGTTATTTCTGGCGATGAAACGCAGCCCATCATTGACTTGATTGGTCTGGAGGAGCTGTAATCTTTCTGCACCTGAAAGACTTGTTGTAGGAAGTCGTAACTTACAGAAACATGCGATGAATCCAGAAACGGCAGCTCTGAATGAAGCATCTGTTTAACACACAAGCAACAAAAGGCCCGGTGTAATCCATCAGCACACGTCGCGGGCGCTGTGCGTCATGTGAGGAGTGTGTGCTGGTCTCCTGGCGGCGGTGGTGTGTTTTCATCTCAGAAGTGTCATGAAGGAGGTGAGTCAAACGAAGCTTTTAACGCAGCCCTGCACAGTTTGACCCCCGTCTGTTGTCATCAGGATCAGTTGCTAATTAAGAAAGTCTGTCACCGAAACACACACACACACTCTGACAGTTTGTCTTCCTACCCAGGAGTCTCGTAAGAAGCCGTGGTCTGTAAGTGTGTCGGTGCAGTGTTGTATGACCGTATATCTGCTCTCCTGTCAGAGCGGTGGTCCTCGCCGGGGGGGTGCAAAAGTGATTTGTCTCCCTCCACTGTGCAGAGATGCACGTCTGAAAACACTTCAGTGAAAACAGACCATTTCCTTATTTAAATGCAAACAGGTGAAATAACACTTGAATGAAAAACCTTGAAAGTCCAACCTGTTTCAGCCGAAGAGCTGAACTTTATCAGTTCCTTATAGGTGATCAATAAACTGTGTAATGATCAGCTGTGGTGTAACTAACTTACCGTGTGGTCAGTTCCTTCAGTCTCCACCAGAACTCATAAGACTGGGGTCAGTGAACGTCACCTGGCTGACCTTCAGAGCCACCAGAGCTTCAGAGATCTCACCGCAGACTTCAGGTTTTTCCGTATAAAACCGGCGTGTCGCTTATGATTTCATGGAACGGATCAATAAAAACGATAGTTTCTCCTGCAGGGTTAAACAGAAACGTGCGCTCTCTGTGCCTTAGGACTGAGCTCTGGATAAGCTCATCATCAGTGGAGGGATGGTGGGAAGTCCTCGTTGCTATGGCAATTAGTTGTCATGACACTTAGACCTTTGCGAATAACCTTTACACTATAACCTTTTGTCCACAGAGATGAGCTGGAAGTCCTTTTATCCGTCCTCTTCACCACCATCAGCAGCAGGTTCTGAATCTTGCAACTTCTGCGCAGCGGATCGCTCCAGGCTGAGCTTAAACATGGCGAAGGACCGCCATCGAAGTCTCCAGCAGTGCTATGAGACACCGTAGCGATGTGGATTCGGTGTGGTGATAAACAAACTGCACGTGTGAGCATATTCCTGGTTTTAATATTCTTTCCACAACAAAGAGGAAGTAAAAGTAAAGAACTTTTACCGTTTTCCCGTCAGCGCCCCCTACTGACGGCTAACCCAGCCTCCATCCTGCCTGACCTGTCAGCTCTCTCCAGCCAGAAGACCATCTCAACTTCAACTTTCAACTTTATTTATATAGCGTCAAATCACGGCAATGCCATCTCAAAACGCTTTACAGACAGAGGGGAAAACATAATGAAGGCCAATTCATAACAGCCTATATAAGGAAACCAACAGATTGAGTTGAGTCCAACTCAATCTCCCATCCTGAGCAAGCACACTGGCGACAGTGGGAAGGAAAAAACTCCCTTTTAACAGGAAGGAAACCTCCGGCAGAACCCGGCTCAGGACAGGCAGCCATCTGCCTCTGCTGTGTGGGGGGAAGAGGACAGAAAGACAACGGTCATGGAGACCTGCTGAGACAGGAGACATACATGTTAATGATGCAACACTGTTATGGGGGGGGGGGGTAAAAGAAAGAGATAAAGAGAAAAAGAAAGAAGCTCGGTGTATCAGGAAATGTCCCTCAGCAGTCTAAACCTATAGCAGCATAACTAAGGGATGCTAACCATCCCTAGCTATAGGACTTATCAAAAAGATAAGTCTTCAGCCTAGTCTTAAAGGTGGGGAGGGTGTCTGCTTCCCTAACACTAACTGGGAGCTTATTCCATAAGAGAGGGGCCTGATAACCAAAGGCTCTGCCTCCTGCTCGGCTCCTCGAGACTCTAGGAACCACAAGTAAGCCTGCAGTCTGCGAACGAAGTACTCTGCTTGGTATATAAGGAACAATGAGGTCTTTGATATATAGTGGTGCCTGGCTGTGGAGGGCTTTATATGTAAGGAGAAGGATTTTAAATTCTATTCTAGATTCAACAGGCAGCCAATGAAGAGAGGCTAAAACTGGAGAAATATGATCTCTCCTGCTGGTTCTGGTCAGGACTCTGGCTGCAGAATTCTGGATCAGCTGAAGGCTTTTCAGGGCATATTTAGGATAGCCCAGTAATAGAGAGTTACAGTAATCTAGTCTGGAAGTAACAAAAGCGTGAACCAGTTTTTCTGCATCACTCTGAGACAGAATGTCCCTAATTTTGGCTATATTACGTAAATGAAAGAAGGCTGTTTTAGTAACCTGCTTAATATGTGGGCCAAAGGACAGGTCAGGGTCAAATATTACTCCAAGGTTTCTCACTGTAGCACTGGAAGCTAAAGTAATGCCATCCAGGTTCATTACAAAACCGGAAAATTTAGCTCTGAGTTTTTCAGATCCAACGAGAATTACTTCAGTCTTATCTGAGTTTAAGAGGAGAAAATTTCTAGACATCCAAGTCTTTATGTCTATGAGACAATTTTGTAGCCTATTGGGCTGATTTGTTTCATCTGGTTTAAAGGATAAGTATAGTTGAGTATCATCTGCATAACAATGAAAGTTTATTCCATGCTGTCTAATAATTTTGCCTAAAGGGAGCATATATAGCGTGAAGAGTATTGGTCCAAGTACAGAACCTTGAGGAACTCCATGACTTACTGTAGTTTGGGAGGAGGACTTGTCATTTACATGAACAAACTGAAGTCTATCAGATAAATATGATTTAAACCAGCTTAACGCTGTACCTGTAATTCCAATCACCTGTTCTAGTCTCTGTAACAGAATGTTATGATCGACTGTATCAAATGCAGCACTAAGATCAAGCAAGATAAGTACGGACACAAGTCCTTTGTCTGAGGCCATAAGAAGGTCATTAGTAACTTTCACCAATGCTGTCTCAGTGCTATGATGAGCTCTAAATCCTGATTGAAACTCTTCGCATAAATTATTTCTGCTCAGGTGGGCATGTAGCTGAGCTGAAACTATTTTCTCCAGAATTTTGGACATAAACGGGAGATTAGATATAGGTCTATAATTTGCTATCACCTCTGGATCCAGAGATTGCTTTTTAAGTAAAGGCTTGATTACAGCAGTTTTAAATGATTGTGGTACATATCCTGTCACTAAAGACATATTGATAAGATTTAGTAGTGATGTATTAATTAAAGGGAAAATGTCCTTAAAGAGGCTCGTTGGCAGAGGGTCTAAGATACAGGTGGATGGTTTAGATGAAGCTATTATTTTAGTTAATTCAGAGGGTTGGACAGGACAGAAACTATTTAGACACAAGTCAGATCCTGGTTCTAAGGATGCTTCAGAGACCACAACAGGCTCAACATTATAGGTAGAAGGAAGAATATTGTGAATTTGATCTCTAATAGTGTCAATTTTATTCCTGAAAAAATACATGAAATCATCACAGCTAAGTGAGAAAGGAATACATGGCTCCACAGCGCTCCGGCTCCTAGTAAGCCTAGCTACAGTGCTGAAAAGAAACCGAGGGTTGTTTTTGTTTTCCTCTATCAATGATGAATAATAAGCTGTTCTTGCCGTACGTAAGGCTTTTTTGTATACGCTTAAACTTTCTTTCCAGGTTAAGTGAGACTCCTCTAGTCCTGATGAATGCCATCTGTTTTCCAAACGCCTTGATGCCTGTTTTAGAGCTCGAAGCTGGGAATTAAACCAGGGAGCCTTCATAATCTTACCTAATTTCTTCTTCTTTAGGGGAGCAACATTATCCAAGGTTGTACGCATTGAAGCTGTTATAGTATCAGCATGTTGATCAATCTGAGCAGGAGTAAGGCTTAAAGGGGGACTCTCAGTCATGCTAACACATGGTAGATGTGAAAAAATTGATTCAATTGATTGTTTAAATTTTGTAATGTCTGATAAACATCTACTATAGTAGAATTTATTTTTGGTCAGTGAGTAATCAAATAAAGTGAATTCAAAGGTTAACAAGAAGTGATCGGACAAGACAGGGTTTTGAGGAAATACTTTGAGCTTATCAGTCTCAATACCATATGTTAGAACAAGATCAAGAGTATGGCCATGAGAGTGAGTGGCTCCATGGACAATTGAGTTTAGAATACAGCTAAAGGAAATGTTTAAACTATCATTTTCATGGTCAACATGAATATTAAAATCACCTAGTACAATGACCTTATCAGTAGTCAGTACTAACTCAGACAAGAGATCAGAGAATTGGGTCAGAAACTCGGAGTAAGGTCCAGGTGGGCGATACACTAATGCTAAAAGGAGCGGTTTCTCTGAATTCCATTTTGGATGAGATAAATTTAATGTCAGGAATTCAAAGGATTTATAGTTAGTTTTGTGCTTAGGATTAATTAAAAATTCTGACTTAAAAATAGCTGCAACACCTCCTCCTCTGCCTGTAGTTCTAGGAATGTGAAAGTTTAGTTAGCTGGCGTAGCTTCATTAATACTAACATAATCCTCTTGCTGTAACCAGGTTTCCGTAAGACAGAATAAATCAATGTCATTGACTAATAAAGACTTATTTGGGAGGGATCTAATATTCAGTAGGCCACACTTTATTGTCTTATTTTCAGATTTTATTAGATCCATTGTTTTTATTTTTATGAGGTTTTCACAATTAACCCCAGAAGTGTTTTTGTGTTGTTTAATTCTTACTGCTGGGAAGTTGTATAAGGTCGGAATGGGGTTTTGGGTGGGCGGCGGCAGGTGGGAAGCTGCAGAAAAGTGTGTAGGACTACAATTCTGCCTCCTGGTCCCAACCCTGAGTTGTCAATTTAGCTGACTAATAAAAGAGTCCATATTGCTAGATAAGAGAGCGGCTCCATCCAACGTGGGATGGATGCCATCTCTCCTAATAAGACCAGGCTTTCCCCAAAAAGCGCTCCAATTATCTATAAAACCCACGTTGTTATCGGGACACCACCTAGACAACCAGCGGTTGAAAGATGACATGCGGCTAAACATGTCATCGCTGATTAAATTTGGCAAGGGACCAGAGAAAACTACGGAGTCCGACATGCTCTTGGCAAAGTTACACACCAAAGCAACATTAATTTTAGTGACCTCCGATTGGCGTAACCGGGTGTCGTTACCGCCGACGTGAATTACAATCTTACGGTATTTACGTTTAGCCTTAGCCAGCAGTTTCAAATACGATTCGACGTCGCCCGCTTTGGCCCAAGTCTCACCATGACTCTTGTTTTCTCTTTTCTAATCTTGTTTCTTTGCTGAATCAGCGGCGTTGCGTGTTCACAACATCCCGTGTTTTCTAACATGGAGCGAAACTCTGCTGCAACGTCACGTCTCGGATGTAAAAGTTGTATGTCGGCTTTTCAGCCTCGGGATGCTGCTGGGCACCAGTGGTTCTAGAAATACATGATGTCACTGTCATCAAACTAGTCCGGAACGCAGAGTTTTAATGTTAGAAAGTTACGTAATGCGTCTTTAAGCCAGAAAAAAAGAAGCTGAGCTAAATTAAAATTTGCACATGTACTTGTATGTTCCAGCTGTTCAGCCACATGGTTCATGTGGAAATGTTCTTATTGTCACGATGAAACCTGCTCCTGAGTTCTACTGTTTTTCTTCCATCTGGTTCCCCCAGACGTTCCGGTGATCTGTTCTTCTTCTGCTGTTCTTCAGCAGTTTTCTCTGCTTGATGCTGATGACCTGATCCTTCTGAAACAGACGAGCATCTTTTCCTCGACCACATGATGCCTTTCCACGTGGCTGTTTAGGAAAAGAGAAGCTGTTCATTGCATCAGTTAGTTGAAAACGTGTTGCAGCTGAAAGATGACCATTAATGCAGGAATTATCCAGTCGGAGACTCCAACTTTTCTGCTTGCTTAAATCCAGAAAATGGAGACTTTTTTTTTTTTTTTTTTTGGCCAGGCAGTGTTTGTTTTAGCTAATTAACGGTTTTAACGGGTTCCTCTTTCACACAAAGGTGTTTAGGTTTTGTTCTTCATCTAAACATGTTTGATTGTCGGCTGCAGTCTTCCTCAGAAGCATCATCTGACAGCAGTGATGTCGTATATCAGCTGTTCATATGTGTGGCCAACCTGACGGACTTGACATCCTCCAGGTTAGCCACGCCCCCCACAGCTTGATGGTTTCTGGAGGAGTGTCCCAGGTGTGCGCCAGCATGAAGGCTGTGGTGTAACTGGTCTGCTTTCAGATTTCTATCATCTACTTAATCCATCTTTTATATGTATTGGTTTTTGATCCGATAGGACAACACACAGTCTGAGCAGCTTTCCAGGTGTTTTCCAGGTGTTACCAGGTAAATATCCCAGGAAGCCATCTGCTGATAATGATGGACACCTATCAATGGTCAGAGTCTTGAGAATCCAGGGAGAGACCCGACATTCACCTTAGAAACACCATGAGGGTCCAGAAAGATGTGAAGACCAACGTAGTTTATGATAGGGAGAGGGAATATTTCACTATAAAACCTCCTTCATCTCCAGGTAAACTAGAAGGACTTTCATCTCTATGGAAACGAGCAGGATCTTTATCTCTATGGAAACGAGCAGGATCTTTATCTCTATGGAAATGAGCAGGATCTTCATGATTCCTAATAAAGGCACAGGATTTTTAAGAGAGAAACAGTACAGTACGACAGGACGTGTGATTGTGGCTGTGAGCTGCTCTGAAGTGGACTGATGTTTCCAGGTTCTCTGTTTGCAGTTTGAACTGTTTGCTTTGGCTGCTGATGCTGGTTGAATCTTTTAGCTGAGTTTCTCCCGTCATGTTGCTATGCTACATGTTAGCATTGTTGCTATGCTACATGTTAGCATTGCTGCTGTGCTACATGTTAGCATTGCTGCTGTGCTACATGTTAGCATCGCTGCTGTGCTACATGTTAGCATCGCTGCTATGCTACGTGTTGGCATCGCTGCTATGCTACGTGTTGGCATCGCTGCTATGCTACGTGTTGGCATCGCTGCTATGCTACGTGTTGGCATCGCTGCTATGCTACGTGTTGGCATCGCTGCTATGCTACGTGTTGGCATCGCTGCTATGCTACGTGTTGGCATCGCTGCTATGCTACGTGTTGGCATCGCTGCTATGCTACGTGTTGGCGTCGCTGCTATGCTACGTGTTGGCGTCGCTGCTATGCTACGTGTTGGCGTCGCTGCTATGCTACATGTTGGCATCGCTACTTCCTGATGCCTGCCAGCATCTGTGCTGCACGGATCTCATGCGGCCACCTGTACAGGAGGGTTTAGTCAACAAGAGGTTAATTTATGCATTAACGCTGGTTATTTTTAGGAAATTCACATTTTCAAACTCCTACATCTGACAGTTTCTCCAGAGATGTTTCCAGTTCTAGCAGGGTTCATTGACTTATTTTCAGTAAATGAAACCGCAGACACACCGGCAGCGGAGGAAACGGTGGGAGGAATATTGAAGGTAAAATGTCAGGCAAATGTCATGAAGCTGGAATTTTCCCAGGCAGAGTTAATTTTTGAGTTAAGTGTGAAAACAAACAGCCGTGTGATCTAAGATGTGCGATATATTAGTGCGAGTCTCACTTGTGGGATAAAAAAAAACGGCACTTTATTAATATGAATGAGGCTCATTTACTTTCTGTAGCTCTGATTCAGTCTAATTTATACACTTTACAATTTTAACACACAAAAAGCCTCTCTCATTTATTTGTCAGTTCATCTCCTTTTAGATATTAGTCTCTTCCTCCTGTTTTCCCCAGGAGGCGCTTCACAACAGCTGTACTGCCGCTTATTAAGTCATCTATGAAGATGTGAGACAGGAGGAGAGAGGAGGAGAAGGGTGATGCTTATGATGAACTCATTCGTCATGTCTTCATCACTTTTATCTTCTTCCTTCCCTCTTTGTTCATCTTCATGTTTTCTCAGGAGAAAACCGAAAATAAAAACAAATGTTAGGTTATATATGGTAAAAGACTGGGAACTTTGTTGTAATTGAAGTTTTTAATTATTTTTCTTCGAGCAGCACAGGCAAACTACAGCCTGGGGCCCTCCCATAGACTGTATATAAAAGATGGGCGGAGCCTCCGTGACGTCACCTGTAGGTTTCTGAAGAGCTGAATTGAAGCTCGGTGGGCGGTTCCTACCATCACCATCTTGGCAGGGGCATGCGCGTCGTCTCGCCCGGAAAATACACATATGGACAAAGAGGTGGAGCTGAGAGGGGGGCTGTGAGCGTCATGGTGGATGATTGACATCGAGCGAACTCCGAGCTTTCTGTAGCTAAGAGCTAATCGAGCTAACCTGACGCTAACAGGAGCTAACCAGCTAACGGAGGTAAGCGGGCTAAAGCTAAGTCACGTTGTTAACCGGCTAAAAACCGCGGTTGTTCTGCGTTCTTCTGACTTGAAGCGGGAGATCGGGTACCTGTCAATCAAAAGGACACGCCCCTAAATTACTGCACTCCCCCCATAGTTGTCATGAAGGTAAACCTGACCTATTAAACCTAAAATGGATTTTTTTTTAACATGTTTGTGCTGTAAACGTGTTTATTCCTGCTGTAAACGTCTTTATTTCTGCTGTACACATGTTTATTTCTGCTGTAAACATGTTTACTTCTGCTGTAAACATGTTTACTTCTGCTGTAAACATGTTTACTTCTGCTGTAAACATGTTTATTTCTGCTGTGAAGTTGGTCTTTTTAACATGGGAGTCTATGGGGATTTGCTGTGTTTTGCAGCCCCTAGTGGATGAAGGGGGAACTGCAGTTTTATGCACTTCTGCATTGGATTCACTTTTAAACTCCACACCACCGGAGGGTGAAATGAGTATTTCAGAAAGGAGATGGTTTTACACTTGACACGATTTAAATGCTACGTTCGACAGGAGGAAGTGTAGGTACCAGATGTAGTCAGATCTGACCCTTAAACTAACATGTTTCAGTCTTCTATTCTATTCTATTCTATTCCACAGTCAGTTAGCAGACATTTTTGTCCAAAGCGACTTACATACGAGTGAGAACACCACAAGCAGGAAATCAAACAGTAGAGAACATGGTAGGAAGGTGCTGGTGGACTGTCCAGTTGGACGCAGGTCCTTCCATGAAGCAGTGGTCTGGGTGGATCAGGTTTCTGACTGTGAGCTATGTCTCCCGTCCAGAGCCGCCTGTCGCTGCGTGTGTGTGTGTGTGTGTGTTCATTGTTTACCTGCAATGCCGTGCACTGAAGCAACAATGCATATGTCTTGTAGTCCACTTTCTTTATTTGGTCCGCTTGAAACGGACCGAGACCTGCGTTTGTAGAGGAACCGAGTCCGCTTCTTTTATCCGAATCAGAACTGGTTTCTACGAAGCGAGTTTCCAAACAATTGGACCAGGATTCCAATAAAAAAGTTGTTTATTAGAAGAACTTTAATATAAATGTAATTATTCTCATTAATGCTTCAGTTTTATTCCATCATCATAAATTAAAAGTAAAACGACTTTATTGGAACGAAGGGAAGAAGTTTAAATGTGAGATAAGGAGACATATCTACTGATAAGTAGAAAGCCTGATGTGATTCTACTGAAATGGAGCGTAACGAGAAGATCTGGTACCAACACCGACTCCCGTCAGAGCCGAGATTCCCATCCGGGCCATTAACATGGCCGCTCTGCGCCGTGTGACCAGTCACGTTTCATCATCAGCTGGTCCGTCGCAGATCATCTTGTGTGGCGGTAACGTCCGTCCCCATCTTTAATGCCTCACGTCTGCTTCTCTGCAGCTGAGAAACGGACGATGCCTCGTCTTCCTCTCTGTCTGGATGCGTGTGCGTCCAGTCGTGTTTGTGTGTCCTGGCCTGTTTTGTTCTTCAGTATTATTTCTGATCAGCTCCGTCGCAGCGTGACAGATCCAGATGCATCTGTGGGCGAAGTGTGTGTCGCAGACCAGGTTGTTTATCTGAGTTGAGTCCGTGACGACCCGGAGGAAGGCCGTTTCGGCTACGCTTGTGTGTTTGTTGCCAGATTTATTGCTTAAATAAAAGCTTGAGCAATTCCATTTTTCCACCTTAACGTCTCCAAGTGTACAAACGACCACTTCAGACGTCCTCCTTCCTCGTCTCCATGCACCAGGTGGTGAAACATTATAACATCCTCGTACAATCAGACTCCCCCCCCACCACACACGCTGCTTCTTGCCTTCACACCTGACTGAAAGTGTTTTATAACTCGTTGCATCATACTTCCTCTCAACCTGTCTCCCTTCTCCTCCCGTCATCCTGTAGGTGTCAACCACTTTGTGAACGCGCTGCTCTCCTAATCGGGGTGATTGCCATCGCCGTCCTGGCTCCCGTATGCTCTACACGTCGTCACGAAACAAACGCACCGCCGATAATTAAAGTTGTTGTCAGTTAGGAGCAGAGAGGATGAGCTTTGTCATTGTGAGGAGGGCGTGTTGTCTAACATGTGGATGGATGCATGTGTAAAGTGTTTGGTTGTGACTGCAGCAGTGTGTGTCGGACCCTCGGTGGGAAGCTGTGTGTGTGTGTGTGTGCATGTGGTTAAACATGAGTAAAAGGGGAATGTGGTTGCAAGTGAATGATCACTCAGAGGGTTGCTAAAGGATGACGAGTTAAACCAGACTTATCACCAGTCCTTGTCGTACTGGTTTGGACCCACTTTTCCCTCCAGGACTGCTTCGGTTTTTCTTTCAATAGATTCAACAAAGTGTTGGAAGCATTCCTCAGAGGTTTTCCTCCATATTAACATGAAGCATCACACATTTGCTGCACATCCGTGATGAGAATCTCCCGTTTTACCCACGCGGCAACCTCTGGCGGTTCAAACCTGCAGTTCCCCCTTCATCCACTAGGGGCTCAGAGCAAATCCCCATCGACTCCCATGTTAAAAAGACCAACTTCACAGCAGGAATAAAATTGTTTACAGCAGGAATAAAATTGTTTACATCAGGAATAAACAGGTTTACATCAGGAATAAACAGGTTTACATCAGGAATAAACAGGTTTACATCAGGAATAAACAGGTTTACAGCAGGAATAAACAGGTTTACAGCAGGAATAAACAGGTTTACAGCAGGAATAAACATGTTTACAGCAGGAATAAACATGTTTACAGCAGGAATAAACAGGTTTACATCAGGAATAAACATGTTTACATCAGGAATAAACATGTTTACAGCAGGAATAAACAGGTTTACAGCAGGAATAAACAGGTTTACAGCAGGAATAAACATGTTTACATCAGGAATAAACAGGTTTACATCAGGAATAAACATGTTTACAGCAGGAATAAACAGGTTTACAGCAGGAATAAACAGGTTTACAGCAGGAATAAACATGTTTACATCAGGAATAAACAGGTTTACAGCAGGAATAAACATGTTTACAGCAGAAATAAGCATGTTTACAGCAGGAATAAACAGGTTTACAGCAGGAATAAACAGGTTTACAGCCTGGTTCAAAAATCCATTTTAGGTTTAATAGGTCAGGTTTACCTTCATGAAGTCGGAAACTAACTTTGGGTTAAAGGCCAAGGAATAAAAATGGGTTTTAAGATGAGTTTTTAGGTTTTAAGGGAGGAGGCTTGTCTAGAAGTAATTTCGAGAAATTTGTCATAATTGTGGGCGTGTCCTTTTACAGGTACCCGATCTCTCGCTGCGTGACGGCAGAATGTAGAACAACCGTGATTTTAGTCGGTTGCAACAGTGTGATTTAGCTTTAGCTGGTTTACTCCTGGTTAGCTCTTAGCGTCAGGCAGGGTAGAGTTTGATAGATGTCAATCATCCTCCCCCCGCGCTCACAGCTCCACCCCTCATTTTTGTATTTTCCTGCAGTAAGATCTCGAGGGACGCTGCCAAGAGCTTCACTTCAGCTCTTCAGAAAGCCACGACCATCAATGTTCAGAAAACATTAAACTGTGAATTAAATGAATATCTTAATGTTTCTCTTGACCCCCCCCCCCCCCCCCCCCCCACACACACACACACACACACACACACACACTTATGTCTGTACAGATTCTGTCCATTAACTCAGAGGAGACGTATCTCTGTTTATGCCACATTTTTTTCAAAGAATCTTTTACTGGAGATTTTACAACAAGCTATTTCCTTTTGTGTCTGTATATGTAACCAAATATATTCCTTTTTCCACAAAACTTAAGCCGTTTAATGTTTTGCATTTGTTTCCTTCCTGAACAAAAAATGTACAGAACCATGATCTTAAAGCCGAGGTACGTTTCCAGCAGTGATTTTGTTGTACCATTGCACCCATAACGCAGAAAAGTTATCCCCTCTACCACGCGGAAGGTGGCCTGAACGCCATGCGAGGTATTATGTCTCCATTCCTGACAGAATCCTTTACAGAAATCTGAAATAAAACACAGATTTTGATAAAAAAAAAAAGTTCAGCTTTACTTTGCTGTCACACAGCCTAAAATGATGCATTTCAAAGCTTCAGGAACTCTTGCAGCTCCAAATAACAGCAAATAGAATGAAAAGATGAAAATATGACGGATCCACAGATTGTTTTGGAGTGAAATAGTCTGTTTTGTTTACGCCGTACAGTTTCCTTTGAGTTGTACCTCATCTTCACACAGTTAGTCACAGGATGAGGAATTTCCTTTTACTGCTTTTTATCTTTTTATCTTTTTTGTTTTTCCTTCTTTTCTTCCTCCTCCACTTGCAAACTGATTATTTCTGCTAAAATGTGCTAAGAATGGAGAGAAAACAGGATACATTTCCTGCCTGTGATCATTCTGTTCCACTCCGTCACCAAACCTCTGAACAACGATCCTTTCTGGTTGTTCTCGTAAGCGAAACCCGTCTTCTTACCATTTTCTCTTCCCATCTTCGGATCCGTTTTCCTGCTTTCTCGCTGCAGACTGAGCCACGCAGAACAAGACGCTTCATGCCGTTTGTCAAACACTAGAAGCTGTTATTAATCTTTAAACCGCCGTGTTAGCTCAAGCACAGATTTTGATGAAAGGAGGATGGCAGTAAAACGTATTCCCTTCCCTCCGGGTCCTGGATGCTTGGTGAGTTCTGGGAACACCGCTGAAGCTCGTCGAACCAGACAGGAGACTTGTTTTTACATTAACTGCAGATTGAGCTGGATGGATAGATGTTTCAGGAGTTCAATCCGTTTTTCCAACCATGTTAACCCTTAATGCAGGGGTGCGCATGTCAGTCCTGCAGGTTTTCAGTGTACCCCTGCTCCAACACACCTGGCTCATGTTAAATGGATCCAACAGCCTCTGAAGCTTCTGCACAATATCCCATTCATTGGAATGAATTTGGAAATCCCTGCATTACCGCATGGATTTATTTATAATTATGTAAAAATAAAACAAAAAAAAGTATAATAAAAGTTTGGAGACATTTCCTCATTAAATCTAATTGGAAATGTTTGGAAGTGTAACTAAACGCCAAGTAAATATGGAAAAATCCTTGTTAAATAGAACTAGCAAATATAAGAATAAAAGCAGGTAAGTAAATGCAATAAATTAGTTGGATGAAAAGAAATAAAATGAGCAAAATGCCAGGTTTGTCATGAATTTGTGACACTGAGCATCATGGGATTACAGAAATGTGTGTGAAGAAGCTGCTTAAACATTTCAGACGTTGAATGTTTTTTTTTTCTTCATGATCAGCGTTGTATGTTGGATGTTTAACGTGTTTATATCACTGGTGACCTGGAAGCCATGACAAAATAATGTCATATGGAAAAGTTTGCATCTTGATTCCAAGCTGAGATCTGTTGCAGTTAACTCTGAAAACTTCAAGGTGTTCCAACATCATCCAGAAAGCGATTACTTCAACGCATTGCAGCTGAATACAGTGGTGTGCTGACTTTTCCCACACTAAATCTGCATTTTGGTTTAGTTTTATAGGACAAATATGCAAAATAATTTAAAAGTTGTTGATCTGAAGTGGTCTTTTCTGTGTTTAGACTTAAGGACCAGATGGTTATTTATTAAGTTGCGATTAAACATTAGAACGGCTGTGCAACCATACTGGGAAAAAAATCTTCAGAGCATTGATATTGACCAATCAATGACCATGTTTTGAGGGAATGATTTAATATCTGGTTATAGAAACGGCAGAAGTGATTGTATTTAATCCATCCTGGAATTATAATATGACTTATATATATAAAGTTTGTACACAAAACGTTATAAATCTTTATTCTAGTGTCTTCCTGATGCGATTACACCGCCTCACTTTTCCTCTGCCTGACTTCATACGGCCTTTAATCTTTGCCTGGAAAGTAAAGTAAAATATTTCCCTGACAGCAGAAGAAAGTTGCTTTTTTTTCATCAGAAAAGTCTAAAAACAGTCTGATATAAAAGATGCTCATTTCCCTGTAAAAAGAAAACAGGAACTGCCAGAGTCCCAGTAAATCCCTCTTATCAATATTAATGTGTTAGCTCCAGGATATTTCCCTTTATGAAATCCCCTGAGAGTCTTCGCCGTGCTGTTCTTTACCTTCGGAAAAGCTGCAGACAAACCGAAAGGTCTTAAGAATTCTATCAAACTGTGCACCGACTTGTCCTGCAAGCTGACTGAGTCGTCTCCGTTAAGATGTGACCTTTAGAAAAACAGCCGATGGAACAGCTGGCCCTCATTTGTAAAGCTAAATCTCACGTTTTATCTTGTAAACAGAAGGCACGAGTAGGAACGTTGAGTCGGCTACAGAGAAACACTATGAGCACGTCTATCATACAATCAGATGATCGTAACGAGTGTCGGTGTCTTGGAAAGTGTTGGCATATTTTTGGCTGGTCTGTGTATTACGTCTATTGCATAAATCCTGCATGGATGATTAGATTTCAGCTGCAACAAGTTATTTAACCCCGACTGAGGCTTTCTGAAACAACCACGAGGAAAGACGCGCCTCATTGTCATGGAAAGCTTCAGGAGGTCCAACAGTGTGACTTTTGTTTGGGACGGAGGGACGTTTTGGCTCGGAAATTGGTCAACTAATTTAAAAATCCTGAATCAACTCAGCTGGTTACCAATAAAACACAGAATCAACTAAAAGATCCTGCTCTTCACCTACAAATGCATCTGCAATCTGGCCCCTCCTGACTTGTCTGGTTATCTCCACATCGCTACTCCGTCCCGTACTCCCAGGTCTTCTTTCTCCGTTCATCTTACCGTTCGCTCTGCCCGTCGCACCACCGTGAGGAGCAGAGCCTTCAGTCCCTCTGAAACTTTCTCCCATCTGAGCTGAGAGCATCAAATCTCTCCCATTATTTAAATCTGAACTTAAAACTCATCTGGTTAAACTGGCCGACTCGCTTTGACCATTTTAACAGTCTTATCTTCATGTTTTTTTCTTTTTAAAGTAATTTTCTATTTTGTAAAGTGACCGTTGGTATGAAAAGGTGCCAATAAGTAAAATATATTATCAATAATTAGCATTTCTACGTAGCTTCATGCACGGTTGCGCTACACCACTCTGCTCCGAGATCAATCCTCCATGACAGAAAATGAGCCCAGAGGAAGGTCCTCTCAGAACTTCTCTACTTTCAGAGATGTTCCTCCATGTGGGAACAATAAAAACTGTTCAATGAATTATCGTCAGTTTTCTCTCTGAGACTTTTTTTAAATTTATTCATTTCCTTCTGAATGTAAATCATGGATCTGCTCAGCTGGTCTCTCAAAGTAGCTGATCAAATCTTTTTCTACCTGAAGAACGGGCGAAGTGGACCCGCATGTCCACATGACGGAGTGCGTTCTGTTGGATGCGTGATGAAGGTCATGTCTGTTCCTTCTGTCTGTGGAGGATTTCTACACAACTGGATTTATGATTTAACTGGTTTCTGCTGGTTGGTGTGTGCGGTTTCCTGGTGTGTCACTATGTCTGGAAGATCTGTGATGGACGATGCCGAGCAACTAGCAGCGGTGATAGAGCTGGACTGCAAACTGGACGCCAGTCTGGCCTGAACTGGCAGGCTGGCTGTGGTTCTGGAGCTCATCTGTGGGGTGGGAAACATCTTGGAGCAGCTTGGTTTGGTGGAAACTGACCCGATTCGGCTGTTTCGGAGTCCGACTGAGACCACTAAGGACTTCAGGCCGACCC
>NC_136610.1:37111113-37381113 GCF_933228915.1 Telmatherina bonti | reverse complement strand
TTTTCTGAGACACTGCACTTTGGGTTTCCATTATCTATAAGAAACAATCATCAAAATGTCCAGAAATGTTTGATGAATCGATGTAATGTATGGGTGTCACATTATGACATGAGTGACAAAAAATATTGAACTTTTCATAATATTCTAATTTTCTGAGATGTACCTGTAAACATGTTTACAGCCTGGTACAAAAAACATTTTCGGTTTAATAGGTCAGGTTTACCTTCATAAATGTGGGGGGAGTGAATATTTTTCTAACACTCGTGTTTATTCTTAAATTCAGCATATTTAGGGGCGTGTCCTTTTGTTTGACAGGTACCACTTCAAGAATGAGGAAAGTAGAACAACCGTGGTTTTTAGCCGGTTAACAACATGACTTAGCTTTCGCTCGCTTACCTCCATTAGCTGGTTAGCTCCTGTTAGCTTTGGGTTAGCTCGGTTAGCTCTTAGCTACAAGCAGGTCGGAGATCGCTCAATGTCAATTATCTACCCCCACACTCACAGCCCCCCTTTCAGCTCCACCTCTTTGTATTTTCTGGGCGAGACGACGCGCATGACCCTGCCAAGATGGTGATGGTAGGAACCGCTCACCGAGCTTCAATTCAGCTCTTCAGAAACCTACGGGTGACGTCACGGAGGCTCCGCCCATCTTTTATATACAGTCTATGGTCTGGATCCCGGCAACATTCTGGATACTACCATCCAGAACAGGAACAACTTTTCATCACCGCAAGAAAACAAATATGCAACAAACACCACAATATATCCAGAACACTGTGGATTGTTGTCAATGGATCTGGAATCTGATAGTGGATCCATAAAAGATGGATGTAGAACCAGAACATCTCACTGGGATTCTCAGGTTTCTCTAGATAAAACACTACATTTAAAAGCTCAGTCCCCTGTCAGGATGCAGACAAGATGTTTCAGCCTCAGCTGTCAGATTCTGAGGCTAAAATGATGTAAAATGAATGTATGAATAGATAAAGCCGCGTAAAAAGCAACCAGAAGTTTGTAGAAATAACACACAGATCAGCAGTGACCAAGCCTTTTCTCATCTGCACGTCATTCTGTCCCGTCTTGGCTGTCTAGAGAAAAAAATCTTGTCTAAAATGATTATTCCTACTTTTATGTAATCTTGTATTGATCATTGCAATTCTGTTTTTACTTGTTTCAAGAAGGCGACACCCAACAGACTTCATTTTCTGCAGAACTCTGTCGCCAGACTTCCGACACTCTTATCAAGTTTTAACTGGCTTCCAGTCAAATTTCGCATTGCTTTAAAATGTAATATTTCGTTTCATGGTCTGGCCTTCTCGGCATATTGCAGACTTGTTGTGTCACCTTTCAGAGGCTCCTAAAGGTCCCAAAGACCCGTTTTAAAACCAGGGAGAGGTGCCTTTTCAGGCTGTAGCCACCAGCCTGTGCATGACTTGCATACGGTTGACTCCATCGACTTTTTTAAAAGCAATTGAGGACTTTTCCAGAAAGCTTTTGATTGATGGGTTTTCTGTTACTGAAGTTAGGATTTTGTGGTATTGCACCCATTTAATGTACATCACTCAGATTTTTTTCTATGATAAACACTATAAATAACTTCTGCATATACCCACCTACCTGTTGTGTGTCCATATGGAACAGGTTCTGGGTCCAGACCCGGTCTGGTCCACCATTTGACCTTTGCTGGAAATCGACTGCTTTCCCAGAGTGGTGATCATTTTACTTTGTTTTAAAAGTCTTTGTCCCTTTATGCTCTTCCTTTACAGTCAGTCTTTCCCTTTTCGATGTAGTCGTCTTTCTAAGTCACCTGTCGCAGCTCTCTCCACTCGCCTCGCTGCTGCTCTGCGTAGAAGCAGAGTGATTAGCGCGCTGCTGCGCCTGTCTGTTGAAAACCATCTTTAATGAAGGATCGGCTGTCTCGCAGTCCCTCACTTGAAAGACATGTCTGTCTCGGACGGTTAAATGATGCCCTTACATCTCCTCCTCCTTTTGGTTGGCTGTCAGACTCATGCTAGCTCTGTGTGGTGTTGTGGTAAAATTCATATACTAATGCATTTGTCAGGTATTAGAACAGCCGATTGGTTCCTATGTTAACCTCTCTTAAGTAGTTAGGTGTTACAGCTCAGATAAGATATAAAAAAGGCAGCATTCAGCCAACATTTAGATGCTTTTCTTTCAGCCTTTGTCGTGTTATTGTTACAATAACTCTGCATCATTTAACAACATAAATGTCTTTCCATCCATAAATTTTTAACTACTTATCAAAGTTAGTTCATGAAGGCAGCAGCTATTGCAGAGAAGGACAAACTTCCCTCCCTTGTCTGTGTTTTCCGGCCCATCCAGGAGAGTCCTGATTCGTTCCCATGCCACCTGAGAGACTTAGTCCCTCCTGTGTGTCCTCAGGGCCTCTTCCCAGTGGGACATTGTTCCTTCAGTCACAGTGTAGAACAGGGATCCTCAGTCCAGGTCCTTGAGGGCCGGAGTCCCTGCTGCGATACAACTGACTCGGACTCAGACAAGCTGCACATGTCTACTAAATAAACACTGATTTGAACCAGGTGTGTTGCAACGGGACACTGGAAAAGCCTGCAGGACACCGGCCCTATAGGACCAGAAGTAATGTTCCCTGATGTAGACTGGACCAGTAAATTGAGGACTTTGTCTTTTGGCTGAGCTTCTTTTTTCCTTGCGTGAATGCTGCATTGATCCACCTGTTGAGCCATGCCTCCCGCACAACTGTGTGCACCAGTTCAGGCACCTTTCCACCAGAGAGGTAACGTTTCACCAGCTTCTACTCACCAAGGTCCACGTCCTCTACCAACACCACATTCATATCACATTGTGACTTTTCCTTCTGCAGACAGTCAGCCCATGTGGCTTCTTTGGGTTTGGTGGTCTTACCTGGCTCCAAGAAGCTGACCTGGTTTTTCTGTTTCCAGACGAGGGGACAACTTGGTCTTGTTGCCCCACCCAACCTTTCCGTAAGACCATTCTAGAGATGAATCCCTTCCAGTTGGCGTGGAATGCTCTACCACTGAACTATAACACCCAAATATGGGTCCAAGCCTGATCAGTGTGTGAAGGAGATTCTCAGATTGTCCCACAGACGTCCTAAAGTCCATCCTGAAGCGGCCGTGATCCAGCTTCAGATCCAGGACTAAACGAGTTCTCCTCTCTTCTCTAGACCAGGATGGACCTGGCGCCTTTTCTGCAGCATCAGCACGATATCGTCCTCGCTTGATGTGGAATCCATCTTTGTTTTCGTCACCTTGCAGTTTGTTGCAGAATCTTTTGAATTTACTTGCAATTTTGCATAAAACTGTGTGTAGAGACAAAAATCTGATATTTCACATCCCAATTATTTATTTTCATCGGAATGTAAAGGCGTTTTGCCATCTCGTTCATCCAAAACTGAACCGATAGTCTCCTCCAATTATGAACGTGCACAACGGAGGGGGAGATCTGAGGCATCGAAGTGGGATTCATGCTGAATGTCTTTAGCTTCCAGCCCTCGGAGGAACATGTAGCCATGACCCTGGAAGTGCTTATGTCTGGCCCTGCCTCGTATTACTACCAAAAACATGTTGCACTAACAAATGATCATTTTGTATTTGTTTAGATTGATTGATTGTCTTGACATTTGAGGAAAGTCTCCAGGCAGGTGAGAACTGCTGAGCTAGAATCTATAAAAGGAGCCTTGGGGAAATATTAATTTCCTTTAACCTGGATATGTCTGAGCTAACTTGATTAGAGCTGGACTGCGGCCTTTGTCCTGCTCTGCCTTCATTGCAGGTGCAGAGGTATGTGTGTGTGTGTGTGTCAGTGATGGATGTGTTGCAGATGGCTTAAGCACCATGTAATTATGCTGTGGACACTGGAGGAAGTCCCGCACGGAGGTCACTCAGGACGAGCACACACTCAGAAACAGAGCTGGTGAGTCAGTTTGCTTGAGGTGCTTTTCTTAAATTCACTTTTTCTTGAGAAGTCTGCAGTAATTGGAAATGTCAGCCAGATCTGTGCAGATACTGTATCACGGTTACAGCACACACACCTTTTATGTCTTCCAACACATCTGTCCTTCTTTTGGTTTGGGTAAACTTTTTTCATCCCCAAGGGGAAATTCAGGCTCAGGAACAACTCACCCAAGATTTAACAGACAAACATTTAACATTATGCACAGGTCACTGGTCCGAGTAGCCTAGGCCTCGCAGCGGAAATTCAGCGCTGCCTTACAACAGATAAGAACAGAGGTACATTAGGATTTCCGGTGCAAAAAAACAGGTACCACCAGACTGTGCTTCATAAAGGTGCAGTCTGGAGAGACAAAAAAACACCTCATATACACTTAAGCACAAAGTCAGACAATAGACAACACAGTCCAGGAAGGCGGTGAGTTAGAGGTTGAAGGAGGGGCAGGGGGGGACAGAGTGTCAATGAACATCCACTTGATTCTCAGCAGGGGCCGCTGGGAAGCCGAATCTAGATATGATTATTGGGGTTTCAGGCCAGGAAAATATTTTGCCCTCGGCCTTGAGTCCATGACTGGTCTCACATGCTGGTAACTCCAGACAACCTGATGGGGGTCAATTTCCACCGATACGAGCAGACATCCGCTAAACCAAACTCAAATCAGTTCTGGGGACCAGCTCCTGAACCGCCAGGTTGGACCAGGCTGGTATCCTGCTTACGATGGAGTCTGGTCAACACAGGAGTCTGCACTGCTAGCTCGGCACGTTCCGTTGCAAAATTCAGGCAGCTGGCCAGTTGCTGCCAGAATCTCACAGGTCTTCAGGTAGATCAGAACTAAATCAGCAGAATCCCGGTCACCAATAATCTAAAGATGTAAACATCCTCCACGTCCTCAGAGGACAGAACCGCCAGACACATCGGTCTCCACCTGGCCCATGAGTCCTGAGTGTATCCAGCCAGAAGCGTCCCCTCAGGACATGCAGGCTCCCCTCTGCCCGATCTTCGGGATGACCGGGTCCATGATTGAGAAATTTTATGAAACAAGATGTAAACTGAAGCTCTGAGTCAGACGGGACAAAGTAGCAGGGCAGGGTGGGAGGGAGAAACAAAGGAAAAAGCGTCCGCCTTCGTTGAGAGCAGAGTAGAAGAGGACACGCAGACGTGACGTTTCTACGCAGACGTGACGTTTCTACGCAGACGTGACGTTTCCATGGAGACATGTTTTCAGCCTCAGCTGTCAGATTCCGAGACTAAAATGATGTAAAATGAATGTATGAACAGATAAAGCAGCATAAAGAGCAACCAGAAGTTTGTAGAAATAACACACATAGATCAGCAGTGACCAAACCTTTTCTCTTCTGAACATCATTCTCTCACGTCTGAAACACACACACACACACACACACACACACACACACACACACACACACACACGCACACACACCTCAGCTGCATCCCAAACGTCTTCCTGGCTTTATTCCAGCCATAGAGGATCATTATTTTCCTGCTTTTCTCATCACTTGTTGATCTTTGGCTGCTCCTGATTGGACGTTACCGTCAGTTTAAGCTCTGATTGGTGGAAAGTCTGACAGGAAGTGTCTTCATCATCATGTCCAGGTGAAAATAGAGGTCTCTTAGCAACATGGTAGTGATGGTGATGAAGATGTGATAAAATATGGTGGATTTACCATCTAGAGTCTCTGAATAAACACTACATGTTGTGTCTGGATTGTAAACCTCCTGGACGGATAGAAACGCTGGAAAACCTCCGTAGACCAGCTGGAGGGTCACGTATCTACATACTTCCCTCATGACGCTGCTCAGAGACGATGAAGATCTAACAGAGTTTCAAGGGTTTGATTTAAATAATAACATTCACAATAAATAATCTACTTAAAACAAATGAAATTGTGTCCTGCGTGAAAAGAGATGTTTGTCGGCCCCTGTGTGGTCTGGGAATGTGGCCTCTCTGGACCCTGAGGGGGTCTCTGAGTGCTGAATAATAATCAAATGGCCAACACAAGTTGTTTTTTATATAATTGTTCCGTAATTTGCTGCCTTTTGAAGGTCATGAAAGAGTTTTTTCCTGCTGAGGGGGGCACTGATGTCAGGGTTATAATCTTTATGTGGTTTTGTTTTATTTCATCTGCAGTTTTCAGGCGGGTTGTAGATGCCATGTCGTTGTTTATCCACCTGAATGTCAGGAAATGTAGAGCTGTCAAATTTTTTAGGTCGTATTATTTACATTGTAGCCCAGAAATAAAACTGTTCTAGTTTGGCAATAAAGACTCGGGACAGATCTGATGGTAGGAATTGTTGAAAAATATGAGCTGAGGACGAGCTAAGAGTTTTCTCTTCTAATGACATGACGCAGTGTGACACAATGAAAATACGATTACAATCTCGAGTTGTCAGTTTTAACTTTCACGTATTGAAGTAAGAATACATACAGATATTCAGGGATTATTTGGACATTAAACATTTTCCTTTATCAGACAGGTAGTCTGTATTTCTGAAAACATTATTTCATTGATTAAAAATAACCTTAAAAACCTCTTTATTAATTTCTGCTGAGTATTAATACTAATTAGCATTAATAATGATCCAATTATTTCTGTTTTATTTATGTAAAATTATTAATTTATCTTGATAAGAATATGAAACAATCCGAGTCGAAGAGTGAGATAAAACAGAACAAAAAATCTGTTTTAAAACTTTCCAAATGCAACTTATAGGAGGAATTAACTGTATTTGGAGCAGAATTAGCATCCAGCCTTTGGAAATTCATAAATTTTTGAATGATGGGAGTAATAAAACAATAAGCATGATATTTTCTACAGTGCAGCTTTCTTCAGGGTCAGCTGCTGCACCGGGGAGTGTCAGTCAATGTAATATCAGAGCAATGAGTCATTTCTGCAGCTGCCATTTCCATATAATCTAATCACAAACACCTGACTTATCCTTCATGCATGACTTCCAGCTTGCCTCTGAATATTTACATGCAGAAAAGTGACAGAATAAGAAAGTTCAGACACACTGACTGATGAAGACAGACAGTTGTTGTCTTCATTTATCTGATGGAAAAGTGTGCAGTTGTTCCTTATTATGCTTTGTGAAAGTTTGTTCACTTTTTAAAGAAAAACTAAATATTTGTTCCCTGATCTGAAACACTTACTGCTCCCTTTTAACAAAATGTAAAATATAAGCTTTTACTGTTTACTCCTGTGATGTCAGGCGTCCACCAGAAGACACGAATCAGACTTTTTAAAAGGTTTTTGAGCAAACTTTTTACCATAAAATGATTCCATCACATGTAATACATAAAAAATTTAAGGGTTAATCTCTGTATGTGGGATCAATATAACGTCATTAAGATTTTGCAGCTGGAAATAAATGTTTGCAAATGATTTATAATAAATCGTCATGTCTTTGTGTTTTTTCTGTTCCTGATTCCTGTTTTATTTTGTAGTTTTCCTGGCTTAGTTCCCTCATGTGTTTTCTGTTTGTTAGGTTCACCTGGGTTCATTTAGTTAATCCACTTCACATGTGTGTCGTTTTGTTCCTGTGTGTTTATTATACCCCTTGGTTTGAAATGTAGATCTTCTGTTATTCAGTAAGTTGATGTCAAGCTTGCAGCATTGTTGTTTACTACAAGTAAAGAAAGATTGCAATATATTGTCTTCCTGATATATCGTATTGTTGGCTCGTATCGTAACGCGTACCGTATCGCCAGATTCTTTCCTATATAAACCCCTTATTTTTCTCACTCTTTAACTTTTTATTTCAACCTCATTGTTCTTCAGTGTTTTCCTCTTTAGGATCCTCGCCGCCGGGGGCGATGCCTGCTCGGTCTACAGGGTCACTGCTGCAGGGATCGTTGTTGGGTTTCTGCTTTCCAGCCTTATGGTTGCAATGTAAGACCTGGCCAGCCGTGATTGGAACCTGCCAGAACTGTTGCTACAAGCCAGCGCAACATCCTAATGGCTAAGACTGACAAGGTTCAGGACCACCTTGCTCTTCCACCACCGCATTGTGTAGCTGAGGGAAACGTCTTCCACCTCAGAGACGCTCTGTAGCAACACTGATTTGTGAAACTGTCTCTTTCCACCGTAGTATTGACTGCTGAGCTGCTGCTTGTTGTTCCATCATATGTTCTCATGCCCCGCCCACTCCCTGCCCCTGAGCCACGCCCCCTTACCTCAAACCCCAACACCTGCAGTTTTCTAACCTGTTTATTAAATTTGGCAGTGGTTGGAGTTACACAAAAAGTAGAACGCGTAGTTTCACTTTAAGAGCTTGCAGTGTTGCAGACAGACAAGAAGATAACTGCTTTCTGATTGGATGGTGACTAATAAAACAATCCAATCAGATTAAAGTTGACAGTAACAAAATTAGCATCTTCTTGCATGCAGTTTAGTGCTTCACATCTGTGGACAGTATGTTTTAAAACCTTTTACAAACTTTATTTTTTAGGAAGATTAAACATGAATAACAGCATAAGTTTTTTTTTTTTTTTTTTACAGCTGCAGAATCTTTGTCTTTATATCAAGACCTCACATATGAACAAATTTACCTCTTAACATCTGGAATTAAATGGTTATAAAAGATGAGAATTTAACTTTAACGTTTAATTCGAAGGTAAGGGACTCCACTGCAGTCTGCAGAGCAAATGGCCTAATATTGCCAGTGGAGAGAAGGAAGAACCAAGCTGTTAAAGGCTTCGCATAGATAAGCCCAAATGGTGTTAATAAAAGATTGGAGAATGATTTTTAAGGAACAGAGAGGGGACTGCACACAGGGCAAAAATAATTAATCACCTTGAATGAGGGAAGAACGAAAAAGAGATGGAGAGTGGAAAAAGTGTGAAGACACAGAAAAGGGGAGGAGAAATGAGTAAAGAAGATGGAAATGGCATGGGAGCAGGACGGGGAAGGGGGTAAAAGGTTAGAGGAAGATGGTGATTAAATGGGGGGGAAGATAATGGTAATATTAGACGAGACCGACACAGAAAAGCAATAATTAATCACTGGGATTGGATGGAATGATGAGGATGAGGCAAAAAGAATGAATGAGGAAAGCTGGAAAGCAATATAGATATTTCACACTATGACTTGTCTGCATGAATTCACCGTCAGCCAAACCACAGGTAACCAACAAAGAGGAGGAAGTGCTTTTATGACCTGAGAGCCACAGACGAGAAGAGGTGAAAGTCAATCTACAATTAAGGTTATGTTGAAAATAATAAGCATCGCGGTCTAACAAAACCCAATGAAAACAGTTAGCTTTAGGCTAATTTAGGAAGCACTGCTGACTTGTGGAGGAGAAAACTGAAACTTCAGTCTCTCTTTTATAATCTTTCTCCCTGTTGATTTGCTTCCACCTGGAGAAGGTTAACTCGATGTTGATCCTCCTGTTCTAGTCGCTCCGGTCATGCTGGGTTTTGTTCCTTTTTCTTTCTTTGCAATGGTGAAAAGTCGTAAAGACGACTAAACAGATTTTCCAACTTGCCGTGGCAGTAAGCCTTTCTCGCTGTAGGAGCCATAATGTTGGAAATACGCTGATGTGTGCACACTTGATTGGCACTAAGGTGGAGGGTGTGTCACTTTGGGTATGTATGCTGAGGTTACAAATAGTTGCACTCACTTGAGTGCATCACCTGTCCTGGAGGATGTAGAGGTGGGGTGAACTCGGGAGTGAACTTTAATCTTCTGCCTCTTATCCGGTCGGGTCGCGGGGGCAGCAGCCTAAGCAGGGAAGCCCAGACTTCCCTCTCCCCAGCCACATTTGCCAACTCTGCGGGGGGGATCCCGAGGCGTTCCCAGGCCAGCCGAGAGATATAATCCCTCCAGCGTGTCCTGGGTCTTCCCCGGGGTCTCCTCCCAGAGGGACGTGCCTGGAACACCTCACCAGGGAGGTCCAGGAGGCATCCTGACCAGATGCCCGAGCCACCTCAACTGGTTCCTCTCGATGCGGAGGAGCAGCGGCTCTACTCTGTTCTCCTCCCGGATGACCGAGCTCCTCACCCTATCTCTAAGGGAGAGCCCGGCCACCCTGCGGAGGAAACTCATTTCAGCCGCCTGTATACGAGATCTCCTTCTTTCGGTCACGACCCACAGCTCATGACCATAGGTGAGGGTAGGAACGTAGATCGACTGATAAATCGAGAGCTTCGCCTTCTGGCTCAGCTCCTTCTTCACCACGACAGACCGGCGCAGAGTCCGCATTACTGCAGACGCCGCACCGATCCGTCTGTTGATCTCGCGCTCCATCCTTCCCTCACTCGTGAACAAGACCCCGAGATATTTAAACTCCTCCACTTGAGGCAGGACCTGACTCCCGACCCGGAGAGGACAATCCACCCTATTCCGGCTGAGGACCATGGTCTCAGATTTTGAGGTGCTGATTCTCATCCCAGCCGCTTCACACTCGGCCGCGAATCGCTCAAGTGAGAGCTGGAGATCACGACCAGATGAAGCCAACAGGACCACGTCATCTGCAAAAAGCAGAGACCCAATCCTGAGGCCACCAAGCCGGATCCCCTCAACACCTCGGCTGCGCCTAGAAATTCTGTCCGTATAAGTTATGAACAGAATCGGTGATAAAGGGCAGCCTTGGCAGAGTCCAACCCATTGCCGGTAGTGAACTTTTAGTTGACCGCAAATTCGGCGACTTATGTTAGTACTCTGCGTTTTATTAGTTTGTTGTGTTACCAGATTTATTTCGCTGTAACAATGAAAATAAACAAACACAAGATGGAGAAGAAACAATTTAGTGCGCGTCATCAATATCTCCCGTGCTAAGCCTGCTGCGGCTTTAGAAGATAATGGCGTTGGATAGTTATTTGCGCCACTCGCTGATAGTCTCCTCTGGCTTTCAGGGAAAGCGACTTCTTATTGCACATTAGTGCTGTTTGTACCTTACCGGCAACTGTAGTTTCAACATGGCAGACTGTCCCTGCTAGCTTACCTGTCGTATGTAGAAAGAAATGTAAAATTCTTTGCTTACAAAAATGTGTCAGATTGTTAGCGAGGTCATAAAACACAGAGGACAGCACATAGAAATGCAGATGGATTTTCACCAGTGAACAGAAAAGGTGACACAATGTCCCATTAAGACATAAAAATGTTGTAAGCATGTTGGCACATGTGCACGTGGAATGTGTGGTCACATGATCCACATGGCGCTGCCACTTCTGTTTCCAGTCTTTTGTTGTTTCGTCCCACTTCTCCGAGACGTAACGATATGTGATATAATTTCTGTTACTATTAGGGGAAAAGCATTGATTTGAGTCGTGAAAGTGATTTGCTTAAACAGCAGAGAATAGTTTCCAAGACTTGCTCCTCTTCACTGAACAGTTCCCCCTCTCAGCATTAGACTTATGTAATATCATACCAATTTTTTTTTTTTAATCTTCCTGTCAACACATCGCACAGAAACACGTGAGGAAAGCTCTCTAAAGCCAGCGAGGCATCTGAGTCAGTAGTGGCACACTGGGACATGGGAAATTCTCCAGTACTGCAGAGGCAGGTAGCAGGGAGGAAGAAATGAGGCTAATGGCAGCAACATTAGAGAAAATGATTTGTTCCATTATAAGTTCTTTATTCTCCCAAACATTCGTGCACATGAAAACCATATGCCTGCTCCAGTCCAGCTTTTACAATTGCTTCTGCAAGGCTCTAACTGATGCTTTCATTTGTACAAAAGCATATCGGTGTGAGAATGACTGCCGGCCTCATCGAGCTGCACTAATGGCAAACCTGAGAGGTGCTACGTCACCCCGCCGGCCCTCGTGCAGCTCCAAAACTGAATATTCAGCGTGCATTCACCCGCTAGACTCGGTCTGGTCGGGGACTGGGTCCAGCTGTAGGGGGGTTTATCCATGCGGACCGTGTTCACGCTGCACTTTGGTGAAACCAGCCAAACCATTAGAATAATATCTCCCCATTCCCACCAGAGGTGGCGCTGCACTAGTGTTTAGCAGAAGAGAGGACCAGACCGGCGTGAAGAAGAAAACTGTTTCCTCCACCTGCCAGTTAAACATGGAGACCAAACTATGGCTGTTTTGGGTTTTTATTGTGTCTTATGCAAGTATCCTGCAGAAATCCACTGCAACAATGGACGCAGTATGAACACCAGACGAGGCAGAGGACCCTTAACGCCATCGCTATGGATTTACCCACAATGCAACGCTACGCCACATGCAGGAAGGAACTTGGTTTGTAGTCCGCTTCCTGTGTTTGGTCCGCTTGGAACGGACCGAGACCTGCGTTTGTAGACGGACAGAGTCACTTCTTTGGTCTGAATCAGGATTAGTTTTGGAGCGTTCACATTTCCCCAAACGAAGCGACTTTCCCAGGAAACGGACTCAGATTCGCATCAGAACGGCTGATGTGGACGTTTCCTTAAACTCTGGTGTGAGAAGCTGGTGCATCACTGGAACAGCAGAAGTATGGCAGAACGTCGGTATCTCACAGCTAATGACAGCTGGAGATGTTAAAAGTGTTTGACTGTGATTAAATCCCATTTTCTTTCTTTGCTGCTGACCATGTCCGTCCCTTTCTGAACACAGTGTAGCATCTTCTGATGGAAACTTCCAGCAGGATGATGCACCATGTCACAAAGCTCACATCATCTCCAGCTGCTTTCTGGAACCTGAACTGTTGGTATTTCACCTGTGAATTATTCAAGTTACCACGTCGTTTATCCACATCAGCCCTGGTGTGTCTCCGATTTGACAGAAAAGTGTCCAGATAATACACTGATACTTTTAAAAATTTTTATTACTATAGTTGTGGTATTTTTATGTTTACTCTGTTGATCTGTTTCCATTTAAGTGAATCCTTCTTCTACGTCTGGCCGTTGGTGTGTGTTTGTAATGTTCAGTAATAAAATCACATGTTTAGGAATTCAAACTTTTATTCAATATAAAAGTTATGCTTACAGGCCTGCCATTAACAGCAAAAACTAATCATTTATCTGAAAAATGAACCTCAAACAACACAGAATGCAGAATTGTATTTGTAAAAGTTGCCCACACAGCAGTTGTGCCTGAGGCTTCAGATAGCCAGCAGCGGCCCTGCATACAGGTGTGTTAGCTAATGTCAGGAGCAGACGTAGCTTCGGGCCGGACGGGCTTTCATCCTTTGCGCTTGTAGCAGCTGTAACGTTGCATAACCTGCTCACACATTTTCTGACTCCATATCCTGTGCTACTGCTGATTATGAAAATGTGTTATCATTTGTCACACAGCAGCTGGAAGGAAACTGAGACGCAGGATCACTTGTAAGAGGATCCTCTTAAAGTGTCACACACTCGCTTTTCTCATTTATGAATTACTAATCCTGAAACAGTTCCTTTGTGTTGGGTTTAAGTGGTGTTATTCTTCATAAATACTATAAAACCTTCAAAGATAATTTATTGACATAGCTTGAACAAGGGAATGCTTCACTTAATTCAATTTGGTAACGTTTGCTCTGCCTATGCATGCTCTTATTATTAGCCTGTTGTTTTTTCTGTAGCTAATCAGCAGCAGACTCGTTATTTGCAGCCACTGGCAACCTGCCCTGTTTTGGCATGCTGCATCTACTGTACAGTAATTGATGCAAATAATGTGACATATAACAGAAATGCATATGGCGTGGTAATCATGTTAGTGGTTCTATGCTGCATATGTAGGACATTTATGTGCGAAGTGCTTGTTTATTTATATCATGATGTATACATTGCTTTGTGCACAGCTGTGCAGTACATCCTGTCAGGTATGAAATGAGATGAAGGCACCTGTTAAACTGAGCACAGTTTTAGTTTAGAAAGCCAGACTGATTAAACGTTACACATTTCTCCAACAGATGCATGACGAGTGGCGTCAAATAAAACTTTTAGTGTTACATTAATGTTACAGCGAGTGATAATACTGTTTTTATTCTGGAGAAAATTCAATTCAGATTAAAATTACCCTGAAAAGCAGCAAATCATAACATAAGGTGCTTCGCATTGTAAGATTAAAAGCTTATAGCTTTATGGAGCGAATCCCGAAATTCCTACGTGAGCAAGGACTTGGCGGCTGTCATGATTGTACTCGTTACAAGTCCAACGAGATGAACCTCGAGCTCCAGGCAGAACTAAGGAACGGGAATCAAAGCTTAATGTGCCTTTACAGGTCTGGGGAAGAGCGCTGTGTTTGTGGCTCTTGTGCAGAGTCAGATAACGTCTCCAGAGTGAATGCTGGTTATGGAGGAAGGAAAAGAGTTTGAAAACTTGCAGCTCTTTTTTCCTTTAAGCTCATGTCTGTTTTGCATGCTTTGAAAGCAGCTACGATGTTAAATCTAGTTTATTCCCTTAGATTAGGTGGAACGTGGAACTTTTAAATATTTGGTCAAAATGACAAATTAAAATTGTTTTTGTGAATGTTTGAATTCAATTCAATTTTATTTATATAGCATCAAATCACGGCAATGCCATCTCAAGACGCTTCACAGACAGAGAAGAAAACATCATGAAAGCCAATTCATAACAGCCTATATAAGGAAACCAACAGATTGAGTTGAGTCCAACTCAATCTCCCATCCTGAGCAAGCACACTGGCGACAGTGGGAAGGAAAAAACTCCCTTTTACCGGAAGGAAACCTCCGGCAGAACCCGGCTCAGGACAGGCAGCCATCTGCCTCTGCTGTGTGGGGGGAAGAGGACAGAAAGACAACAGACAACAGGAACTGCTACTCCCGGCCAGGGAGACCTGCTGAGACAGGAGACATACATGTTAATGATGCAACACTGGTATAAAATGGAGATAAAAAGAAAGAAGCTCAGTGTATCAGTAAATGTCCCTCAGCAGTCTAAACCTATAGCAGCATAACTAAGGGATGCTAACCATCCCTAGCTATAGGACTTATCAAAAAGATAAGTCTTCAGCCTAGTCTTAAAGGTGGGGAGGGTGTCTGCTTCCCTAACACTAACTGGGAGCTTATTCCATAAGAGAGGGGCCTGATAACCAAAGGCTCTGCCTCCTGCTCGGCTCTTTGAGACTCTAGGAACCACAAGTAAGCCTGCAGTCTGGGAACGAAGTACTCTGCTTGGTATATAAGGAACTATGAGGTCTTTGATATATAGTGGTGCCTGGTTGTGGAGGGCTTTATATGTGAGGAGAAGGATTTTAAATTCTATTCTAGATTCAACAGGCAGCCAATGAAGAGAGGCTAAAACTGGAGAAATATGATCTCTCATGCTGGTTCTGGTCAGGACTCTGGCTGCAGAATTCTGGATCAGCTGAAGGGTTTTCAGGGCATATTTAGGACAGCCCAGTAATAGAGAGTTACAGTAATCTAGTCTCGAAGTAACAAAAGCGTGAACCAGTTTTTCTGCATCACTCCGAGACAGAATGTCCCTAATTTTGGCTATATTACGTAAATGAAAGAAGGCTGTTTTAGTAACCTGCTTAATATGTGGGCCAAAGGACAGGTCAGGGTCAAATATTACTCCAAGGTTTCTCACTGTAGCACTGGAAGCTAAAGTAATACTAAAGTATAAATACATCTGTTTCAAAAGCCTCTTATTAGCTTGTGTACTGTGACTTTCAGCTGAACGGTACCAGATATCTCCATTTTGAGTCGGTTTCACTTACGCTGCACAGGCCACCTTAAAGAACCACATGGAGGTTGCTGCTGACACATGCAGAACCCATTTTAAAAGGCTTTTTCTCATCTTTTAGTGTTCATTACACGAGCAGCTGCAGCAAAACATGAGTGTTGAAATGAAAAATCCTGCTTTGTGCTTAAGTATACAATAATATGCAATAACAATGCATATGACTAGGGCTAGATTAATGACCTAAACCTAAGAAAAAGAGCAGGAATACGCATACACCTTGTATTTGCTTGTTTTCCGAAGCCTTCATGAAAATCTTCCTGAAACCGTGTGGTTCTGCCTCCTCGTGTACATATGTAAAACACTGGATTATTGTTTATATCTAAAAACAAGGTCACAAGTTATTAATAGGTCAGAGGAGTGAAGAGAAGGAAGTGTTTTCTTTAGTGGCTTCTGTTCTTGAATCATGATTAACAATAAATGGACAAAAGAATCCCCCCAAAAATCACATCAATCTGTAGAGCAAAAGATAAAAACAGACGAATAAAAGAAAGAAATGCAGTTTGGCAAAAATTCACCGCTTAGAAGGTCAGTAGTTTGATGTCAAGTTCACAAGTTTCCGTGTTCACGAGATGATGAACCGACATCACCTCCGACGGGCTCATTAGCGCGAGAATCTCTGGCTGAGTGAGGATCATATAAAGTGGTCACCTCCTGTACGAAAGCAGGTTATAAATGCAGCCATTTACACCACTGGGGCTGTTTATGTTAACCTGCACCAACAAAACAAGCCCAAAGCATGCATTCAATTACATTCAGTCCAATTTATGAATGGTAAATGGTATCTATTATAGGTGTGCTGTTTGTGTGTGAAATTATGGTGATGGGAAGCACAGGCTGTAAGACTAGCCGTAGTTTTTATGTTAATCCGGACTGCTCCTTATTTTTCATCTCCACTTTGCCACAGCAGGCAGGAAATAAGTGCATGTATATTAAGGCTGAAGTGTGTGTCTGCATTGCTCCTTTATTAGTCGCAGTGTGTAGAAAAAGGCAAAGTTTGGCGCCATTCGTGCCGCAGTTTTCCCCCATTGATTAACACAATCACTGGAATACAATCTCTCCACCATTTCGAATTTTCCAACGACCTGTTGTATTCCTGTCACTTCCTGTGATCAGTAGATGGATCAATGTCAGCACTGACACATGTAAAAGTCTGACCGTGTACATTTTTGGGACTCGGTGAGAGATTTTGTGGTCAGTGTGAGTGCATGAGGCAGAGTCTGAACCCTACACAGCGTGATAGTGTCATATCGACGCAGAACAGCATTCTCAGCTCAACAAATGTTTCCATCACTTCTTTTAAATCCACGCTATGAAAAAAGCCGGCTTGCCCTGCCCAGTGGGGGTCTTGTGTAGTAGTACGACAGCCCAGTCTCACAGAGAGTCATTGTAATGGAGCTGATAGACACACAGTGGGGTTTTCTTCTTGGTTATATTTCATTCTGTTTGGTGATATCTTGCATGAAAGTAATGCTGCTCAGTGGGAACTTCATATCAGCACTACTCCCCACTGTGAGACAGAAAATTTTGATTTGGGCATTAATATAGTCCAAATTTTCTGTTTTTCCAAACCTAAATAGTGAATTTCTTGGTCAAACCAAACAAATATGCACATAAAGAGCTGGGTCAGGATTAAGGGTGTTGCGTTACATTGGTTGTGACAATTAAACTTATAATACTGATATGATTGTAACCATAGACTGTATATAAAAAGATGGGCGGAGCCTCCGTGACATCACCCGTAGGTTTCTGAAGAGCTAAATTGAAGCTCGGGGGCAGTTCCTACCATCGCCATCTTGGCAGCGTTACGCATGTCGTCTTGCTCGGAAAATACAAATATGTGCAAAGAGATGGAGCTGAGAGGGGGAGTGTGAGCATCATGGTGGATGATTGACATCGAGCTTTCTGTAGCTAAGAGCTAACCGAGCTAACCTGGAGATAACAGGAGCTAACCAGCTAACGGAGGTAAGCGGGCTAAAGCTAAGTCACGTTGTTAACCGGCTAAAAACCGCGGTTGTTCTACGTTCTTCTGGCTTGAAGTGGGAGATTAGTACCAGGCAATCAAAAGGACACGCCCCTAAATATGCCGAACTTCGAGATTATATTACTTTTAAATGGGTGAGTTAGAAAATAATTCACTCCCCCCACAGTTGTCATGAAGGTAAACCTGACCTATTAAACCTAAAATGGATTTTGTACCAGGCTGTAAACATGTTTATTTCTGCTGTAAACATGTTTATTTCTGCTGTGAAGTTGGTCTTTTTAACATGGGAGTCTATGAGGATTTGCTCTGTTTTGAAGCCCCTAGTGGATGAAGGGGGAACTGCAATTTTTGTCACTTACGCATTGGCCCACTTTTAACTGCAGGAGGTTGCTGCTTGATTGTAACCCATCACAAACACTGTTTAGCATTTAAGAAGGAGGCAGCAGAAGAAAGCTAGTGGCTAATGTCACACGTCTCATTTCTTCAATGCTTTCACAATAATGTGGCCACGCTGAGTGAAACAAGCTGACTCAATCAGGCCACTATGTTTGCCTGCTGCTGCTGTTGATTTTATTTTTAAATTAATCTACCCAGGAAGTTGTCTTTGCAGTCTATTTATGTTCTGCTTAATTTATTCAGATGCGGGGTCTACTTTTCACCAGTTAGCGACTGTTACTTGGTAGATGCTAGCTTATCAGTTGTTGGTAGATATAGTTGATGTAGCTGATCAACAGTTAGCTGCTGTTATTTTTTAGATGCTAGCTTATTTGATGTTAGTAGATGTTAGTTAATTAAATTAGCCGGTCAAGAGTTAACAGCTGTTACTTGGTAGATGCTAACTTATCAGTAGTTAGTGGATGTTAGTTGAATTAGCTGGTCAACGGTAAGCTGCTGTTATTTGTCAGATGCTAGCTTATTAGTTGTTGGTGTGTGACGGAGTTCTGTTCGCTGTACAATGATGTGGCAAAGTCGTGGCTCCTTTTCTGATGTGGGTTTTATTGTGCGCATCAATCTCCACAGTGCAGTGATATTTACAGTGACCAACCAGCTATTTACACAGTTTACAAGTTTGTATTTATAATGGCTGCCCGCTCTGCAAACCATCAACACTCCGTTTTTATTCCTCACACCAAGTTCTCCGACTAACTCCTCACACTCTGCTCCCGGTCCGCTCTGAATGAGCGTCTTAAAAACACAATGCCCCGCCCCTTCCCATGAACTTCCCATTACTACAAATAAATGGGATTTTCCCCCAAATTTCCCAACAATATATTGACCACCCAAAGAAACCATATCAACAAAGTTCATGAACCTAACCCCATACATATTTCCACAGATGAACATAGAAAAACATAATACTACGGTGTATTATTCTGAAAATCCGTTAGTCACGGGACGATGACGTCTTTGCCGCATTGCGGTATACTCCAGCCATAAAACACAGGTAAACCTCTTAACCCAGTTTTCACCAACCCCCCAGCAGATGACACCCCAGTAGTTTTCCCACCCATAACCTGCTCCCAGTATTTGTAGCAAAACCAATAGGTGTGCACCCCTATTAGTCTGCTACCTGACAGGTGGCATGACTGAACTAAAGCGGCTACGTGGGACTGCGAGAGATTTGCTGGGCCTGACGACCCGGAACACAGTCAGGTAGGTGGTTGTGGGTGTCAGTGACGAGGCAGCTTTGTCACATGGTGCATGTTAGTTGATCGACTTAGCTGGTCAACAGTTCATTTAGAGTAAAAAGATTAATTTTGGTTAAAAGACTTCTAAAGTAATAAGTAACTGTTTGTAAAAGAAAACAAAAATATCACTATCTCATGACCCTCTAACTTTATTTTTACACACAGAAAAAATAATGACACATGAACTTGTGATAAAGCAGATAACGTCTTCCAAATAATCCTCTATACCTCCTTATACTTCTATATACTGTATACCTGCATATGTACCTGCCATGCCTGATCTGCAGAATCTGTTTTTGTCTTTTTGTGGTGTTGACTGATCCAGAGTCTGAAATACAGATTGACTGAAACTGAATTAGAAGCTGCACCAGCTCCCTCTTTTATCTTCACTGTCCTTGAAACTTCATTAACTCAGCAACCATTACAATGACGGGACCTACCTTATACTGAAAATACTCTTCAGCGATTCCACAAGTCCTTCCGTTTCCATTTCCAATCACACAAACAAACAAATGCCTCACATTAAATCAAACGTTGGTTTGGTTTTATCTTCCTGAACCATCTGATTTTCTGTCAGTTTGACAAACATGCAGGACACATGTGGAGCTCAGAGATGAAGGCTTCTTCCTCTATTATGCTGCTGTATCAGTTGTAAAATTTGTCATGAGGGTGGAGTGGTGCTGACAGTTTGAGGGCTGGACGGTCCACTCGCCCTGCACACTGTGGTTTGGAACGACTCTTAATATGGCGAAGCCTCAGCGAGAACGAACAAACGGAAGGTGAGTGTGTAGGGATAGTTATTAGCTCCGGTTTGGGATTGAACCATGACTAAATACAGGAAATAAGGCTGATATGTGAAGCAAGGGATATAAATCCACTGAGGACAACTAACAAGAACTAACATGTGACATAAGTTGGCTAGTTAAACCATGTGACCTTACGAGCAGGAAGCAAAAGGGAACACATGAGGGGAAAAAAACTACAAGATAAAACAGTAAAGACAGACAAGTCAACCAGAAGTAAAACCCACAGATCAGGACA
This sequence comes from Telmatherina bonti, assembly GCF_933228915.1. NCBI lineage: Eukaryota > Metazoa > Chordata > Actinopteri > Atheriniformes > Telmatherinidae > Telmatherina > Telmatherina bonti. Next base: position 37,360,788 of record NC_136610.1, on the reverse strand, counting down.
CAGACGGGTGGGAAGTATTGCGATTAGTTTGGGAGTCTGAGTTCACAGCTTGCTGTTCTCTGATCTGGTGTCATCTCGCCTCCCGTCTTTCTGTGTCTTATCCAAACATACAAACACACACCCCAGGTGTGATTAATCATTCAGTGCTGCTGCAGCAGCCACAGCGGTGAGTGGATGAACATTACTCTGTGTGTGAGACAGAGAGAAAGGGGATATGACAGCTCTGTGTCAGGAGCCTCTGCCTCTAAGGCCAGATTTATTTTATTCACAAGCATGCTGGCTGACTGGTTTGTAGCCTGCAGCCTGAATCAATATGAGACAAGATGTGTGCGCACACACACACACACACACACACATTAAATGAAAAAGCCCAATATATAATATTGATGACTCTCATTTCCTTAGACTGAACCAACTGTACAGCAGGCTGCAATGTGTAAAGTAATCTATTTACATTTTTGTACGGCCGGCGTGTGCGTGCCTCTTCTTCAAGTTTGTGTTGAACAATGTGATTTTCTGTACTTTGTGTCCTGCTTGTGGCACACTCTGCATCAGCAGAACAGCGATGCATCTGTGTGGATCTCTTACAGGAAAGAGAATTGAAAAAAAGAGAACGCAGAATTGGATGAAAAAGCTTTGTTTTTGTTTCATGTGAAAGTAAAGACTGATTTGTTATGATCGGATTTCCTCCTTCTGCTACGTAACTTTGACCTCTTGACGGATGATGAAGTTTGGATTCCACGATGGTGCAGAGATTGTTGGTTTTATCCGGCTTCCCCACAGAGATAATTAATGTTTCATCTCCCTCATGTCACATACCTCCAGTAAAATTCAAATGGTAAAATCCATTCTGGATGTAGCTCCCCCTGACAGCCTCAGACTCCCCTTTGGGCAAATCTTGACATGGGCAGACGTCAAAGGGTGTATTTATGGGTTGACAACCAGCTGGTGAGGTTTGAGCTTGTCCTTCCATGTCTTCTCATCCACTAAGAGAACTGCAACACACCGTAATAACAGAGCATCCCTTCCTAATGTCACAGCCATGACATTCAAGTCTAATTTTATGCCCGTGTTCCAACCAGCAGAACGGGTCAGATATAGAGGTTACTGCTGGTGTCAAGTTGACCAATTAAACTTTATTTTTTGCACAGCTGCCACTTGCTCAAAGAATATCTGGAGACTGTGAGCTGCTGGGTTCTGGATACTTCTAAACTGAACTTTTGGGTTAAACAGCAACCTTCCAGACCTTTCAGAGCAAAGATGTGAGCCACCCCTAAGTTCACCTGAATGTGAAAGCGTCGAGGCCTAGCTGCTCATCGCAGCCGATCTCCGTTGATCGCCGATCATGGCCACAGATAGCCGCTGTTCACCGGTGATGGCCGCAGATAGCCGTAGATAGCTGCAGATAACTGCTAAACGCCGCCGATGGGCGTAGATAGCCACTGATGGCAGCAGACAGCCGCTGTTCACCGTTGATAGCTGCTGATTGCTGCAACTCTAGTCAATGGAAGGCTTTCCACCAGGTGTGCTGGGGTGCATTTCTGAAGTGTCGCAGCATTATCATCACTCTTGACTTTGCTTTGAAACCTTGTCAGTCTGTAGCTGATTGGATCATTTGGGAAGGAAGTCAGTTGATAAAAAGCAAAGTGGATCCTGTAGATATTACAAACAAATCTACAAGTCCAGAGTTTGAATCGCGTTTTACTCTAAAACATAAAAATTTCCTCATTACCAGCAGCACAGACACAAAGCCATCAGATGATAGAAAAGTCTGTTTATTCTCAACGCTGTGGACAGCAAGATGTTCATACTGGAGGTGGTTGCACCGTCTTGTCTTGTTTTGACACCATACATCCCTACTATGAAGAAACAAAGACCTGGTCGGACTGGATAAATAACTTCTTTGCTGATTTATTTTACTCTGTAAAGCCTACAAGTACACACACTATTGAACGATGACATGATCATCACGCGATGGAGTGTACTGAGAATCCAGCCGTGCAGTCGTTCTGCTCTGAATCCTGGTGGAAGAGGATGCCAGGCAGAAAGCTATTTCTTCTCTTAAAGTGAACATAGATGGGGAGCGAAACAAACAAATCGGCTACTATCCTCTTCTCAGTTTTATAATTCATTTGAAAATGTGCTGATCATCAACTATTTAGGAAAGAAAAAGTTCACGCTGACAGCTTCCTTTTCCACATGCATGTAGAAAAAGCATACAGGGTTTCAGGAAGTCTCTGTTTTTATTTATTTATTAAAAAGTCAATGAACAGATGATTTTCTGCAAATTATGACAAAAGTAAGAGCAGATATTCTTCTTCTTGGTCCTCTCCTCCCTTCATCCAACTCCATCCCACCTCCATTTCTGCAGCCCAAACTGACGGACATGATGCTAAATGTCATCCATCATTCCTGTAGTTTTAACTGTGTGAATCCAGTTTTGTTTCAATGAACCACAACACACATTGCATGTTTTCTTGAAATACAGCAGTGAAATGTTATTAAAACTTGGATAACCACTGAGTTCATGGAAAACATTTGATTATTAGATGTTGTCACTTGTCTCTGCGTTACTTTTCAAAGTGTTAAGGTAATTTTAGTGGCACCCTGTGTATCTGCACGTGCCGTTACCCATCACTGGTGTCTCTCCTCACTGTACAACAAATGTTTCCTTTTTTAGAACAACTTCGAGTTTGATTAGTTTCTCCTCCTGATCTCCCGTTCCACCACATCACTATGAGAATCTCCCGTTCCACCTCATCACCATGAGAATCTCCCGTTCCACCTCATCACCATGAGAATCTCCCGTTCCACCTCATCATGATGAGAATCTCCCGTTCCACCTCATCATGATGAGAATCTCCCGTTGCACCTCATCACCATGAGAATCTCCCGTTCCACCTCATCATGATGAGAATCTCCCGTTCCACCTCATCACCATGAGAATCTCCCGTTCCACCTCATCACCATGAGAATCTCCCGTTCCACCTCATCATGATGAGAATCTCCCGTTCCACCTCATCATGATGAGAATCTCCCGTTGCACCTCATCACCATGAGAATCTCCCGTTCCACCTCATCATGATGAGAATCTCCCGTTGCACCTCATCACCATGAGAATCTCCCGTTGCACCTCATCACCATGAGAATCTCCCGTTCCACCTCATCACCATGAGAATCTCCCGTTCCACCTCATCACCATGAGAATCTCCCGTTCCACCTCACCACGAGAATCTCCCGTTCCACCTCATCATGAGAATCTCCCGTTCCACCTCATCATGATGAGAATCTCCCGTTCCACCTCATCATGATGAGAATCTCCCGTTCCACCTCATCATGATGAGAATCTCCCGTTCCACCTCACCATGAGAATCTCCCGTTGCACCTCATCACCATGAGAATCTCCCGTTCCACCTCACCATGAGAATCTCCCGTTCCACCTCACCATGAGAATCTCCCGTTCCACCTCATCACTATGAGAATCTCCCGTTCCACCTCATCATGATGAGAATCTCCCGTTCCACCTCATCACTATGAGAATCTCCCGTTCCACCTCACCATGAGAATCTCCCGTTCCACCTCATCACCATGAGAATCTCCCGTTCCACCTCACCATGAGAATCTCCCGTTCCACCTCATCATGATGAGAATCTCCCGTTCCACCTCATCACCATGAGAATCTCCCGTTCCACCTCATCAAGATGAGAATCTCCCGTTCCACCTCATCACCATGAGAATCTCCCGTTCCACCACATCACCATGAGAATCTCCCGTTCCACCTCATCATGATGAGAATCTCCCGTTCCACCTCATCACCATGAGAATTTCCCGTTCCACCTCATCACCATGAGAATCTCCCGTTCCACCTCATCACCATGAGAATCTCCCGTTCCACCTCATCACCATGAGAATTTCCCGTTCCACCTCATCACCATGAGAATCTCCCATTCCACCTCATCACCATGAGAATCTCCCGTTCCACCACATCACCATGAGAATCTCCCGTTCCACCTCATCATGATGAGAATCTCCCGTTCCACCTCATCATGATGAGAATCTCCCGTTCCACCTCAACACCATGAGAATCTCCCGTTCCACCTCAACACCATGAGAATCTCCCGTTCCACCTCAACACCATGAGAATCTCCCGTTCCACCACATCACCATGAGAATCTCCCGTTCCACCTCATCATGATGAGAATCTCCCGTTCCACCTCATCATGATGAGAATCTCCCGTTCCACCTCAACACCATGAGAATCTCCCGTTCCACCTCAACACCATGAGAATCTCCCGTTCCACCTCAACACCATGAGAATCTCCCGTTCCACCTCACCACCATGAGAATCTCCCGTTCCACCTCATCACCATGAGAATCTCCCGTTCCACCTCATCACCATGAGAATCTCCCGTTCCACCTCATCACTATGAGAATCCCCCGTTCCACCTCATCATGATGAGAATCTCCCGTTCCACCTCACCATGAGAATCTCCCGTTCCACCTCATCACTATGAGAATCTCCCGTTCCACCTCATCATGATGAGAATCTCCCGTTCCACCTCATCACTATGAGAATCTCCCGTTCCACCTCACCATGAGAATCTCCCGTTGCACCTCACCATGAGAATCTCCCGTTGCACCTCATCTCCATGAGAATCTCCCGTTCCACCTCACCATGAGAATCTCCCGTTCCACCTCATCACCATGAGAATCTCCCGTTCCACCTCACCATGAGAATCTCCCGTTCCACCTCATCACTATGAGAATCTCCCGTTCCACCTCATCATGATGAGAATCTCCCGTTCCACCTCATCACTATGAGAATCTCCCGTTCCACCTCATCAACATGAGAATCTCCCGTTCCACCTCATCACCATGAGAATCTCCCGTTCCACCTCATCACCATGAGAATCTCCCGTTCCACCTCATCACCATGAGAATCTCCCGTTCCACCTCATCATGATGAGAATCTCCCGTTCCACCTCATCACCATGAGAATCTCCCGTTCCACCTCATCACCATGAGAATCTCCCGTTCCACCTCATCATGATGAGTATCTCCCGTTCCACCTCATCACCATGAGAACCTCCCGTTCCACCTCATCATGATGAGAATCTCCCGTTCCACCACCTCACCATGAGAATCTCCCGTTGCACCTCACCATGAGAATCTCCCGTTGCACCTCACCATGAGAATCTCCCGTTCCACCTCATCACCATGAGAATCTCCCGTTCCACCACATCACCATGAGAATCTCCCGTTCCACCTCATCATGATGAGAATCTCCCGTTCCACCTCATCACCATGAGAATCTCCCGTTCCACCTCATCATGATGAGTATCTCCCGTTCCACCTCATCACCATGAGAACCTCCCGTTCCACCTCATCAAGATGAAAATCTCCCGTTCCACCTCATCACCATGAGAATCTCCCGTTCCACCTCATCACCATGAGAATTTCCCGTTCCACCTCATCACCATGAGAATCTCCCATTCCACCTCATCACCATGAGAATCTCCCGTTCCACCTCATCACCATGAGAATCTCCCGTTCCACCACATCACCATGAGAATCTCCCGTTCCACCTCATCATGATGAGAATCTCCCGTTCCACCTCATCACCATGAGAATTTCCCGTTCCACCTCATCACCATGAGAATCTCCCGTTCCACCTCATCACCATGAGAATCTCCCGTTGCACCTCATCATGATGAGAATCTCCCGTTCCACCTCATCATGATGAGAATCTCCCGTTCCACCTCATCACCATGAGAATTTCCCGTTCCACCTCATCACCATGAGAATTTCCCGTTCCACCTCATCACCATGAGAATCTCCCATTCCACCTCATCACCATGAGAATCTCCCGTTCCACCACATCACCATGAGAATCTCCCGTTCCACCTCATCACTATGAGAATCTCCTGTTCCACCTCATCATGATGAGAATCTCCCGTTCCACCTCACCATGAGAATCTCCCGTTCCACCTCATCACGATGAGAATCTCCCGTTCCACCTCATCACGATGAGAATCTCCCGTTCCACCTCATCACGATGAGAATCTCCCGTTCCACCTCATCACTATGAGAATCTCCCGTTGCACCTCACCATGAGAATCTCCCGTTGCACCTCACCATGAGAATCTCCCGTTCCACCTCACCATGAGAATCTCCCGTTGCACCTCATCTCCATGAGAATCTCCCGTTCCACCTCACCATGAGAATCTCCCGTTCCACCTCATCACTATGAGAATCTCCCGTTCCACCTCATCAACATGAGAATCTACCGTTCCACCTCATCCCAGAGCTGCTGTGTTGGATGTAGATCTGGTGACTGTGGAGGCCGTTGGAGGACAGTGAACTCATCGTCATGGTGGAGAAAACAGTTGGAGATTGTCTGAGTTCTGTGACATGTGGTATCATCCTGCTGTACATTTCCACAGACAACTGCTGCTCGCTGGATATTTCCTCTTCCTCAGACCTTTTCTGTAAACACTGAAGGTGGTTCCGTGAAAATCCCAGCAAAAACTCATCACAACGACACAACACCTTAAAAGTCACTTAAATTCCTGTTTGACCATGTCTGCATATCTAAAGGAACTGATCAGATATGTGTTCACAGTTGAACGGTTGGACTCAATGAAGCCAGTTTGTGAGTTCAGTTTGGCTTGATGTAAGAAATAAGTCCCTCGTTGCCATGGTTACCCATGGGATGACACCATTAGACAAAGACGAGTTCATCAAGAGTTCACTGGTTGGCTGTAAGAACACATTGTCTCTTTGCAAAATAAACTCAAGTCCGTCATTTTGATCTCTGATGTGCCTGCAGATGGAAAGACAGAAGCAAGGCCGTCTGTTCGTAGCGAGGTTTCATCCTCCAGATTTTCATCTGAACCCGGTAAAACTCTGAGGAAGGTTTCTCCTCTGACTGTTGTCACTGCAACAATAAGTTTGTTGACAGAAGGTACTTTTTGCAGAACTGAGGGGGCTTTGTGAGGGGGCACATCCTTTCACCATTCAGGTACACAGCTGACACTCTAATCATGGCACTCCACAAGGCTGCTTAAATACAAACACTGGCTACTGCATTGTACCCACTGAATCCACAGAAATCAGGGAACTTTTGGAATCTCTCTGCAGCTATTCTGTGATGTGCTCGTACTGATGTTGTGAATTATTTCCACGATGATGGCGTAGGATAGGCAAAAATAAGCCTTGGGCTTCAGCTGATTCCTTTTTCAGTTGCTGATGATACATTTTTAGTAAAAATATCATTTTAAATTTGGTTTTCAAACCCAAATAACATTCATTCTTTCATTCATTCATTTGCTGCATGTGTATAAATACACAGTTGCAACTTTCCATGTATTTGTTTGCAGCTTTTCTACAGAGAGGGAAAGCAGCGGGACTAATAACCTGTTTGTTTCGGCCACAGTGGGGCTCTTCATGATGGAAAACAACGTGTGCGTGCATACGCATCACGGAGAACGCACAAAGCCCTGTGTGATTGAAAAACCCTGTTTGTGTATGCATGTGTATGTATGTGTATATGTATGTATGTATATCTATCTTTATGTATGCATGTATGTGTACATGTGTGTGTATGCATGTGTATGTATGTGTATATGTATGTATGTATGTATATATGTATATATATAATGTATGTGCGAGTGTATATACATATATATGTAGGTGGGTATGTATGTGCATATACATGTATGCATTGATCTTTCTTTTGGTTTTTTTTTTTTTGGTTTTTTTATGTTCTCTTTTCTGTTCTCTTTCTGCCCCTTTCCTGTCCTTTCCGGTCGGGTCCAATAGCATAAACTCTGTAATACAAGCTATTATCCAAAACAAATTGAAAAATAAAATAAGAATCAAGAAATACAAGGGGATCATTACATCTACAAAAGTTCCCCTTGGCAAAATAAATTTGCTCAGCAGAACACAGCATCCAGAACATCAGTCTGCTTGCTTAAATGCTGGACAAGACAAAAAAACAAAAAAAAACAAAACCCTGTTTGATGCTTTATTTCTTTTCATATTAAAATAGCAATATGACTGATTGTAAAACGAAATTCTGAGAACTGTCCTCCTTTCAGACTATTCCAGTGATCTGTTTAGCTGGTTTTACTGGGAACTCCTGTTAAACCCCATTCCAGTAATCCAGTCTACTGGTTTTACGGGGAAGTCCTGTTAAACCCCATTCCAGTAATCCAGTCTACTGGTTTTACGGGGAAGTCCTGTTAAACCCCATTCCAGTAATCCAGTCTACTGGTTTTACGGGGAAGTCCTGTTAAACCCCATTCCAGTAATCCAGTCTACTGGTTTTACGGGGAAGTCCTGTTAAACCCCATTCCAGTAATCCAGTCTACTGGTTTTACGGGGAAGTCCTGTTAAACCCCATTCCAGTAATCCAGTCTACTGGTTTTACGGGGAAGTCCTGTTAAACCCCATTCCAGTAATCCAGTCTACTGGTTTTACGGGGAAGTCCTGTTAAACCCCATTCCAGTAATCCAGTCTACTGGTTTTACGGGGAAGTCCTGTTAAGACCATTCCAGTAATCCAGTCTACTGGTTTTACGGGGAAGTCCTGTTAAACCCCATTCCAGTAATCCAGTCTACTGGTTTTACGGGGAAGTCCTGTTAAACCCCATTCCAGTAATCCAGTCTACTGGTTTTACGGGGAAGTCCTGTTAAACCCCATTCCAGTAATCCAGTCTACTGGTTTTACGGGGAAGTCCTGTTAAACCCCATTCCAGTAATCCAGTCTACTGGTTTTATGGGGAAGTCCTGTTAAACCCCATTCCAGTAATCCAGTCTACTGGTTTTACGGGGAAGTCCTGTTAAGACCATTCCAGTAATGTATTCAACTGGTTTTTGTGGGATCTCCTGTTAAAAGACCCTTTTAGAAAATGCATTCAACTGGTTTTACTGGGGAGCCCTGTTAAGACCATTACAGTACTCCAGTCAACTGGTTTTCCTGAGATCTCCTGTTAAAAGACCCTTTTAGAAAATGCATTCAACTGGTTTTACTGGGGAGCCCTGTTGAGACCATTACAGTACTTGGGATCTGCTGTTAAAAGATCATGCTGCAAAACTTTGGTTGGCTACATAAAAATCTGAATCCAAGGTATTTTTTAAAATTTGGCAACCCTGCTACCAGTATTTTAATATTTATATATTTAATATATATAAATTCACCAGCCAGTGGGAGCTTGCTACAAGTAGCTATCGAGCTACTAGATGCTAGCAACATACGATAAATGATACAATGCAGATTTTATTCATATGTGTATGAGAAAAAATGTCTTTTCAACCTGGATACATTTCGTGAAAGTTTAATACGTTTAATGTTTATTCTTTTAAATGGATGGATATAGATATTCTGCTCCAACAAATGTAGCTCAAAGTTTCTGGCAACCAGTAGTTGTAGTAATAGTTTCATGTCGCAGTTTGCTAGCTACTGAAAGGTAACTTCAAGTAGCTACTGGGTGTTAGAAATGTAACGTGCCGTTTTAATTTTATGAACGTATATGAGAAAATTATTTTTACTAGGACTAAAATAAGGCTTTTCATCTGGCTTTTTCTGTTTTTAATTAATGAGTTGTACATCATCTGTCCCTGGTAGATGCAAGTTGCTAGCAGTCTGGCCACTTGTAATAGGTTGCTATTTCTAACGTAGCTGTTTGTAGTAGCTTGCAGTGAGCTCCTAGCAACTCTAATACTAGTAAGCAGTACATAGACATTTTTCCAGTGAGTAAACGTACCTTAGCATAACAATGAGAAACCAGTAAATGCCAATCTCGTGGCCTTTTCAGACGAATCGGTTCACTGGCGTATGATGTACAGGTGCTGCATGGAGCTCGGCAAGCTTGCCAGCTTGTTGCAGTTGAACGAGGTTCAGTTGAGTTGAACTTTGACCACAGCGAGAAACCACAAAGCATCCAACAAACCATCTGGTGCATGGTGATGAATACTGGCAAATTCCATCGACATGAGGCATCCATCCAGACACCAAAGGCGAAAACACAGCTGATACTGTCTGAAATCTTTCAACTGTGTGAAACTTCTGCTGTTATAAAGAGACCTCAGCTATACTTGAGACAGGTTTAAATTCAAGATGGTTTTTTTCTTTTTAAATTGGACAATGTGTTAAAGTTTGGTTCTGAATTTACCCTTGCAAGTGAGGAGTTGCTTGTTTGCTTATTCGGAGGATGAGTGTAAACGATGAAGGAAATTTAATGGAGATTTGTAGGAGAGAAAAGGGATTTGAAGGGAAGAAATGTGATTCTGGAGTAGAACAGAAGCCTTTGTTTTTAAATAATCAGCTTACAGGACCATCAACGTGCATCAACATGCACACTCAAAAATAGAGGTACCAGCTTGTACCTAAAAAGGTACAAATGCTTGTCGCTGGGGGTGTACTCTTTTGAGAGACATTCTGTACCCTTCAGTTCTGGTCTATTTTTGTACCTTATCAAGTTCAACCTCACCTTATCAAGTTATGTTTTTTATGTTTCCACAGCATTAGGCCTGGTCCATTCCACTTAGCAATATTATCTTATCTTTAATCTAGAAATAATCTTCAAAAACTCAAAATACTGACCAGACATACACTTAGTTTGCAGCATCTGACCTTCATTGTCTGGTGTAGTAAATGACTGTTAAGTAGTACTACTGTCATCACTCAACTCTGCTCTAGTTTGTAACATTACAGCCATTAACATTACATTTTTCAATGCTGCAGGTACCCTTATGGTCAAAATGGTACAAATTTGTACTTTATGTCACTTTGAACCCTTTTTCGTACTCTGAAGGTGCTTCTGGTCTCTTAAAGACCAGTATTGTACTTTTGAGGGAACATTTGTTTAAAATGTACCTATAGGTACAGAAATGTCCTCATCTTGTACCTCTATTTTTGAGAGTGTGTTGCAACCCAGGTTACCTCCACACACTCAGTCACTGAACCATCATCATCTGGTGGCCTTGTTCATGTATGGATTCACACCGTCCCAGATTCTCAAATCAGACACTGTGAATAAACAGATATTATTAAATGATCAGTAGACTTCAATAAAATAAAATAAAGGCTTGTGACCCTGCGATGGACTGGTGAGCTGTCCAGGGTGTACCCTGCCTGTTTCCCAAAGATCCCTGGGATAGACTCCAGCTCCTTCATGACCTTTAATCGGGCTGGACGATGAATGAATGAATGAATGAATGAAAGGTTTCTGCTAAATAGCAGAATGTTTCCAGGTATCAATGTTGCCAGGAAGCATTGTTTCAGGGTTTTCCACTGGCTGCATCTCTTCTAATCTTACATCTTTCTAATTCCTCTGTTTTGCAGTTTGCTGTCAAAGATAGAGGTTCTATATTTCTCTCTCGTTATTTGTAATTAGATTCTCGTCTCCTCCTCTGTTCATACACACCTTGCAAACTTTACCTGAAAAAGCTGGACCCCCCCCCTACATCATGTTTGGTGACATTTAATGCAAAAAGTATTTCCATGACACCTTTTGCGATCTACTTCTGTATGGACACGTCCAAAAATCCACCTCATGAGAGCATAAAAGGTTCTCTGTGATATTTGAGAAGTTTTTTTTTTTTTAAATGTAGATGATTCCCTTGCCAGTTTTTATTGTGATTTTTCAGTTTTGCCTGATTCTAGAGGTGGAAACGCAGCTGGACTTAGAGAATGAAGGATCGTTGCAAAGATTAGTTACTCTAATTCGCTTATTAACAAAATATATAAACATACAAGTGGCTGTTTAGCATGCAACACGGCACCCTTCAAATCCAGTCGACAGGGTCAAACTCTCTGAATGGCTGAAGGAGCTTTCTCTTCCTCACTCATTAAATCATAGTTCTCTCTTCAAGAAACTTCTGTCCATCAAACAAGCCTGCAGATCGTTCCAGATATTGACCAGTTGTCTGAGTAAAAACCTGCCAGCAGAACTGTCTCCTGCAGTTAGCTGTAGCCGTTTCCAACTTATTTTTGGTCTCCCTCATCAGCTTCTGATGTTTTCCTTCAGCTGTGCAGCAGGCATTCAATAAAACTTCCCACTCTGAGGATACACAGAGATTTATTGGTCCACATGGCCGACTAATGGAGGGAGGTAGAGATAGGGAGACCTGTGAATGTCAATTGACAAGAACACACTCATAAACACACACATATATGTACAAACACAAACAAACTCATAGCTCCCCCGTCTATCTCCATCCAGTACATGTCTCCTTCGTGCTACATCTCTCACCAACACAATCATTCCTTTGTTCTTCACTCTCCCACTCTACGCTTATCAGTAGCATGTGCACACACACTAACGCCAACACACACCCACACACGTACCCGTTCCGTATTTCAAGGAGTTAAAGGTGCTGCTCACATTTAAATGTGCATTCAAACACCAGCAGTCATTTCCCTAATGTCATCAGTTACTCTTTTCTGGGTAAAAACACACTGTGCACTTCTTAGTGCTTGTGCATGTGAGTGGTGTGTGTGTGTGTGTGTGTGTGTGTGTGTGTGTGTGTGTGCGTGTGTGCCCTTTGCAAGTAATCCTTTCTCCAATGCAGAGTATTTTTGATATTAAGCCTGCAGAGGAAGGGAAGATCTCAGGGTTTCGGCCAATTTACGGCGCAGACAGTGACATTAAACACAGCTTAAGCATCATGCACGCACACACACTCGCATTACTGATGCACAATGGACATACAAGCACACACACACACACACACATACATGCAACCTGTGCGGCCCTCTTTAATCACACACATAGATGTCGCCACACTCAGAGCATTGAAAGTGGGCAGTTTTGAATCAACGTGGTCTATTTCTTTAACCATGTGAAGCTGTCTGCGAAGGTCTGAAAACTGAGGTATTGACATAATAAAACAAGCCATGTTTGTCATTTGGGAGCTAAAGGCAGCCATCACAGCTGGATTGATCTTTTTCATTTTCTTTAGGGATTTATAACCATCACTATGCGGAAAAGGTCTGTTTGCTGGAGCTTCTTTGTCATAATGAAAAGGACACTCAAGACTTGCTTTGGACTTTAGAGTCCAACACTAGATGTAATTGTCCATTAAAACATCAACACCAGAGTCCAGCAGTTTAACATCTTCCATCACATTTTTCTTTGCTTCCTGAAATGACGAACACAAAATAATCTAATAATAAAGTCCATCTTCACAATGACAAAGGCGGTATGTAAAACTTCCACCCCAGTTCAGGCTGAAGATCCTATGAGGATCCAAACAGAGTGACATCTTCTGCAGAAAGCAGAAACCTAAAAACCATGTTTCCACCAGCAGGCCCATCTCCTAACGGCATCAAACTGTCATGCATACCAGAATATAAATCCTCTCCAACTTTTTGGGACCCTATTGTTGGGGTTCCAGTCTTCCTGATCTGAGCCTAAAGTGCATTCCCGTCAGGATGGGCCGTTAGACTCGGTCCGGTTTGGGACTCGGCTCAACTGTAGGGGGGTGCATCCATACGGACCGAGATACTGTTCACGCTACACTTTGGTCAAACCAGCCAAACCATTAAGCTCCATCCTCCACGAGAAACCAGAACTTTCTTCTTGTTCTCGAGGCTCCGAGAAGAAAATGACGTCATTTTGTTCTCGCGGACGCGTTTGAAGACAGTTCTCGACACATCGGGCTGCAGAACTCTTTTCTTGCGGGGCTCCGAGAAATACCGTGTGATTGGTCGGACATGTGAGGTGGGCGTGGTTAACACGGAGAAAGCAGGAAGTGGAGTTGCTGCTTCCTGTTTTTACTGTTGCAGGTAAAACGGATTGTTTTGATAAAACAGCTGATCGAGGTGGTGAGAAAGTACCAACATTTTTACATTAAAACACTCGGACCCAGCCGCGTGCACGACCCGCCCCGCCGCGTGCACGACCCGCCCTGCCATGTGCGCGACCTGCCCTGCTGCGTGCGCGACCCGCCCCGCCGCGTGCGCGACCCGCCCCGCCGCGTGCACGACCCGCTCCTCCGCGTGCACGACCCGCCCTGCCGCGTGCACGACCCGCTCCTCCGCGTGCACGACCCGCCCCGCCGCGTGCACGACCCGCCCTGCCATGTGCGCGACCTGCCCTGCTGCGTGCGCGACCCGCCCCGCCGCGTGCACGACCCGCCCCGCCGCGGACGAAGCTGCTCGTTAAATCAGAAACTAGAAACTCGGAGAGCGGAAACCTCCACCAAGCACGATGTTTAAGAATCCTTTTAAAACATTCCTGGATCCAAACGGTGATCCTGATCACCACCAGAATGTAATCAGTTCTTCATTTTTACATTTGCAACAACTCTTGAAATTTTTATAAAAATCCGCCCGTAACCTTTTAAGTCATCTTGAGCAAAAAGACGGCGGGAAACACATCACCTGGCTGAGGTAACAACCGGGTTCATGGCACATGAAGCAGACATCATCCCCCCGCAGTGACCCCTCCCCGCTGCAGACCTGCTTCTCCGAGTCCGGTTCTTTGTTTGGAGCGTTCACATTTCCCCCAAATGAAGCGACTTTCCGAGCAAATGGATTCGGATTCAGATCAGAACGGCTGATGTGGACGTTTCCTTAAACTCTGGTGTGAGAAGCTGGTGCATCACTGGAACAGCAGAAGTATGGCAGAACGTCGGTATCTCACAGCTAATGACAGCTGGAGATGTTAAAAGTGTTTGACTGTGATTAAATCCCATTTTCTTTCTTTGCTGCTGACCATGTCCGTCCCTTTCTGAACACAGTGTAGCATCTTCCAGCAGGATGATGCACCATGTCACAAAGCTCACATCATCTCCAGCTGCTTTCTGGAAGTGAGTTATTGGCAGTTTCCACGTCGTTTATCCACATCGGTCCCTGTGTGTCTCCGGTTTGACAGGAAAAAGTACTTGGATAATCCACTGATACTTTTTATACTTTTGATATAATAGTAGTGGTAATTCTATGTTTACTTTGTTGATCCATACTGGTGTTAGTGGCTTTGGCCTACATCAGGAACTCACATTAAACTCAATCCTCTTGGAAATGTTGTGGAGGTGATAGCACGAGTTCCTGCAGAGGTGGTTGGTTTGGGATTAGAAGGTGACTTTTTTACATCTTTACTCAAATATTTGTGACTGCAGATGAAAGAGGAATATTGCATCCAGTAATGGCGATGCTGGTTTTGAGTGATGATTTGGTCTCAACCTGGATGGCTTTAGTTTTGGACTTGGAGGAAATTGTGCTCTTTATCTTCTTCAGACTGATGCTGGGCTGTGATGGGAACGACGACGAAGATGATGACAAAGGTGGAGTTGCAGCTGTGGCAAGCTTTCCTCCGTTACTCCAGAGCTGATTCTGGACTGGATCTCATGTTCCTTTCCTAAAGTTTGTTCCTGACCCAAACCAAGTGGTTTCCTTACCTGATTCTAACCACCAAATGTTGCCTCGTCTTCACCGGGTACCCGTCATGCTTAAATTTAACCAAAAAGTAAACAAACCAAATAGAGTAGAAACCAACCTCAGATTCTGGTCTCATGTTTGTGGATCCAATATTTTCTCCCAAATCTTCTCAAACTGCGTCATAATAAAACTCTTTCAGACCCATTACGGTCAGCACACCGCTGTTGTCTGAAACTCTTCATTTCAATCACAGTTCACAGCGTGGCGCTCAGCCTGCTGCTAGCTCTCCAGAAGAAAGCGCCTCGCATTTGGTCTGAAAGGTCCGTGAGAATGTGTGCAGCCGATAGATTTGATGCTTTTATGTAGAAGTCCAAATGGACGAGAAGCTAATGTTGTTGTTGTCTGACGTGTATGATGCAAGTTTTGGTTTCTGTGGAGACTCCAGGACAGTCCTGTGGGGACTGTTGCACTTTTGGTGTGTACTCTGTGGCTCTGTCGTGATCACAATGCATGTTGATTTCAGCCTGAAAGGGTCTTCAGAACATTTTGCTTTTCTACCGGGTCCAGTCAGTGTAAATCCCAGACAAATACTTATCTACCTCATCACTGCCACATAGATGACTGTCAGCGAGTGCTGTTTACATGCTGTATTCAGCCGAGCAGAGATAATGCAACACAAGCCTGAAGTAAACCAGGCGTACAGAACGTTGTACCAAACATGTAGAGAAGAGTTCCCTGCAGGCTTCTGTTTTTACTGCAACACTAGACATTTAGAAAGGACTAATACTTCACCTTGTAAGTTTTAAGTTACCTTAAAAAACTTCAGAGGTTTTACTTCGGCTGTGTGTGTGTGTGTGTGTGTGTGTGTGTGCGTGCGTGCGCTCACTGCCTCATGCTGCTGGTTCCACTTCTGTTGTTTCAGTGGCCATTAGAGAAAATGTAACCTTACAACCACATTACACACATTTAAACACACGTACACACATGCACACACTCTGGAGAGAGACATATGCATGAGTTCACACACAGTAGGAACTCGATATCACACATTTGCCTCCCGTAGCTCCGCTCCTGTCCTGAGCTACAGCAGCTTGAAGCTGGTTGTCCACTTCGGTGTGGCTGGAAGGTGAACAGTTTCTGCAGAATTATGACAAAAAAACCCACTAAAAGTTCAAAGTTTTTACACATGCTGATGATGCAAAGTTATGCTGAGTTTGTATATATGTATTATTTTTATATATGACATGGTGTCTGCATAGTTTCTGGAGATGATGCAGAAATATGTTTCTAAAGCAGAAATGGGCAGAGAATGGATCTTTTATTGGAACATTTTTACTTTAAATCTCTGAGATGCTTCTCTGGACAAGACGAAGGTCACTCGTATCTACTGTCAGTGTGAACGGAGTTACCACTCCGGCTGTGACGATATGCTTTCGTCCCGATTTGATTCAATTCTGTTTTTTTGGTGTCGATTCAATTTAAGTTGCAATTCTCACAATTCTTTGATATTGCTGATTTTTGTAGATTAAAAACAAACATGTATAAAACTTTTTTTTGCTCATCATTTTACTTGATTTCAATGAGTAAAAAACAACACAGTAGCCAGACCATCATTCTGCTGCTATAATTCCCAAGAAGACAAGTAAAAAGATCAATAAAAATGATAAAAATGGATTATATAATGGATTACTTTTATTTATTTGAGAAAAAAAAATCATTTTAAAATTGTTCAGCGAAAAAATCCAGATTTTCTATTTTTTTTATTTGATTTTCCCACTTCTAGTCCCCACCGTGTTACTTTGTGTCTCAAATAGCAGCTGTTGTGCAGCGCAGCTGACTCAGACGCAGCTAACCCTAACCCTCCTCTGAAGACAGACCATAATGTTTGCATTGGAGACGTCCTGATGATTCTACAAACAACAAGCTCTGGAATAAGATCTGGAAAAACTGCAGGATCATCACTCCTCTTTGTTTCTAGAAGTCAGAAGTGTGTAAAGGGGATGTGTGTACAGTTATTTAACCTGAGATTGGTAAATATAACGATGGATAAATATAACTGGATTAATCGCCAGAGGGAAATTCAAATCGTCTGGCGGTTCAATAAAAACACTGACAAATACTTAATCACGATTTATCTCAGACAGCCCGACTGAAAGTGCGTTGGAGGAAATCATGCTGTGTAAATAATCTATATGCAGATTAAAACACAGTGAAGCAGGATGATCTCCTTCATCGCAGTAGGAGGAAGAGGAAGGTGAAGACACCATCTGCTGGGATTGATGGATAATCTTTAGAGATCAAATGTTCAGATATATGACGTTATGAGGACTTTCCTCATGACGTTTTCTGAAATGTTCTGTGTTGCCAATGTACGAAAAACGTACAGTTTCCAGAATAAATTTTAGATGGTAATATTGTCCTGTCCATGGTGCGTCATGTTGGATGCGTTTCAGCGGCGACAAAATGTTCGATAAATGGTTGATGAAATGGGAGCACATCTGTAAGGAGTTCTGAAAATTTTCATAGTGTTTTAATTCAGCTTCTAAAGCTCTGGAGTGGCGTTGGACAACTCGTATCTGACAGCTGCTTCAGGTGGGAGGAGTCGGGTAAAAACTCAGGGTTTCTTTATGGCGAGCCAGCCGGGAGGAGGTTGACTTCATGGAGTCGGTTACTACGGTGAAAAAACTCCTGTAGGAACAAAATGACGGCATTTTGTCATCGTGGATGTGGAACTCTTGTGGCTTCTTCACGACTCATCAGCAAGCAGAGCTGTCTTCCCGTGGGGCCCTGAGAACTATTGTGTGATTGGTCAAACATCTGTTTAACAAACAGCAGAACGAGTTGCGGTAGACAAAGTTTCTCTTAAAATAAACAACCAGGTCCATAGTTCATTTCAGATAAAAACACAAAGTTTTTATGCCCTTTTACAATTATCTTTGGTTACAAATAAAGTGATTTCATCGATTGATTGAGGCTTGTTCCTGGGTTGGTCAAACAGACATAAGATAAACAAATGAGTGCTGGTCGTCAATGGCAACGAAGCTCAGGTGTGGTGGTCGGGCCTCCTCAGCCTGACGTTTCTCTTGCAATACTCAGCGCTGTTTAGAATCAAATGTCTCCTAAATGTTTTCCTGTTGTGATTGTTTAATAGGCTTGTTTAGTACTGCAGCCTTTCTACATGTTAGATTGTCTTCATAGCTTTTCTGTAAACATGGGCTATCTCTTCCAGTCATTAAACCCGTTCAGCTGAGTGTAGAGTTCACGGAGCAACACCACTGTGGTTCACTTTGCTCTTGTCATACTGCTGGGAATTTAATAAGCAAACTTAACCTTCATTTAACCTTTGGATGTGCACAAGCTTGAATATGTGTGATAAGGCTTTGCCCTTGCTGTGTCTCCATTTCATATATGAGATCCTCAAAGGAATAATAACACATGACGCAACAGCGTGTGGGAGGGATCCTTGCAGAAATCAGTGATTACCTCAGAGGCTAATGCCTCATTTGCATATCACAGATATCTGAGAATAAAATGAATCTTCTGACAGCTGTTTTTAATGTATGAGAGGCAGATTGAGACAGCTTGGATCTCTATATGAGGAAATAAAGCATGTGACCTGAAGGTTTGAAATGTGGGAAGAGAGAGAAATAACGGCGAAGGAGTTTCCTGTCTCTAGCTGGTACTGCTGAAGGGCTTTTGAGTCACACGTTTCACTGCCAGAATGCTGTGGTTTGGCTGTTTGGTGGCTAAAAGAAGACTCATTCATCTGAATATGAGGTACATGCAGAATAAACAGACAGATTAACTCAGAGAAGTGCGTGATGTGTTATTCAACAGAGGGAGGAAAGCCAATATTTCAAATGAATTCTTTTCATTCTGTGTAATTTTATTTGAGTGAAAACATGTAAAAACTGTTTATACGGTGTCTTTGAAAACCTTAAACAAATCATGCATAATGTTCAGAATAAAAGACGACTTCTGCATCATAGAGTTCATATGTAACTAACGAGTCATATTTACAGCAGCAGCGGTTTGTTTCTTATTTTATAACCGAGAATAAAACTATGTTTTCTCCAGGTACTGATCCAAATATGGCATTGGTTCACATTAGGCTTGTGGAGAGACCTTCCCAAAGCCCAGACCTCAATAAATAAAACTAGGCCAATTCTGCCAGTCAGGGTAGATTCCAAGCAGCGACCTCCGGCCAGAGGTGAACAATCCAGGTGCCATAAGGTAAAAGTAAGGTAGATGAGCTTGTTAGTGGAAACACCTGTTCAAAATGCAAAGGTAGATCCAAAAAAATGGCAGGAATGTTATCTTGTGGCTCCCGGATTATACACCTCTGCCCCCGGCTGTTCCGCCATCATCCACTAGGGGCTCCAAAACAGCAAATCCCCATTGACTCCCATGTTAAAAAGACCAACTTTACATGAAAAATAAACCTGTTTACAGCCTGCTGCAAAAAATGTTTTAGGTTCAAAAGGTCATGTTTCACAGTTTTTTTTTCATAACTAATTTTTGTAAGATGAGTTTAGGCTGAATCCGCTGGAGGACTGGCTGGGTGCTCCTCATCACCCTGATGGGCTCCACTCACCAATCCCTACAAAGGAATGAAAGGAAATTAAAATAATAAAAAGATAAAAGGAAAATCCAAGAGGGGGACCATATAGCCCATTTATATCCGTTATGAACGACATTATGAGTAAGACTCCCAATGATTCAGGAAGCTAATCTATCATTTTTATCCCCGTATGTAATGTTGTATAACACTATTCTCATCTGATTATTTTATTTACTGGAGCTTATTCTTTCTATATCCCCCCCCCCCCCCTTCCACTTACAGTATTTATGTTATTGTAATAATTTTGTTTTTTTAGTGTCCCTTCTGAAGTTATTGTCCTTTTGCACTGAAATTGAACTTTGCCATGTTTACCTCTCCTGATGTCCTCATTTTCCGTGTAGACCCTGTGTCCACCACAAAGGCGGGTCATTTTGACCTGATGGACAACAGGAGTGTTAACTTTATTCCTGTAATTGCAAAATGTGTCATAAAGTTCATTCATTCATTCATCATCCTAACCACTTAGTCCGATTAAGGGTCGCGGGGAAGCTGGAGCCTATCCCAGCAGTCTTTTGGGCGAAAGGCGGGATACTCCCTGGACAGCTCGCCAGTCCATCGCAGGGCGTAATAAAGTTGAAATAAAAAAAAAATCCTTTGTTAGCTAACATGCTAACAATGCTAAATGCTACAAAATGATAAAACCATTTAAAAAAATTTAAATGGTTCAAATCAGGAAAAACACGGGCAGTTTTTTCTTTGAATTAGTAAATTATTGTTTCAGAAACAAGGGTCCTATTTTTAAAAAAATACATATTAGAAGAAAGGGAAACTGATTCCACGCCTTTGTTTGGACTTTTTGTCTTTTTAGTTTTGGTTTCCTGTTTTCTTTTGTAGTTTTCCTGATTTCGTTTCCTTGTGTTTTGTTTCCTGTTAATTAAGTACACCTGTACTCAGTTAGTTAATCCATTTTACCTGTGACTTGTCCTTTCTCCCAGTTATTTATTGGCCTTGTTTTCTGTTCCCACTTGCTGCTTCATTGTGTTAGTTTGTCTATAGTCTCCTGTGTTTTCCTGTTCTGTATTATCTTCCATTTGGTGCTACGATGAAAACCTTTTTCTTGCATTTGGGTCCCCATACCACCTGCTCAACGTGACATCCCAAAAGTATTTTTAAGCCATTCACAATAAGATTATTAAAATGAACATTTAAATGTAATTTTTATATCCTTTAGATTCACAAATTGAATAGTTTCTTGAAAAATCAATTATAAATGGAGTTTAAACGCCCTTTAATCATGAGATTTGATAGGTAAAACTGCTGCAATCTTCCATTTCTCCGACAGCTGAGCTCCTTTTAATTAATACAAAGATGTGAAGTTTTGCTTTTTCTTCTTATAATCTATAAGTATATTAACACCAAGTTGAATTGAAAGTCCAATCATACAAATGCATTTCCAAGAAGTACCTTACTGAGAGGGAACATTACCATCCTTCTCCCTCAATGTAAAACTACGCTAAAGTCAGAAAATATAAAGTGTTTGTGGATGAAAAAGCCATCGTAGGACCTGAACATTAGAAATGGATGAGTGCACTGCAGCCATAATTGGAGTGGTTTCATTGACAGATGTGAACTGCAAGCTGTTCCCTGGCTGAGCTCCAGACAAACAAGCATCAGCAGACGACGCGTTGTTGGATCAATTACAGTATGAAGAGCTCAGAATGATGTTAGACATCATACAGATTATTGATCTTTACAGATTGCTGGTTTATTATATTTCCTATGCTTTAGATAATCAATTGCACCAATTACTCATACAGCATTGAAGTGGAGGAGTAGGGTCATTACTGATGTGTGAAGGATGCTCTGCTTATTAATGTCTGTTTTTATATTTTATTTCCAGCCTGAACTGGACATTTCAGGGACAGCAGGGTCAGTTTTCACTTGTTATGTAATAAA
Source organism: Telmatherina bonti (assembly GCF_933228915.1). Taxonomy (NCBI): domain Eukaryota; kingdom Metazoa; phylum Chordata; class Actinopteri; order Atheriniformes; family Telmatherinidae; genus Telmatherina; species Telmatherina bonti. Next base: position 37,338,884 of record NC_136610.1, on the reverse strand, counting down.
CGAAGCTTGTAGGCTCTGATGAGGAAGGAAAGAAAAATAGTGATCTTGTTTTCTTGAGGATGCTGCTGTATCTGTGGTGTTGCAACACTTTCCTTTCTTTTACTTTTATACTTTAACAAAATGCCTGCAATATTCCCACATGAATACAAACTAGTTTCCATCCAGTTCTGAAAAAAGTCATCTCAACAGGTTGTAATAGTTAAGCCTGTTCCATCCTCCAGGAGAAGCCAGAACTTTCTTCTTCTTCCCGAGGCTCCGAGAAGAAAATGACGTCATTTTGTTCTCGCGGACGTGTTTGAGGACAGTTCTCGACATCAGGCTGCAGAACTCTTTTCTTGCAGGGCTGCGAGAAATATCGTGTGATTGGTCGGACATTTGCTTCCGTGTGTTTGCTGTTGCCGGCAAAACGGATTGTTTTGATAAAACAGCTGATCGAGGTGGTGAGAAAGTACCAACATTTTTACATTAAAACACTCGGACCCAGCCGCGTGCACGACCCGCCCCGCCGCGTGCACGACCCGCCCCGCCGCGTGCGCGACCCGCCCTGCCGCGTGCGCGCCCTGCCGCGGACGAAGCTGCTCGTTAAATCAGAAACTAGAAACTCGGAGAGCGGAAACCTCCACCAAGCACGATGTTTAAGAATCCTTTTAAAACATTCCTGGATCCAAACGGTGATCCTGATCACCACCAGAATGTAATCAGTTCTTCATTTTTACATTTCCAACAACTCTGGAAATGTTTGTAAAAATCCCTCCGTAACCTTCTGAGGTATCTTGAACACAAAGACGGCGGGAAAAACATGACCTGGTGGAGGAAACAACCGGGTTCATGGCACATAAAGCAGACATCCCTCCCCGCTGCAGACCTGCTTCTCCTGGAGGATGGATGGACCTGACGAAGACGTTTTTTCTTGTTTTTGCAGCCTCAAGAACAAGAACTCAGTTCTTGCTTCTCGAGGAGGATGGAACAGGCTTTAGAGTTGGACTTATCTGCTCTGATTCAGAAACACAAGGTGCTCTCAGTGATTGTCTGCTTTGTTTACTCAGGAATGACGTTGAGTTTCTCTACAAGTGCAACTGTATTGCTTGTCTCATATCTATTTGTCCCTTTTCCTCTCACATTCTCTTCCCTTGTTTCTCCTTCAGCATTAAAAGTAACTCAGTATCTCCAAAATAAAGGTCAATAATCAAGTATGAAGGGGAGGCTTGTGACCTTTGTCCGGCTCTCCTCTGCAAAGCAAATCTGTTCAGAACAAGTTTTTAATGCTGACAGCATAAATGTTCCACTTGAAACAGATTTTGCTTCAACAGAACAAATAAATTTTAATTTCTTATCTTTGGCCAAACAAAGGGTGATTTTTTTTTGTTGAAAAAGTGGTTTAGGTAAAACCTCCACAGATCAGTGTAAAGTAGCTCTTTGGCCACAGCGTGTTTAAAGCTGAATTCAGCTCGTCTTCATCCTGCAGCAGCCATGAATGTTGAATGTGGACAGATTTGTAAATCCTGATGCCACATGTGACGCATTGCTAACAGTGAACCGGTGTTGTGCAAGTTCCTCCTTCTCAGGAGTAGTACAAAGTTCAGCTCGTGTAGTTTAAAGTGAAAAAGAGCTTCTGCTCCTCTCCTTTCATCTCCACTTGCCACTGCAGATCAGGACGGCACCGTTGATGCCAAGGAGCGCTGCTGGTTTGTCACATAAATGCATGGTGGGAAACGTAGTGTTAAATCAGTGTAGCACCTGCAAAACTGTAGGCAGTGACGATTACAGAACCTCACATTGTCCCAGGAAATGTTCAAATAAACACGTTCCTGCACGACATTGCAGAACTTTACTTCCTTTTCCTTTCCTTAATGACACTGTGACAAAAAGGCCTTGTAACGCGTCCTGCCGAGCGACACCACACACACCTGTACTTCCTGGGCGATTGTCCCAAGGACCAGCATGCGACCAGCATCACCCCCGTGGTACGGGGTAACGGCCGCACTCTCGACATTCGACCTGCCATTAGCCCGTTATTAGGGGTGCACACCGGATATGGATGCTAATGCAGTTTATTTACCGTGGGTCGCCATATTGTTGTTTGTGTGTAAACCGAGGCAATATCCTCGCAACGCTTACGACACTGGCGTGTGTCGCAATGCGGCAGTGACGTCACTGAAACGCTGCATCGTGGCATATTATTGTGCTTAGTTCTCTTTGTACAGTGTTGATTATTTTTAATGTTGGGGTTGTACGTATATACGTCCATCTTGGGAGGGCCATGCGTGTCGTCTCACCTGGAAAATATAAATATGGACAAAGAGGTGGAGCTGAGAGGGGGGCTGTGAGCGTCATGGTGGATGATTGACACTGAGCGAACTCCGAGCTTTCTGTAGCTAAGAGCTAACCGAGCTAACCTGGAGCTAACAGGAGCTAACCAGCTAACGGAGGTAAGCGGGCTAAAGCTAAGTCACGTTGTTAACCGGCTAAAAACCGCGGTTGTTCTACGTTCTTCTGACTTGAAGCGGGAGATCAGGTACCTGTCAATCAAAAGGACACGCCCCTAAATATGCCGAATTTCAAGATTAAATAACTTTTAAACGGGCGATTTAGAAAAAAATTCACTCCCCCCACAGTTGTCATGAAGGTAAACCTGACCTATTAAACCTAAAATGGATTTTTGTACCAGGATGTAAACATGTGTATTTCTGCTGTAAACATGTTTATTCCTGCTGTAAACATGTTTATTTCTGCTGTAAACATGTTTATTCCTGCTGTAAACATGTTTATTTCTGCTGTAAACATGTTTATTCCTGCTGTAAACATGTTTATTTCTGCTGTAAACATGTTTATTTCTGCTGTGAAGTTGGTCTTTTTAACATGGGAGTCTATGGGGATTTGTTCTGTTTTGCAGCCCCTAGTGGATGAAGGAGGAACTGCAGGTTGAGGCACTTCCACATAGGCTTCACTTTTTACTGTCGGAGGTTGCTGCTTGAGAAATACACATGATCACTGTGTCATCAAACACGTCTGGGACGCTGTGTTTTAAGGTCAGAAAGTTACTTAAAGCGTCTTTAACTGGGCCAGAAAAATAAGAAATTAAAGAAAAAGTTGAGACTTTACACATTAGAGCTATCAGTAGTAATAATACTCACCTGCATTCTAACATAAATGTAATCAGAGATATAAAGTATGTTAGTGTCCTCCTGGAGTTGAGTCCTGAATAACCGAGTCATCATCAGTCTTGTTTTCTTTTCTTCCCTCTGGGATTCATTTAGTTGTTTTTATTTTAACAGTTTTCTTCCAGATGTTGTTTCAGTCCGACTTCATTGCTGTTTATATCTGGACTAGAGGAAAAGTTCATCGCGAAATGAAAACAATCCATCAGCCATAAACACAAAAACCATTCAGAAAATGTCCACAATGTACACAAGCACACTAAACAGCACTAATATACCAGGAATAAGTGGACAAATACTGCAGAGTTTGATGATGAAAAGCTGGATAAGCATGAAGCAGCACTGGAGTGTGTTACAATAAATCAGTAAAGCTCTTCTACACAAGTCATCCAGAGAGAGTGTGCACGTTAAAGTAAGCATTTCTCTGTGTGTGCGTACGTGCACAACGGTGTTTTTGGCTTGGTGTGCCCAGCACTATAAGCCTACATCCCAGACTGTGAGTTTTTGTACAAACTCTATCCAAACTCTTCCTGGAACTCGTCCAATGAAATGGTCCGGGAGCAGAGCGTTCATCTCTCATTGGCTGGAAAGCTGGAAGAACTCGCTGATCAGCTGAGATTGACAGCTTTGTTTTCCAGACAATCCCAAGATGGCAGGATTACTGCAGCATACGAGGAAGAAACCGACCAAATCAAAGAGAGAGAGAAAAGAAGAAATTCGACTGAAAACTGCAAGTTCGACAGTTCTTGTTCAAATATTAAAATTATTTTCAGGTTTCTGTGTTAAGATGACAAAACAATAAGGTCCACCTTCTAACAGTGTCAGACTTTTCCTTCATAACAGTCACAGTTCTTGGTCTGAACATTCCTCAGACTTTTTTTTTGCCTCCTGTCTAAAAATGACATTCTCAAAACCTATTCTATTCTATTCTATTCTATTCTATTCTATTCTATTCTATCCTATCCTATCCTATCCTATTCTATCCTATCCTATCCTATCCTATCCTATCCTACAGTCAGATGCTTTTATCCAAAGTGACCTACATATGAGTGAGAACAACACAAGCAGGAACTCAGACAGTAGAGGACATGGTAGGAAGGTGCTGGTGGACTGTCCAGTTGGACGCAGGTCCTACATAAAGTGCTACAGGCTTTTTTTTTTTGTTTTTCTCCCTTCCCACCCCACAATATCCCCTATGTTAAAATACAAAGAATTAAAGCTATAATATTTGTTGTAAAGTACTGGGCTAAGTTCCCTAACTCCTGACAAAAATGGCTAAACTAAGTGTTAAAGTGGGAGAGATGTCAGGATCAAGATATGTTTGTCTAAGTAAATTCACCTGGAACACAGTAGTACATGTAAATATTTATCTCCTGAAAGAAAACTAGATCACTTTTGGAAAAAAAAAACAGAATATAGCAGCTCATTTAATATGGAAAAGAAAACAGTAATCCCAGGAACAAATAAAGTAGTGGGAAGGAGTGAAGGAAAATGTTCTACGTAACGTAAAAAGTGAAGTTTTCCAGCTGTTTAGTGGAGGTGTTAGCAGGTAAATATCTCAGGAAGCCTTCAGATGATGATGATGATGATGGTCACCTCTGTTGGTGAGTCAGGAGAATCCAGCGAGAGACCCCAGATTCACCTCCGAAACATCATGAGGAACTTAAAACAAGTTACTCTCTCATATATAATGTACATCCTCCCTCCTTTCCACGCAGTATCCCTCCTCACCCAACATGTGCCTGCTCCTCTCTGATTTTATTTGTTGTTTTTCTCTCTCTTTCTCCCTCCTCACATGTTTGTTTAATGTCTCATGTCCCCTGTTTTTACAGTTGCTAACACAGAAACAAGAGATTTTGCAGGAAATCAGAGTCGGTGGAGGACTGATGATGTTCCAACAGGGGGCGCCAAACTGCAGCTGAAACATCTTCAAATGAAAGGCAGTGATTGGCCCTTTGATTGAAGAAGCCATCATGCCAGGCTTCAGGATATTTTCCATACAAACACACATTCTCCCACCCTCCTTGTTTCTGTCTGCTACAGCATACCCCCCCCCCCCCCCCCCCCCCCACAGGCTTCATGGTATACCATGACCTCTGACCTCCCCATCCAGCACTCCTGCAGGCGAAGTGTGACGCTGATATTAGGTTGTTTACTGACAGCAAATGAAACTTAGACATGAGGTCATGTTCGCTCATCTGATCGTTTACATTTTGTTTCTTTTAAACATGAAGATCAGAAAATAAATAATCACGTCGATGTGATGCAGAACAGAGGCGATAAATTATTCACAACAAGCAGAAACCTCCCAAAATGACACGTGAGTGATTCTGTTGTGGTTCCTTTACCTCTGTTTCTCAGCAATGCTCTCGCCCTCCCCCTGAGATTTTCTCTCTGCCCACTCTGTCTTTGGAGTACCTGCCAAATTCTCCATGATATTTCCCTTTGAGAGGGATAAAGAGAGATGAGAGAGGAGGAGGGCGGAAGGGAGGGATGGATGGAGATTTGGGGAGAGAGGGAAGGTGAGAAGGGACCTGGGGAGGACAGTGGCTGAGGGAAGGAGAGGTGTAGGAAGGAAAGATAAAGGGAATGAAATGGAAAATTAAGACGTAATGTTCTCAGAGAAGAAGAGAAGAAAAAGTCATTTTTATTCTTTTTCTTTTCTCTCTCTTGCTCATACAAACCAGATGCCTCTCGCTCCATCCACCCACAAGAATTCACCAAACCTCCCAAACTGAAACAAAAAGCAACTGTAGAAGCAAGTTTTACAGTAAACGGCAGCGAGACGAAGCTGGAACTGCAGTTAGATGGAAGAAATCTGGTTGTAATCTGTAACATCACCAGCAGAATCAGCTGGATGAAGTTCTTCCTGCATTTAAAAGAACTCTCAGTTGATCTAAACCCCTCATTTAGTGTTCAGTCGCATTGTTAAGCCCACCTTATCACCAGGTTGGAGCCCGTTCTGCCTTAAAGTGTGTTCATACGCAGTCCAGCAGCATCCTGAGGCTGAGAAACTGCTTCTGGGACTCTAGGTAACCTTGCAGCAGAGTTTGGCTTTATGCACCACATCCATACATGCAGCTGATGGTTAATAAACTACTTGGAAGTCGGATCCAAATCGGATCACGTCTCTCTGCTCCTGCTTCAACACCTGCACACGGGTTTGCAGCATGTAGCTTCTCCGTCCCCTCCGTCCTTTTCATGTGTGGATTGTGCTGCAGTCCACGTTGTTGGACCCTGCTGGCCGTTTCCGATTCTTTGTATTACATCAGAACTGATTCCTGTGGGAGAGTTGAATCTTCAGAAGGGGCGGGACTTTATTTTGATGGGCACACCATGCGGTCAGTTCCACACGAGGAAAGACGAAGATCATACCATGATGTAAAGAAGGGAGGGTCTGTTTGAAGACAGAGTGTAATAGTTCAGACTAGCAGCAACCTCCAGCTGAATAAAGTGAAGCCAAAAGCTGTAGTTTCCACCTCGTCCACTAGGAGCTCCGAAACATACATGCATATACCTGATTTTATCTTAAAATTCAGCATAGTTGGGGGCGTGTCTTTTTGATTGACAGGTAATCTCTTTCCTGCTGCAAGACGGCAGAGTGTAGAACAAAGGTGTCTTTTAGCTGGCTAACTGAGCTTTATCCTGCCTATGTTGGTTAGCTCCAAGTTAGCTCTTAGCTACAGGCGGCTGAGTGTTTGATAGGTGTAAATCATCCACGCTCACAGAAACCCCTCATCTTTACCGCTTTGCTCATTTTTGTATTTTCTAGTAAAAAAAAAAAAAGGCAGCACACGGGACGCTACCAAGATGGCGATGGTAAAAACCGCTCTCTGGGCCTTAATTCAGCTTTTCTTGTAAAGTTTTGACAAAGTCACAAGAAACTGGAGGAAATTCTTCTCCAGTGAGACCATATTTCTGCATGGATACAACGCCGGTGCCGCAGCCTTTTAATGTGGACAACCTGAGTGTTCCGGTTGCAGCTTAGGGCCATGTTTGTCCTGATTAACATCTCACAAACAACAATTACTGCCCCCAAGACAAGATCACGCTTCACCAGGAAAGTACACTTAATAAGCTTGTAAATAAGAAAGTAGTCTCTCTCTCTCTCTCTCTCTCTCTCTCTCTCTCTCTCTCACACTCACACACACACACACACACACACACTTATCAATACGCATTAAATAAATATTTAATTGTAATAATTAAATACCGATTATAAATATGAAAGAGGGAAATACATTCCAGAAAAAAAGCAACAATGGACTCGTAGTCGGTAGAATAAACTCATCAGTCACTTTATCAGGACCACATGCCAGGTCAGACCCTCAGAAAGGCCTCAGATTGTTTCCACCGTTTTAAATCAGTTTGCTTCGTCTTTACATGAAGCATCACACAGCTGTTGGATCACCATGAGAACCTCCCGTTCCACCTCATCATGATGAGAATCTCCCGTTCCACCTCATCACCATGAGAATCTCCCGTTATACCTCATCATGATGAGAATCTCCCGTTCCACCTCATCATGATGAGAATCTCCCTTTCCACTTCATAACCATGAGAAACTCCCGTTCCACCTCATCACCATGAGAACCTCCCGTTCCACCTCATCACCATGAGAATCTCCCGTTCCACCTCATCACCATGAGAATCTCCCGTTATACCTCATCATGATGAGAATCTCCCGTTCCACCTCATCACCATGAGAATCTCCCGTTCCACCTCATCACCATGAGAATCTCCCGTTCCACCTCATCACCATGAGAATCTCCCGTTCCACCTCATCACCATGAGAATCTCCCGTTCCACCTCATGATGAGAATCTCTCGTTCCACCTCATCACGATGAGAATCTCCCGTTCCACCTCATCATGATGAGAATCTCCCGTTCCACCTCATCATGATGAGAATCTCCCTTTCCACTTCATAACCATGAGAAACTCCCGTTCCACCTCATCACCATGAGAACCTCCCGTTCCACCTCATCACCATGAGAATCTCCCGTTCCACCTCATGATGAGAATCTCCCGTTCCACCTCATCACGATGAGAATCTCCCGTTCCACCTCATCACGATGAGAATCTCCCGTTCCACCTCATCACCATGAGAATCTCCCATTCCACCTCATGATGAGAATCTCCCGTTCCACCTCATCACGATGAGAATCTCCCGTTCCACCTCATCATGATGAGAATCTCCCGTTCCACCACATCATGATGAGAATCTCCCGTTCCACCACATCATGATGAGAATCTCCCGTTCCACCACATCATGATGAGAATCTCCCGTTCCACCTCATCACCATGAGAATCTCAAGTTCCACCTCATCACCATGAGAATCTCCCGTTCCACCTCATCACCATGAGAATCTCCCGTTCCACCTCATCACCATGAGAATCTCCCGTTCCACCTCATCACCATGACAATCTCCCATTCCACCTCATCATGATGAGAATCTTCCGTTCCACCTCACCATGAGAATCTCCCTTTCCACCTCACCATGAGAATCTCCCGTTCCACCACATCATGATGAGAATCTCCCGTTCCACCTCATCATGATGAGAATCTCCCGTTCCACCTCATCACCATGAGAATCTCCCGTTGCACCTCATCACCATGAGAATCTCCCGTTCCACCTCATCATGATGAGAATCTCCCGTTCCACCACATCATGATGAGAATCTCCCGTTCCACCACATCATGATGAGAATCTCCCGTTCCACCACATCATGATGAGAATCTCCCGTTCCACCTCATCACTATGAGAATCTCAAGTTCCACCTCATCACCATGAGAATCTCCCGTTCCACCTCATCACCATGAGAATCTCCCGTTCCACCTCATCACCATGAGAATCTCCCGTTCCACCTCATCACCATGACAATCTCCCATTCCACCTCATCATGATGAGAATCTTCCGTTCCACCTCACCATGAGAATCTCCCTTTCCACCTCACCATGAGAATCTCCCGTTCCACCACATCATGATGAGAATCTCCCGTTCCACCTCATCATGATGAGAATCTCCCGTTCCACCTCATCACCATGAGAATCTCCCGTTGCACCTCATCACCATGAGAATCTCCCGTTCCACCTCATCACCATGAGAATCTCCCGTTCCACCTCATCACGATGAGAATCTCCCGTTCCACCACATCATGATGAGAATCTCCCATTCAAACCTCATCATGATGAGAATCTCCCGTTCCACCTCATCACCATGAGAATCTCCCGTTCCACCACATCATGATGAGGATCTCCCGTTCCACCTGATCACCATGAGAATCTCCCGTTCCACCTGATCACCATGAGAATCTCCCGTTCCACCTCATCACCATGAGAATCTCCCGTTCCACCTCATCACCATGAGAATCTCCCGTTTCACCTCATCACCATGAGAATCTCCCGTTCCACCTCATCACCATGAGAATCTCCCGTTCCACCTCATCACCATGAGAATCTCCCGTTCCACCTCATCACCATGAGAATCTCCCGTTATACCTCATCACGATGAGAATCTCCCGTTCCACCTCATCACCATGAGAATCTCCCGTTCCACCACATCATGATGAGAATCTCCCATTCAAACCTCATCATGATGAGAATCTCCCGTTCCACCTCATCATGATGAGAATCTCCCGTTCCACCTGATCACCATGAGAATCTCCCGTTCCACCTGATCACCATGAGAATCTCCCGTTCCACCTGATCACCATGAGAATCTCCCGTTTCACCTCATCACCATGAGAATCTCCCATTCCACCTCATCACCATGAGAAACTCCCGTTCCACCTCAGCACCATGAGAATCTCCCCTTCCACCTCATCACCATGAGAATCTCCCGTTCCACCTCATCACCATGAGAATCTCCCGTTCCACCTCATCACCATGAGAATCTCCCGTTCCACCTCATCACCATGAGAATCTCCCGTTCCACCACATCACCATAAGAATCTCCCGTTCCACCTCATCATGATGAGAATCTCCCGTTCCACCTCATCATCATGAGAATCTCCCGTTCCACCACATCACCATGAGAATCTCCCGTTCCACCTCATCACCATGAGAATCTCCCGTTCCACCTCATCACGATGAGAATCTCCCGTTCCACCTCATCACCATGAGAATCTCCCATTCCACCTCATGATGAGAATCTCCCGTTCCACCTCATCACCATGAGAATCTCCCGTTCCACCTCATCACCATGAGAATCTCCCGTTCCACCTCATCACCATGAGAATCTCCCGTTATACCTCATCATGATGAGAATCTCCCGTTCCACCTCATCACCATGAGAATCTCCCGTTCCACCACATCATGATGAGAATCTCCCATTCAAACCTCATCATGATGAGAATCTCCCGTTCCACCTCATCATGATGAGAATCTCCCGTTCCACCTGATCACCATGAGAATCTCCCGTTCCACCTGATCACCATGAGAATCTCCCGTTCCACCTGATCACCATGAGAATCTCCCGTTTCACCTCATCACCATGAGAATCTCCCATTCCACCTCATCACCATGAGAAACTCCCGTTCCACCTCAGCACCATGAGAATCTCCCCTTCCACCTCATCACCATGAGAATCTCCCGTTCCACCTCATCACCATGAGAATCTCCCGTTCCACCTCATCACCATGAGAATCTCCCGTTCCACCTCATCACCATGAGAATCTCCCGTTCCACCACATCACCATAAGAATCTCCCGTTCCACCTCATCATGATGAGAATCTCCCGTTCCACCTCATCATGATGAGAATCTCCCGTTCCACCTGATCACCATGAGAATCTCCCGTTTCACCTCATCACCATGAGAATCTCCCATTCCACCTCATCACCATGAGAATCTCCCGTTCCACCTCATCACCATGAGAATCTCCCGTTCCACCTCATCACCATGAGAATCTCCCGTTCCACCTCATCACCATGAGAATCTCCCGTTCCACCACATCACCATGAGAATCTCCCGTTCCACCTCATCACCATGAGAATCTCCCGTTCCACCTGATCACCATGAGAATCTCCCGTTCCACCTGATCACCATGAGAATCTCCCGTTCCACCACATCATGATGAGAATCTCCCATTCAAACCTCATCATGATGAGAATCTCCCGTTCCACCTCATCATGATGAGAATCTCCCGTTCCACCTGATCACCATGAGAATCTCCCGTTCCACCTGATCACCATGAGAATCTCCAGTTCCACCTGATCACCATGAGAATCTCCCGTTCCACCTCATCACCATGAGAATCTCCCGTTCCACCTCATCACCATGAGAATCTCCCGTTCCACCTCATCACCATGAGATTCTCCCGTTCCACCTCATCACCATGAGAATCTCCCGTTCCACCTCAGCACCATGAGAATCTCCCGTTCCACCTCATCACCATGAGAATCTCCCGTTCCACCTCATCACCATGAGAATCTCCCGTTCCACCTCATCACCATGAGAATCTCCCGTTCCACCTCATCACCATGAGAATCTCCCGTTCCACCTCATCACCATGAGAATCTCCCGTTCCACCTCATCACCATGAGAATCTCCCGTTCCACCTCATCACGATGTGAATCTCCCGTTCCACCTCATCACCATGAGAATCTCCCGTTCCACCTCATGAGAATCTCCCGTTCCACCTAATCACCATGAGAATCTCCCGTTCCACCACATCACCATGAGAATCTCCCGTTCCACCTCATGATGAGAATCTCCCTTTCCACCTCATCACCATGAATATCTCCCGTTCCACCTCATCACCATGAGAATCTCCCGTTCCACCTCATCACCATGAGAATCTCCCGTTCCACCTCATCACCATGAGAAGCTCCCGTTCTACCTCATCACCATGAGAATCTCCCGTTCCACCTCATAATGATAATCTCCCGTTCCACCTCATCACCATGAGAATCTCCCGTTCCACCTCATCCCCATGAGAATCTCCCGTTCCACCTCATTATGATGAGAATCTCCCGTTCTACCTCATCACCATGAGAATCTCCCGTTCCACCCCATCATGATGAGAATCTCCCGTTCCACCTCATCACCATGAGAATCTCCCGTTCCACCTAATCACCATGAGAATATCCTTTTCCACCTCATGAGAATCTCCCGTTCCACCTCATCACCATGAGAATCTCCCGTTCCACCACATCACGAGAATCTCCCGTTCCACCTCATTATGATGAGAATCTCCCTTTCCACCTCATCACCATGAATATCTCCCGTTCCAGCTCACCATGAGAATCTCCCGTTCCACCTAATCACCATGAGAATATCCTTTTCCACCTCATGAGAATCTCCCGTTCCACCTCATCACCATGAGAATCTCCCGTTCCACCACATCACGAGAATCTCCCGTTCCAGCTCATTATGATGAGAATCTCCCGTTCCACCTCATTATGATGAGAAGCTCCCGTTCTACCTCATCACCATGAGAATCTCCCGTTCCACCTCATCACCATGAGAATCTCCCGTTCCACCTCATCACCATGAGAATCTCCCGTTCCACCTCATCACCATGAGAATCTCCCGTTCCACCTCATCACCATGAGAATCTCCCTTTCCACCTCATCACCATGAATATCTCCCGTTCCAGCTCATCACCATGAGAATCTCCCGTTCCACCTCATCACCATGAGAATCTCCCGTTCCACCTCATTATGATGAGAAGCTCCCGTTCTACCTCATCACCATGAGAATCTCCCGTTCCACCTCATCACCATGAGAATCTCCCGTTCCACCTCATTATGATGAGAATCTCCCGTTCTACCTCATCACCATGAGAATCTCCCGTTCCACCTCATCACCATGAGAATCTCCCGTTCCACCTCATCACCATGAGAATCTCCCGTTCCACCTCATCACCATGAGAATCTCCCATTCCACCTCATCACCATGAGAATCTCCCGTTCCACCACATTATGAGGAGAATCTCCCGTTCCACCTCATCACCATGAGAATCTCCCGTTCCACCACATTATGATGAGAATCTCCCGTTCCACCTCATCACCATGAGAATCTCCCGTTCCACCTCATTATGATGAGAATCTCCCGTTCTACCTCATCACCATGAGAATCTCCCGTTCCACCCCATCATGATGAGAATCTCCCGTTCCACCTCATCACCATGAGAATCTCCCGTTCCACCTAATCACCATGAGAATATCCTTTTCCACCTCATGAGAATCTCCCGTTCCACCTCATCACCATGAGAATCTCCCGTTCCACCACATCACGAGAGTCTCCCGTTCCACCTCATTATGAGAATCTCCCTTTCCACCTCATCACCATGAATATCTCCCGTTCCAGCTCACCATGAGAATCTCCCGTTCCACCTAATCACCATGAGAATATCCTTTTCCACCTCATGAGAATCTCCCGTTCCACCTCATCACCATGAGAATCTCCCGTTCCACCACATCACGAGAATCTCCCGTTCCAGCTCATTATGATGAGAATCTCCCGTTCCACCTCATTATGATGAGAAGCTCCCGTTCTACCTCATCACCATGAGAATCTCCCGTTCCACCTCATCACCATGAGAATCTCCCGTTCCACCTCATCACCATGAGAATCTCCCGTTCCACCTCATCACCATGAGAATCTCCCGTTCCACCTCATCACCATGAGAATCTCCCTTTCCACCTCATCACCATGAATATCTCCCGTTCCAGCTCATCACCATGAGAATCTCCCGTTCCACCTCATCACCATGAGAATCTCCCGTTCCACCTCATTATGATGAGAAGCTCCCGTTCTACCTCATCACCATGAGAATCTCCCGTTCCACCTCATCACCATGAGAATCTCCCGTTCCACCTCATTATGATGAGAATCTCCCGTTCTACCTCATCACCATGAGAATCTCCCGTTCCACCTCATCACCATGAGAATCTCCCGTTCCACCTCATCACCATGAGAATCTCCCGTTCCACCTCATCACCATGAGAATCTCCCATTCCACCTCATCACCATGAGAATCTCCCGTTCCACCACATTATGAGGAGAATCTCCCGTTCCACCTCATCACCATGAGAATCTCCCGTTCCACCACATTATGATGAGAATCTCCCGTTCCACCTCATCACCATGAGAATCTCCCGTTCCACCTCATTATGATGAGAATCTCCCGTTCTACCTCATCACCATGAGAATCTCCCGTTCCACCCCATCATGATGAGAATCTCCCGTTCCACCTCATCACCATGAGAATCTCCCGTTCCACCTAATCACCATGAGAATATCCTTTTCCACCTCATGAGAATCTCCCGTTCCACCTCATCACCATGAGAATCTCCCGTTCCACCACATCACGAGAGTCTCCCGTTCCACCTCATTATGATGAGAATCTCCCTTTCCACCTCATCACCATGAATATCTCCCGTTCCAGCTCACCATGAGAATCTCCCGTTCCACCTAATCACCATGAGAATATCCTTTTCCACCTCATGAGAATCTCCCGTTCCACCTCATCACCATGAGAATCTCCCGTTCCACCACATCACGAGAATCTCCCGTTCCACCTCATTATGATGAGAATCTCCCGTTCCACCTCATTATGATGAGAAGCTCCCGTTCTACCTCATCACCATGAGAATCTCCCGTTCCACCTCATCACCATGAGAATCTCCCGTTCCACCTCATCACCATGAGAATCTCCCGTTCCACCTCATCACCATGAGAATCTCCCGTTCCACCTCATCACCATGAGAATCTCCCTTTCCACCTCATCACCATGAATATCTCCCGTTCCAGCTCATCACCATGAGAATCTCCCGTTCCACCTCATCACCATGAGAATCTCCCGTTCCACCTCATTATGATGAGAAGCTCCCGTTCTACCTCATCACCATGAGAATCTCCCGTTCCACCTCATCATGATGAGAATCTCCCGTTCCACCTCATCACCATGAGAATCTCCCGTTCCACCACATCACCATAAGAATCTCCCGTTCTACCTCATCACCATGAGAATCTCCCGTTCCACCTCATTATGATGAGAATCTCCCGTTCCACCTCATTATGATGAGAATCTCCCTTTCCACCTCATCACCATGAGAATCTCCCGTTCCACCTCATCACCATGAGAATCTCCCGTTCCACCTCATCACCATGAGAATCTCCCGTTCCACCTCATCACCATGAGAATCTCCCGTTCCACCACATCACCATAAGAATCTCCCGTTCCACCTCATCATGATGAGAATCTCCCGTTCCACCTCATCATCATGAGAATCTCCCGTTCCACCACATCACCATGAGAATCTCCCGTTCCACCTCATCACCATGAGAATCTCCCGTTCCACCTCATTATGATGAGAATCTCCCTTTCCACCTCATCATGATGAGAATCTCCCGTTCCACCTGATCACCATGAGAATCTCCCGTTTCACCTCATCACCATGAGAATCTCCCATTCCACCTCATCACCATGAGAAACTCCCGTTCCACCTCAGCACCATGAGAATCTCCCCTTCCACCTCATCACCATGAGAATCTCCCGTTCCACCTCATCACCATGAGAATCTCCCGTTCCACCTCATCACCATGAGAATCTCCCGTTCCACCTCATCACCATGAGAATCTCCCGTTCCACCACATCACCATGAGAATCTCCCGTTCCACCTCATCACCATGAGAATCTCCCGTTCCACCTGATCACCATGAGAATCTCCCGTTCCACCTGATCACCATGAGAATCTCCCGTTCCACCACATCATGATGAGAATCTCCCATTCAAACCTCATCATGATGAGAATCTCCCGTTTCACCTCATCATGATGAGAATCTCCCGTTCCACCTGATCACCATGAGAATCTCCCGTTCCACCTGATCACCATGAGAATCTCCCGTTCCACCTGATCACCATGAGAATCTCCCGTTCCACCTCATCACCATGAGAATCTCCCGTTCCACCTCATCACCATGAGAATCTCCCGTTCCACCTCATCACCATGAGATTCTCCCGTTGCACCTCATCACCATGAGATTCTCCCGTTCCACCTCATCACCATGAGAATCTCCCGTTCCACCTCAGCACCATGAGAATCTCCCGTTCCACCTCATCACCATGAGAATCTCCCGTTCCACCTCATCACCATGACAATCTCCCGTTCCACCTCATCACCATGAGAATCTCCCGTTCCACCTCATCACCATGAGAATCTCCCGTTCCACCTCATCACCATGAGAATCTCCCGTTCCACCTCATCACCATGAGAATCTCCCGTTCCACCTCATGAGAATCTCCCGTTCCACCTCATCACCATGAGAATCTCCCGTTCCACCTCATTATGATGAGAAGCTCCCGTTCTACCTCATCACCATGAGAATCTCCCGTTCCACCTCATCATGATGAGAATCTCCCGTTCCACCTCATCACCATGAGAATCTCCCGTTCCACCACATCACCATAAGAATCTCCCGTTCTACCTCATCACCATGAGAATCTCCCGTTCCACCTCATTATGATGAGAATCTCCCGTTCCACCTCATTATGATGAGAATCTCCCTTTCCACCTCATCACCATGAGAATCTCCCGTTCCACCACATCACCATGAGAATCTCCCGTTCCAGCTCATCACCATGAGAATCTCCCGTTCTACCTCATCACCATGAGAATCTCCCGTTCCACCTCTTAATGAGAATCTCCCGTTCCACCTCATCACCATGAGAATCTCCCGTTCCACCTCATCACCATGAGAATCTCCCGTTCCACCACATTATGAGGAGAATCTCCCGTTCCACCTCATCACGATGTGAATCTCCCGTTCCACCTCATCACCATGAGAATCTCCTGTTCCACCTCATCACCATGAGAATCTCCTTTTCCACCTCATGAGAATCTCCCGTTCCACCACATCACCATGAGAATCTCCCGTTCCACCACATCACCATGAGAAGTTCCCGTTCCAGCTCATCACCATGAGAATCTCCCGTTCTACCTCATCACCATGAGAATCTCCCGTTCCACCTCATCACCATGAGAATCTCCCGTTCCACCTCATCATGATGAGAATCTCCCGTTCCACCTCATAATGAGAATCTCCCGTTCCACCTCATCACCATGAGAATCTCCCGTTCCACCTCATCACCATGAGAATCTCCCGTTCCACCTCATCATGATGAGAATCTCCCGTTCCACCTCATCACCATGAGAATCTCCCGTTCCACCTCATCACCATGAGAATCTCCCGTTCCACCTCATCACCATGAGAATCTCCCATTCCACCTCATCACCATGAGAATCTCCCGTTCCACCACATTATGAGGAGAATCTCCCGTTCCACCTCATCACCATGAGAATCTCCCGTTCCACCACATTATGATGAGAATCTCCCGTTCCACCTCATCACCATGAGAATCTCCCGTTCCACCACATTATGATGAGAATCTCCCGTTCCACCTCATCACCATGAGAATCTCCCGTTCCACCTCATTACCATGAGAATCTCCCGTTCCACCTCATCACCATGAGAATCTCCCGTTCCACCTCATCACCATGAGAATCTCCCGTTCCACCACATTATGAGGAGAATCTCCCGTTCCACCTCATCACCATGAGAATCTCCCGTTCCACCACATTATGAGAATCTACCGTTCCACCTCATCATCATGAGAATCTCCCGTTCCACCTCATCACCATCACAATCTCCCGTTCCTCCTCATCACCATGAGAATCTCCCGTTCCACCTCACCATGAGAATCTTCCGTTCCACCTCATCATGATGAGAATCTCCCGTTCCACCTCATCATGATGAGAATCTCCCGTTCCACCTCATCACCATGAGAATCTTCCTTTCCACCTCATCATGATGAGAATCTCCCGTTCCACCTCATCACCATGAGAATCTCCCGTTCCACCTCATCACCATGACAATCTCCCGTTCCACCTCATCACCATGAGAATCTCCCGTTCCACCTCATCACCATGAGAATCTTCCTTTCCACCTCATCATGATGAGAATCTCCCGTTCCACCTCATCACCATGAGAATCTCCCGTTCCACCTCATCACCATGAGAATCTCCCGTTCCACCTCATGTGGCCTTCAGGGCCATAATGTTGGTGGGGTTGTTTTGTTCCCCTGGCCATACGTTTACACCACTGCTCTAAAACCTTCATGTACTTCTCAGCATTGATGGAGCTTCCCAGATGTGGAAGCTCCCCACGCCATCGGCACTAATGCAACCCCATCCCATCAGAGATGCAGGCTGATAACAAGCTGGATGCTCCCTCTCCTCTTTAGTCTGCAGGACACGCCGTCCATGCTGTCCACAAACTATTCCACATCTTCATCCAGGTTTCCACTCAGAACATTTTAACAACATCTTAAATGAGCTTTGGTCCAGAGAAGACGGCGTGTTTCTGGATCCTCTTCACATATGACAGAGTTTTAACCCTCTGGGGACCAAGGGTATTTTAGAGAAATAAGCCTCGCCTGACTTTTTTTTTTTGGTTAAATGCTAATAAACACCACCTTTCAATGCCCCATAATGTCCTTTACCTTGTTTTTTAAAAATTATTTTGAATTGAAATATCATAAACTGCTTTGTAAATGAAGCTCCTTTGCTTATTATAATGATAAAGTATTATAATTTCGAAGCATGACTAAAGGTACTGAAGGGGACTGAAGCACTGCAGCTTTCTGAAATCACTGTCAGCTGCACACCCTGTATCTGTTACCAAGTTATACATCTGTTACGACGCCGTCGTGTTGTTTATGTTGAAATAAACTATTTGAGTAATACAAATGTTTGTTTGAGCAATTAAGCATGGTATGCGTGCGTAAAAGCTGTTTTCATAATTTATCGGCCTTTTAAATACAGAAGGCAGCTATCTGGCTGCTAATGACGCCGATGCAGAGTGATTGACTCTGTTTGGAGGAGTTTCCTGAGGCATCATTGGCTCTGATTGGAAAAAAACACGTCATGCACCAAAGACAAAGGCTCTGATTGGAACACCTATTTTGACACAACACTGTATCACTTATGAATGGGCTACAGTGATGCCGGAACTACCCTCTGAAAGCCCGGAGTCTCCCGATTTAAGAGGGGAAAAAAGTAAGTTTCTATCTTTTATGGTTCGAAAGCTATGCTGGATTAAACAACATGGTCCCTGGCATCCCCAGAGTGTTAACCTGCATGTGTGGATTTCAGCCTGAACTGGGTTCACACTGGTTTCTGGAATCTTCCTGAGTCCATGCACTGGTTTCTAGTAGAAAATTATTTGGTTTTAATGCAGAAGATCACTGGCATCCAGCCATGTCCAAGCATACAGAGATTCCTTCTGGTTATTTGAATCTTTTCATGATATTATAAACTGTAGATGGTCAGATCTTAAAAAAGTTTACATTAAGGGACATTTTTCTGAAATTGATCCACAATCTGCAGACAGTTTACCACAGATTGGTTCATCTGAGAGACTCTGCCTCTCTGAAATTTTCCTTTTATACCCAGCTATATCACTGACCTGATGCCGTTTAACCTTTTGAACCTTTTATTTTTTTAGCCTTTAGTCTGTGTAATAAATATATTTAAGACTTGATGTGTGTGTGTGTGTGTGTGTTTGTTGTAATGCATGTGCATTGTGTTGTTGTCCCATTATAAGGATGTCTGTGTTGCCATGTTGGAATTGTGTCGACCCCAGTAAGAACAGTAAAACGCTGCTTTAGCAGCGCCTGCATCGTTGTAGAACCAGAGCTACGGTATTATCGCTGTGTGTACAACATGGACAGTTGTGTGATTTATATTTAAAGTGTGTTGGTTAAAATCTCGTGAAGCTGGGATGTGATGCTTCATGTTGGTTTACAGACTGGGATCCATGACACGAGGAAATTCTCTCTCGGAAGGAAGAAAAGACGCGGCGTGCTGACAGAACAGGCTGGTTATGCAGCTGCTAAGAGCTGCAACTAGCGAGGCGGAGGAAAATCAAATGGCTCTGGATGAAAAGACAAAATATAATTTTTCCTCTGTCTCAGTCAGATGAGTGTGTGTGTTAGTGTGTGTGGTTTTGCACACATAGGAAACAGTGTGGGCTGCAAACACTCCAGGCGATTCTGCCTTTTTTTTTCCCTGTATGTGTGTGACAGGGTGAGTGTGTAACGGAAAGAAAGGGAGGAATTGCTACTGTGGGTGTTTGCAGTGCTTTGTGAGCATGTTTGTGCATGTGAGTGTGTGTGTGTGTGTGCTGCAGTAACAGTGTGGGAGTGTTGAGGGAGTGCAAACAGGTCTTTTCTAAATGAGGGGGAGACGGAGATCAGAGGAGAATTCGACACACAGATCTCCTCTGCCTTTAACATCCAGTGTTTCCCAGAGTTGTTGCTTCATTTCGTTGCTCATGCTTCCCGGTTGCTCCTTGTTCGGTCCGGGGATGATGCTGCACAGCTTTACGTTTTCACGCTTATTTCACAAGTAATCTAGTTGTAGATTTTTATTTATATGAGCTTAATTATCAGGTCACAACAACTTAGCTATAACTCCACTCCAGTGATGAGGAATGTGTTCAACATGCATATCTTCCCTCCATTTAAACAGCTTAATTTAGTACTGTTTACTATGCAGAGGAGGGGCTCCTATTAATCTTTTCCCGCTGCATTAAACATAAGCCACTGTTGCTGAGTTAAACAGGAAAGAGAAATATTATGTTCCAGCAGATAGTTTATTAATGCCAGCAGGGAGATTCGGTCGGCGTGCATCAAAGCTTCATGTGAACATAATCGGGATAAGCTGTTAACACATTGTGAAGCCTGTGCATCTAAGTAATTTAATATATTCTTTTCTGAGTTCTGACATCCTGGTTGTAGCTGTGCGATGAGCCACAGAGCAGCAGCTCCAGAGCTAATTGCAAAGCTGCACAGGAGTTCCAGCCATAGATAGAGTCATGGGGCGCAAAGAGCAGATTATAGAGACTCCTAACCTGTACCCGTAAAGGAAGGCCAAACATCTCCTCGCAGACAATTAGCAACTAGCAGTACTGCCATGATCACCTTGGTTAATTTCTTTTGCCATTTTGAGTTTAAATTTTAGAAAATTCTGCTGTTTTTTTTTAAATGAAATCCTAATTCTTACGTCCACCAGTGTCCTGGTTCCGTGTTTGAGTTCTTCTTTCCAGTCTGATGCTGAATCGTGTTGCCTGGTTACTGGATACAAATTTTTAACCTCTTTTTAGCGTTTATATCTAAAACCGTGTTTACAGCTGAACTGGGGTTGTAATAAATTTATATGTGGGCACTTTGGTTTAGTTTAGTTTTTCTTCTAATTGGGTTAAAATACGCCCAAATAGCAACATTAAACAAGAAATGCTTGTGTGGATGATCACATAGAACCGATGAAACAAAGTGGGAGGGGCCAAATAGAAAAGCGGAGAGTGAGCTGGGTTTTCGGAAGGAGTTCGGAAAGAGAAAGAGAGGACGTCTCTTCCTTTTTGGTGGACGTTCGTAGACGTTAAAAGACTCTGATATGACAGCGTGTTGGTCCTGAAGAGTGTTGGCTCAGCCGTTTGGCAGCACAAGGAGGAAGACCACCATCCAGGAGACTGATTCCCTGGGCGGTGTTGGTCGTAGCTGGTCCTCGTCGTTGGCTGCATGGTAAAGGAGTACGCTGCGCTCATGGAGGTTTCAAGAGCCTGAGTTAACGTCTGAAATCGTCAACTCAGAGTGTGGCAGCGTGTTTCTCCGAGACACGATTAAGCTGTTGCCACTGACCCACTTCCCCCAACTCTGGACCCTTTTCCCCCACATGGACCTCTTTGGAGACTGAGAGTAGCTATCAGTTCCCTGCCAAATGAGACCTTCATTTTGTGGACACACTTTGAACAAAAGGAACTGCCTTATTTCAGGGGCTATTTCCCTTCATGGATGGTTCATTTCTGGGACTAATTGCATTGCTGATTGTGAATTTTGTTTTGCAGTGATATCCCAAGATCTCTGCTAAAAATCTAACGCAGAGTGGTTGTGACTTTGGGGAAAACTGTTATTTATGAATGGGAAGTACTGCAATGTGTTTGCCTCCAGTAAAGTTTGTGACACTAAGTTACTTAGTGTGACCAGGTACTGACACTTTCTATTGGATAGGACATTATTTTATTTTATTTTATTTTGTTGGCTGCTCCTTTGGTTACCCGGGAAGTGAAAGATAGTCCTCAGTGGAAGTTTTGATTGGTTAGATGGAACATGCACACTTATCATCCCTTAGATTTTCTACTCAGTCATCTAGTTCGCCTCGTAGTCTTTACAAGTTGTTCAACATGAACAATAAATTTGGTGACTAGATCGTTCGTCTGTCTACTCCTTGAGAATAGCTCCAGTTTGGCCTCTTACACTTGTAAAAAACTGCTTGGGCCTTAAGAGTTTCAGAAATATTTTAGTGTTTTTTTTCTTTTGAGTTGCTTGTTACAGAAGATGGAACACGTTAGATCCTGGCACACCTGCCAAAGGAAGTGTAGTTTGTAAGGTGGGTTTGAGAGGGCTTCGACTTGGCGTCACATTGCTGACGAATCCCCATCTTAGACCTTGATTTGGGACACAGTTATGTGGGTTCCCTTCCTGAATCCTCTTTGGTGTTTCTAAGGTGAAATTGGGAACTAGCTCGCTTCTCATGGCTGATTGCTTGTTTGAGGTGTCCATTAAATTCAAACAATTGATTGCCAAAAACACTGTAATACCTCACTTGTAAACAGATTGTTCCAATGTCTCTCTGCTGTCTCTCAATGCCTCTGTTGAGAAACGCCAGTCCATAACATAAATGACTTGATGGAACGTGAGACTTCCGCTAAGATGTTTACAAGGAGGAAGATGTGTCACGGTAAAATTTAGAAATGGTGTCTTTGTTTGATGAATAATTTAGCTTTTTTTCGTGCTGCGTTGACGTTACAGAACCCTGGTGATCTGTTTCGGCAACGTTTGATGTTGGAAAGTTGCACCTGGAAAGCTGCTGAAGCGGAAACCACATGACGAAATTACAAGCAATCCAAAGTGGTTTTGATGACAGCAGGATCTCCGTCCCTGTGGACCAGTTCTAACACCGTAATGAATACCAACAGATTCCTCCACTTCTTTTAAAAGTCTTGTCACACTACCGTCTTAACAGAGCTGTGGCCTGTGATCATGAGTGGGTGAGACGTCTCAGATGTCGAGACAGCCCTCATGTCAACAGAAAGCAGTGGAAAGTGGACTAAAAAGACAGAACAGTTTGAGGAGGAGATGGAACTAAAGGAGAAGTCACCGTCTGTTGCAGGATGTGCAACTTCTGGAGGCCTACAACCCTGTGATTTCTAGATACCTCTCCTCACCAACACCGGAACGTAATGATGTCTGGTTGTCAGGCCTCAGCAGAGCTGAAGGACGTGCAGATGAGGAAACACTGAGATCACGCTGGTTGGAAATTATGTGCGTCTCAAAGCGAAAGCCTTGGCGTTGCCTTGGACAGCGATTTAAAACTTGATAAAACAGGACAATGTCAGATTTGATCATTTTTGTCTTTTATGAAGGTAAACTAGACATGAACACGTCAGGACTACAACATTGCTCTTTACCACATCTGCAGCAACAGACTTTCCCCTTTTCAGTTAGTCCAGAACTCCACGGCACGACTTTTAAAAACCCACTACAGAACTTTTTCCATGTTCCTGTTACGCCACCCCATCGACGGCTAACCAGCCTCCATCCTATATCCTACCTGACCTGTTAGCTCTCTCCAGCCAGTAGAAGACAATCTTATGACTTGTTGAGCCCAAGCAGCAACCTCCGGTGGTTAAAAGTGAAGCCTATGTGGAAGTGCATAAAACTGCAGTTCCCCATTCATCCGCTAGGGGCTGCAGAACAGAGCAAATCACCATAGACTCCCATGTTAAAAAGACCAACTTCACAGCAGAAATAAACATGTTTACAACAGGAATAAACATGTTTACAGCAGAAATAAACATGTTTACATCCTGGTACAAAAATCCATTTTAGGTTTAATAGGTCAGGTTTACCTTCATGACAACTGTGGGGGAAGTGAATTTTTTTCTAACTCGCCCGTTTAAAAGTAATTTAATTTTGAAATTCGGCATATTTAGGGGCGTGTCCTTTTGTTTGACAGGTACCCGATCTCCTGCTTCAAGTCAGAAGAACGAAGAACAACCGCGGTTTTTAGCCGGTTAACAACGTGACTTAGCTTTAGCCTTCTTACCTCCGTTAGCTGGTTAGCTCCTGTTATCTCCGGGTTAGCTCGGTTAGCTCTTAGCTACAGAAAGCTCGGAGTTCGCTCGATGTCAATCATCCACCATGACGCTCACAGCCCCCCTCTCAGCTCCACCTTTTTGCCCATATTTGTATTTTCTGGGCAAGACGACACGCATGCCCCTGCCAAGATGGTGATGGTAGGAACCGCCCACCGAGCTTCAATTCAGCTCTTCAGAAACCTACAGGTGACGTCACGGAGGCTCCGCCCATCTTTTATATACAGTCTATGGTTTAGCCTCTTTTTCTCTTTTAATCTCTTTGTGTTTCCTTACTGAAACATTGATGGTGCACGTTGAAAACAGCCAGTATGTTTTAGAACTGGTTTTAGAATCTTTTTGATGCTTTAAATGGACTCGCCTAGAACGCAGACGAATGGACAACACGATCTGGCACTGATGGGAACACACCTTAAACAGCTGGAAAGGACAGAGGACAAGGGGACACTGGTGAAGTCAGTTGGCAGGAAGGATGTGACACAGAAGGGAATCTAATCAGGATGTGGGACGACAAACATTTCAAAGTAAGGGCACATTCACACCAGCCCAATGTGCTTGTTTGGGAAAGTCTGCTTTGTTTTGGGAATTTGAACATGCAAATAAAAGATTTAAGGAGAAGTGTATCCTGATCAAAAACAGGAAGCAGAATACAAAGCTAAGGGCATGGTGTGTAAACAAACATACATGCATGCATGTGGGATAAATCTGTCTTGGTTAGACATGAAAAAACCTGGTAAAAGTCCTGATAGAAACGTGGTCAACCAAAGACCTCTAGGATCTGAAGCAGGTCCACATTTTGGTGAACCCAAGTGAGTTTTCTTCTATGCTGTGTCTCGTCTTCCCTGCTGGTAGTTCTGGAAGCAGCGTTGCATCTTTCTGGGAGGGAATGCGTTGTTTAAAAAGTCCGATTGGTTTGAGGAATGCAGCCCAAACCCAGTCTGGGAAAATGTTGTAACCCTCAACTGGACCGAGAACGCAATCGTGCCAAGTCTAGTAGACCGTCCTGATTTGAATGCAGCCTAAAACAGCCTTAAAAAAATGCCTCTGATAAAAAGCATCCCTACAAAGAATGTCTGATTATACCATTTTACCTTGTTCAGATCTGTTCTGTTGTTAATTACATGATAGTGGAAACAAACATCTGATTTACGTCATATTTCATGACCATTACGTACCAATGGCACAAACAGACAATGCCTTTGCTCATGGAGCTCCATGAAGTGCTTTTTTTTTCAACCATTTTCTACAGCAGGAACCTGAAACACTGAACTGTGATTGCACAGGTTGTCGATGTTTCCCTGCTTCAACACACCTGATTCTATTAAATAAGTCAAGATAGTTTTTTTTGCTTTAACCCTTTCATGCATTAATAAAAAAAAAAAAAAACAATGTCACGTTTTTGAGTACAGTATTTTACCTCCACAGACACATGCAATAATACTCTTTTGTTTATTAGCAATATATCTGAAGTTTTTTGATTTATTGATGTAGTTTAATGTATTCTACATAACATTTATAAAACAAACAATAAACAGAATCATGTGATGTAAATTGTCAAAAAAATATTGCACAAAGCAAACTTGTGTAAAAACAATAAATGCATTTGTGTTCAGTTATATGACACATTTATGAATTCTTAAGTGAGTGGTAATGTGTTGGATGACTCACTAACATCCACTGAAGTGCTTCATTTACAAATATACCATCCTCATTCATGAATATGCAAGAAAAAAAAGCTTGTAAAGAGGCGTCCACTGGAGTAACCACTATACATGAGAGGGTTAATACCCTCTAGAAGAGGTGGATTGCTTGTATTAGATGTATGAAAAACAGATTTTATTCATGTCTTTAGGCTCCTGTATGCAGTGTTTAGCTGCTGTTCTGAGCACCACACCACTGCGCAGCCCATGGTGTGTGTGTGTCCTTAAATATGAGATGAAACTATTGGAAGACAACCCATCTACAGTGGATGAACGTATCTGAAAATGTTATCCGTTCATCTGGTCTTTAACTCCTTTCGTTAATCAGGATCTCCTGGAAACACCATGGAAACCTGGATCCGTGCTGCCTGGCCAGAGAATGTGGTTTCAGGTGATGCTTCGTCCTCATGACGGGACATCGCTGTGGTTTTATCCTGTTTATTGTGTCAGTTGGGCTGCTGGTTCGCTGGGCAAAGTTTGGACAGTGGCCTTTCTTTGTGGAGTCTGCGTGTTCTCCCCGTGTATGTGTGGGTTCTCTCCGGCTTCCTCCCACCGTCCAAAGACATGTTAATTAGTTCAATTTAGTGTTTAATTTAATTTAATTTAGGTTAATTAGTTACTCTAAATTATCCCTAGGAATGAGCATGAGTGGTTGTTTGTCTCTGTGTGGCCCTGCGATGGACTGGTTAGCTGTCCAGGATGTACCCTGCCTTTCGTCCAGAGACTGCTGGGATAGACTCCTGCTTCCCCGCGACTCTGGATTGGATTAAGTGGTTTGGATAATGAATGAATGAATGTTGTCAGTTGTTGTGGACCAGAATCAGGCCTTTCTGGCTGTTTTCACTCACTCACCAACCAATCAAATACAGCTGTTGAGAGGATATGCAGATTTGGCCGTTTATAGCTCCTCAAACTGGCTCGTCCATGTAAAGTAGAAAAACAGTGTGATTCCAATAAATCAGTTTATCTGTGATTATTTCCAGGTGAACGTGACAACCAAGTGTCACAATGACAGAAATATTGGTGATGTGAGCACTTCCGATCGATGTCTGAACGTTGGTGCACTTCCGATCGATGTCTGAACGTTGGTGCACTTCCGATCGATGTCTGAACGTTGGTGCACTTCCGATCGATGTCTGAACGTTGGTGCATTTCCGATCGATGTCTGAACGTTGGTGCACTTCCGATCGATGTCTGAACGTTGGTGCATTTCAGGTCGATGTCTGAACGTTGGTGCACTTCCGATCGATGTCTGAACGTTGGTGCATTTCAGGTCGATGTCTGAACGTTGGTGCATTTCAGGTCGATGTCTGAACGTTGGTGCATTTCAGGTCGATGTCTGAACGTTGGTGCATTTCAGGTCGATGTCTGAACGTTGGTGCACTTCCGATCGATGTCTGAACGTTGGTGCACTTCCGGTCGATGTCTGAACGTTGGTGCATTTCAGGTCGATGTCTGAACGTTGGTGCATTTCAGGTCGATGTCTGAACGTTGGTGCATTTCCGATCGATGTCTGAACGTTGGTGCACTTCCGATCGATGTCTGAACGTTGGTGCATTTCAGGTCGATGTCTGAACGTTGGTGCACTTCCGATCGATGTCTGAACGTTGGTGCATTTCAGGTCGATGTCTGAACGTTGGTGCATTTCAGGTCGATGTCTGAACGTTGGTGCATTTCAGGTCGATGTCTGAACGTTGGTGCACTTCCGATCGATGTCTGAACGTTGGTGCACTTCCGATCGATGTCTGAACGTTGGTGCACTTCCGATCGATGTCTGAACGTTGGTGCACTTCCGATCGATATCTGAACGTTGGTGCATTTCAGGTCGATGTCTGAACGTTGGTGCATTTCAGGTCGATGTCTGAACGTTGGTGCATTTCAGGTCGATGTCTGAACGTTGGTGCACTTCCGATCGATATCTGAACGTTGGTGCATTTCAGGTCGGTGTCTGAACGTTGGTGCACTTCAGGTTGATGTCTGAACGTTGGTGCATTTCAGGTCGATGTCTGAACGTTGGTGCACTTCCGATCGATGTCTGAACGTTGGTGCACTTCCGATCGATGTCTGAACGTTGGTGCACTTCCGATCGATATCTGAACGTTGGTGCATTTCAGGTCGATATCTGAACGTTGGTGCATTTCAGGTCGATGTCTGAACGTTGGTGCATTTCAGGTCGGTGTCTGAACGTTGGTGCACTTCAGGTTGATGTCTGAACGTTGGTGCACTTCCGATCGATGTCTGAACGTTGGTGCACTTCCGATCGATGTCTGAACGTTGGTGCACTTCCGATCGATGTCTGAACGTTGGTGCACTTCCGATCGATGTCTGAACGTTGGTGCACTTCCGATCGATGTCTGAACGTTGGTGCACTTCCGATCGATGTCTGAACGTTGGTGCACTTCCGATCGATATCTGAACGTTGGTGCATTTCAGGTCGGTGTCTGAACGTTGGTGCACTTCCGATCGATGTCTGAACGTTGGTGCACTTCAGGTTGATGTCTGAACGTTGGTGCACTTCCGATCGATGTCTGAACGTTGGTGCACTTCCGATCGATGTCTGAACGTTGGTGCACTTCCGATCGATGTCTGAACGTTGGTGCACTTCCGATCGATGTCTGAACGTTGGTGCACTTCCGATCGATATCTGAACGTTGGTGCACTTCCGATCAATATCTGAACGTTGGTGCATTTCAGGTCGATGTCTGAACGTTGGTGCACTTCCGATCGATGTCTGAACGTTGGTGCATTGTAGGTCGATGTCTGAACGTTGGTGCATTTCAGGTCGATGTCTGAACGTTGGTGCATTTCAGGTCGATGTCTGAACGTTGGTGCATTTCAGGTCGATGTCTGAACGTTGGTGCATTTCAGGTCGATGTCTGAACGTTGGTGCACTTCCGATCGATGTCTGAACGTTGGTGCACTTCCGATCGATGTCTGAACGTTGGTGCATTTCAGGTCGATGTCTGAACGTTGGTGCACTTCCGATCGATGTCTGAACGTTGGTGCACTTCCGATCGATGTCTGAACGTTGGTGCACTTCCGATCGATGTCTGAACGTTGGTGCACTTCCGATCGATGTCTGAACGTTGGTGCACTTCCGATCGATATCTGAACGTTGGTGCATTTCAGGTCGATGTCTGAACGTTGGTGCACTTCCGATCGATGTCTGAACGTTGGTGCACTTCCGATCGATGTCTGAACGTTGGTGCATTTCAGGTCGATGTCTGAACGTTGGTGCATTTCAGGTCGATGTCTGAACGTTGGTGCACTTCCGATCGATGTCTGAACGTTGGTGCACTTCCGATCGATGTCTGAACGTTGGTGCATTTCAGGTCGATGTCTGAACGTTGGTGCACTTCCGATCGATGTCTGAACGTTGGTGCACTTCCGATCGATGTCTGAACGTTGGTGCACTTCCGATCGATGTCTGAACGTTGGTGCACTTCCGATCGATGTCTGAACGTTGGTGCATTTCAGGTCGATGTCTGAACGTTGGTGCATTTCAGGTCGATGTCTGAACGTTGGTGCATTTCAGGTCGATGTCTGAACGTTGGTGCATTTCAGGTCGATGTCTGAACGTTGGTGCATTTCAGGTCGATGTCTGAACGTTGGTGCACTTCCGATCGATGTCTGAACGTTGGTGCATTTCAGGTCGATGTCTGAACGTTGGTGCATTTCTGGTCGATGTCTGAACGTTGGTGCATTTCCGATCGATGTCTGAACGTTGGTGCACTTCCGATCGATGTCTGAACGTTGGTGCATTTCAGGTCGATGTCTGAACGTTGGTGCACTTCCGATCGATGTCTGAACGTTGGTGCATTTCAGGTCGATGTCTGAACGTTGGTGCATTTCAGGTCGATGTCTGAACGTTGGTGCATTTCAGGTCGATGTCTGAACGTTGGTGCACTTCCGATCGATGTCTGAACGTTGGTGCACTTCCGATCGATGTCTGAACGTTGGTGCACTTCCGATCGATGTCTGAACGTTGGTGCACTTCCGATCGATATCTGAACGTTGGTGCATTTCAGGTCGATGTCTGAACGTTGGTGCATTTCAGGTCGATGTCTGAACGTTGGTGCATTTCAGGTCGATGTCTGAACGTTGGTGCATTTCAGGTCGGTGTCTGAACGTTGGTGCACTTCAGGTTGATGTCTGAACGTTGGTGCATTTCAGGTCGATGTCTGAACGTTGGTGCACTTCCGATCGATGTCTGAACGTTGGTGCACTTCCGATCGATGTCTGAACGTTGGTGCACTTCCGATCGATATCTGAACGTTGGTGCATTTCAGGTCGATATCTGAACGTTGGTGCATTTCAGGTCGATGTCTGAACGTTGGTGCACTTCCGATCGATGTCTGAACGTTGGTGCACTTCCGATCGATGTCTGAACGTTGGTGCACTTCCGATCGATGTCTGAACGTTGGTGCACTTCCGATCGATGTCTGAACGTTGGTGCACTTCCGATCGATATCTGAACGTTGGTGCACTTCCGATCGATATCTGAACGTTGGTGCATTTCAGGTCGATGTCTGAACGTTGGTGCACTTCCGATCGATGTCTGAACGTTGGTGCATTGTAGGTCGATGTCTGAACGTTGGTGCATTTCAGGTCGATGTCTGAACGTTGGTGCATTTCAGGTCGATGTCTGAACGTTGGTGCATTTCAGGTCGATGTCTGAACGTTGGTGCATTTCAGGTCGATGTCTGAACGTTGGTGCACTTCCGATCGATGTCTGAACGTTGGTGCACTTCCGATCGATGTCTGAACGTTGGTGCATTTCAGGTCGATGTCTGAACGTTGGTGCACTTCCGATCGATGTCTGAACGTTGGTGCACTTCCGATCGATGTCTGAACGTTGGTGCACTTCCGATCGATGTCTGAACGTTGGTGCACTTCCGATCGATGTCTGAACGTTGGTGCACTTCCGATCGATATCTGAACGTTGGTGCATTTCAGGTCGATGTCTGAACGTTGGTGCACTTCCGATCGATATCTGAACGTTGGTGCATTTCAGGTCGATGTCTGAACGTTGGTGCATTTCAGGTCGATGTCTGAACGTTGGTGCACTTCCGATCGATGTCTGAACGTTGGTGCACTTCCGATCGATGTCTGAACGTTGGTGCACTTCCGATCGATGTCTGAACGTTGGTGCATTTCAGGTCGATGTCTGAACATTGGTGCATTTCAGGTCGATGTCTGAACGTTGGTGCACTTCCGATCGATGTCTGAACGTTGGTGCACTTCCGATCGATGTCTGAACGTTGGTGCACTTCCGATCGATGTCTGAACGTTGGTGCACTTCCGATCGATGTCTGAACGTTGGTGCACTTCCGATCGATGTCTGAACGTTGGTGCACTTCCGATCGATGTCTGAACGTTGGTGCATTTCAGGTCGATGTCTGAACGTTGGTGCATTTCAGGTCGATGTCTGAACGTTGGTGCATTTCAGGTCGATGTTGTTATGTTGGTTTATTCGAAGTTATAAAAGGTTACAGTTAGTATGAACATCAGAAACACGAGAAACTAAGTCACCTGCATGTGTTTGCTTCTCTCTGACTCTCAGCTCTCCCACACATCCCAATGAGGATCAATTAATCTTCCTTCAAATCCTTTTTACTTAACTTTATTTGATGAAATTAGTCATTAACCTGAGTGTGTTAACATACAGACACGCGCTGCTTCATTTAGAGGCCCACGCAGCGCTTTGTCGTCCTGTTTTCACCTGCGATTGAAGCCGTGGAGAGTCCATGTGAGTTTCAGCTCTGCAGGCACAATGATGCACCGCAGACTGGGCGGCTTCGACTTTCTTCTTAGATCTAATCGGGATACAGGAGAAGTTTACTGGCTGAGCTGGGATAACCAACAAGAACTCTGGGACTGATACAGGATGCAGCTATCATGTTGACCTCTTATAAAAGTTCAGACAGTTTAAGTGTAGGAGGGCTAGGATAATATGTTTTCCTCTCTGTTAGATTTGTAATAGTTTTTTGAGAACCGATTGGATTTAAATTGCGATTCCTCAGTCGTGCAGATTTTTATTTTGCTTTTTGAACAGCAGACCAGTGAAAAAGCTGCATGATGACCAAGTTTACAGATTGTATCATGAACCAGATTTCCCAAATAAAAACATCAACTGTGAGTCAGTTTGTAAGATTTATTCAGCAGGAATACATCTGAAGCAGCTGTCTGAACTTCTACTCCTGTTCCAGAAGCTTGAGCTGCATATAAAAGTTCTGGTTTGAGTGTCTGTTGTCTTCCTGCTGCACGACGTTTGGCTGTTAGCTCTGCGTTTACCTCAGGATGGCGTCTTGCTAGGTGGGCGGTAACGTTTGTTGTGTTACCGCAGTACGACACATGGCTTTACAGAGTTTACAAACAGCTTTCCACATGTTCTGCTCTGCTTTTCCCTTCAGAGCTAAAAATCCAAACTGTGTCCAGACTTTTGACTTACGATGTGATGATGGAGGATTTATCTCTGCACGTTTAGCAGGTTGTCGCCGTTCTCCGCCTTATGTTTACGTGTTTCCCAGAACGGATTAAACGTCACGTTACTGGACAGTCGAAGAGAAACATGTCGCCCCCTGCTGGAGAGAAACCGTTACTTCTTCTCCATCTGGCATCCAGACATATAAACATATAAAATTGAAAGAAAACAAAAATCAATTTTTAACCAAAAAAAATCAATTCAAAAACTGTAAAACAAAAAATCCAGATTTTGATGTGAATTGATTTTTTTTCTCCACTCCAAGTGGTTTTGTGATAATTTCTCTTATCCATCCACTGACTGCATTCTTAAACCGTCATTTAAAAAGATAATGGATCCATCGCCACCGTTTGTAGCATCGGTGACCAAAGCTCGGGATGAAATCCTTAAAACCCTGCTGGCTTCCCGGCAATCCCGATAGCTATCGCTGATATCTCTGGAAAGAACAGCGCTCATCCGGTTACTGAGGTGCTCGATAGGCATGGCTGCACTTTGAATCACTCTTTTATGAATTGTGTTTTACAAATAAACTCCCGTATCAGGGTGTCCAAAGTCCGTCCTCGACGACTGCTTATGACATCTACCTCCGAATCCTGCAGGTATTGTACGTGTCCCGGCAGCAACACACCTCACAGGAAGACCCTCACAGTCAGTAAATCCTGGTTGGTTTTTTTTAGTAGAATAAGGCTTTCTATTCCTCACCAGGTTGTTTTTTCTCCAGCTGTCTCCATCTGATTCATGCCCCCTCCTTCCTGTGCTGCCATCAACCCCCTCAGCGATGGTCGTCATCTTCCCATTAAATCCCTCTTTAATTGCAATCAGACGGTCTCTGTCTGATTTTTGGGTCCTGCATCTAATTCCCAACCATAAAACTGAAACTTAAAACACAGGAATGCTTCCAATCTGCAGAAAAACCTTCAGACTCTCAGAAAGACCTGAAAAATGTCCGATTCCCTGGCGGTGCATCACAGGAAACGGATGTGGAATGACAGCATCGCGAATAAAACCTAGTTTTTCCATTCATAGGCTGCGTTTACACACATGAGCTGGGAACGTCCCAACACTTCTCTCTGGACGTTCAGAAAGCCGGCAGATGTGTTGGAAAGAGGCGGTGGAGTCAGAAAGCGCTGTGTCGGGTCAGGGAACGGATCTGAGGGAAATAATCAATGGACAGACATTTCATAAAGAGGCTTCTTATCTAGGCACGTTAATAATCCCTCAGCGCCGTTTTGTAAGTGAAGTATCACTGTGTGTGTGTGTGTGTGTGTGGACGTGTTACTTGTCTCCCGTGTGGTCGGCGTTAACGTACAGCTCCTACCAGTCAAAAGTTTGGACACACTTTCCTGTTTCCTTTAGACTGGTAATGTCGACAAGGTTCACCTTGTTTCCTTTAGAACTGGAGCTAAAACCGCCCGTTCTGTCCCAGTTTACTCCACCAGTCTGGCTGCTGTGTTGAGCTGGACCAGTTTGCCAACAGGAGCTTTACAGGGATGAGGGCCGTCTTGTTACTTCAGTTTTATTCTTTATTTTTAAATCAATCATCTGATGAATCTACATATTAATGTTGGACCGCATCGATCTGATCCAGGACCAGAATGGAGGGTTATTTTCCTGGACCGGATGGGGATGGAGAGGACCAGGAAGACGGTCCACCAGCAGCAGAACTCTGATCCAGGATCCTGAATGAAACGATGGAAGTTTCTGAGGAAGATTTCAGTCGAAACGTTTAAAAACCGTCAAGTTTGTAGAAAATCCTGGAAGAAAGAAACCGAATTTTCTGAACCATGATGTGGAGAGCAGAGAGGAGCCCAGTGCATGATGGGACGTCTCCCGGTGCATGATGGGACGTCTCCCGGTGCATGATGGGACGTCTCCCGGTGCATGATGGGACGTCTCCCGGTGCATGATGGGGCGTCTCCCGGTGCATGATGGGACGTCTCCCGGTGCATGATGGGACGTCTCCCGGTGCATGATGGGGCGTCTCCCGGTGCATGATGGGACGTCTCCCGGTGCATGATGGGATGTCTCCCGGTGCATGATGGGACGTCTCCCGGTGCATGATGGGACGTCTCCCGGTGCATGATGGGACGTCTCCCGGTGCATGATGGGACGTCTCCCGGTGCACGGTGGGGCGTCTCCCGGTGCACGGTGGGGCGTCTCCCGGTGCACGATGGGACGTCTCCCGGTGCACGGTGGGACGTCTCCCGGTGCATCGTGGGACGTCTCCCAGTGGCCATCATCTGCAGCAGGACTAACGGGATTGGGGGACCCGGTTCTGCTTCCTGAAACCGGACGGGGATCCGGTTCTGCCTCCTGAAACCGGACTGGGATCCGGTTCTGCCTCCTGAAACCGGACTGGGATCCGGTTCTGCCTCCTGAAACCGGACGGGGATCCGGTTCTGCCTCCTGAAACCGGACTGGGACCCGGTTCTGCCTCCTGAAACCGGACTGGGACCCGGTTCTGCCTCCTGAAACCGGACTGGGACCCGGTTCTGCCTCCTGAAACCGGACTGGGACCCGGTTCTGCCTCCTGAAACCGGACTGGGATCCGGTTCTGCCTCCTGAAACCGGACTGGGATCCGGTTCTGCCTCCTGAAACCGGACTGGGATCCGGTTCTGCAGGGAGGGTCTAATAACTGAAGGTTCTGCCTCCCATGGTACACCTGGAACCTTTCGGAACCGGCAGCAGACCTGCAGTCTGGGAGTGAAGCTCGGCTGGGAACATCTCTGGGATCTTCGTCTGTCTGAGAGTTTTACATGTGAGGAGAAGAATTCAGATTCTCTTCTGGATTCAACAGGAAGCTGATGAAGCTAAAACTGGAGAAATATGATGGTGATCCTCATCAGAACCTCCTGCAGCATCGTGGATCAGATGGAGACTTTCCATCGTCCGGTCTGGAAGGACCAGATCCACGATGAGACACGATGCTCCTCCTTCTGGGGAGGTTTTGTCGCGCTGGATGAAGACCCGGGTCCCAGAAACCTTCTTGTGTCGGAGTCCGTGGCGAATCCTGGTGTAGGTTCTGGAAGTTCCAGAGAGCAACGCTGCGGTTCTTGTCGGCTTATTGGTAAAAACACCTTCACAGTTTGACAGAAACAGCACGACGCAACAAGAGCAGTAGGTCTAAATCTTTGGGAAAGATGTGGAGGGTTAAGGAGAAGACCGC
Organism: Telmatherina bonti; assembly: GCF_933228915.1. NCBI lineage: Eukaryota > Metazoa > Chordata > Actinopteri > Atheriniformes > Telmatherinidae > Telmatherina > Telmatherina bonti. The sequence continues at coordinate 37,303,152 of NC_136610.1, read as the reverse complement.
CGCGGCACAACGTGCTTCATCGCTGCTAAACAAACAGCTGCTGCTCGGTCTGAAAGGAGACAGGTCGACATTTTCTATTAAAACGAAAAGCTGAATGCACAAACTCTGCGTGCTATTAGCTGTTCCCAAAGACAGACCATTAATCTGCACATGTACCTCCCCAGGCGCTTGATTAAAAATGCAGACATATAGCACTTAGAATAGCTGTGTACGTTAGATTTATGCTGCGCTGCTCCTATGGACAGTCGCTGTGTTACATGCTGTGGGTGTGAAGGAAATTAAGCCCACATTCAGCATACATGTGTGCAATTATTACGTTTTTCTCATTTGCATAAAATTAGAATAATTGCATGATTGCAGCTGAAGAAGGAGTTTACTCTGCTGGACTGGACTGGAACATGGCAGGGTCCTCACACTTTCCTTTGAAGCGTTTCCAGCTCCTCCTAAGTTGTGAAGTGACTGAACGTGTCGGTGCTGAGGTCAGCAGCGGCGCCGTCATCAGGCTCTCATTCAGGTCCTCTTTAATCCCCGACAGAAGCCACAGTAAAATACGCCTTGATGGATTTGTCCTAATCTCATGACGAGGCTGGACTTTGGCCACTTCAGGCTTTCGCTCCTTCCGGCTGACGAGCAGGGAAGATGGCAGATAGAGGCTTACGACGGAGGAGGAACTTTATTTTACCTTCATAGTTCACGTTTGAAGTCCGACAGGTGTTAAAATCACTCCTGACATCAATGAAGTAGTGATTTTTTTTATTTTTTTTATGAAACCAAATAAAGTTTTAAGAATTTTTCTTGGATTGTTTCAGGACAGAATGGTCCTTGTGGTCCTGGAGAGTCGTCTTCATCAGCTCCACCTGCTCAGACAGCCAATCGGCCAATCAGCCGCCTCCTGCAGACGCGTGAAGACCAGCCCAACCTCAGAATGAGGAAGGAAGGGGACCGACGGGACTCGGAGCACGGCATGGTTGTCGGTCTGGGTACAAACTGGGATTCTCACACACAACCATCTCTCGGGTTTCAGCGGGGGTTTCCAAGTCCTGGAGGATCCTGGAGATCTAGCATCCTGCAACTTTTAGATGTGTTCCTCCTCCAACACACCTGATGGTGGAATTCCTTCTTCTGCAGGTCTACAAAGATCTGCTGACGAACGTTTGATTAATTCAGGTGTGTTGGAGAAGGGATCCATCCCGGTTTACAGAGACGTAAAGGTCCTGTAGAGGTCTGGACCAGGAGGTCTGGTAGAGGTCTGGACCAGGAGGTCCTGTAGAGGTCTGGACCAGGAGGTCTGGACCAGGAGGTCTGGACCAGGAGGTCTGGTGGAGGTCTGGACCAGGAGGTCCTGTAGAGGTCTGGACCAGGAGGTCCTGTAGAGGTCTGGACCAGGAGGTCTGGACCAGGAGGTCTGGTGGAGGTCTGGACCAGGAGGTCCTGTAGAGGTCTGGACCAGGAGGTCCTGTAGAGGTCTGGACCAGGAGGTCTGGACCAGGAGGTCCTGTAGAGGTCTGGACCAGGAGGTCCTGTAGAGGTGTGGACCAGGAGGTCTGGTGGAGGTCTGGACCAGGAGGTCTGGACCAGGAGGTCTGGTGGAGGTCTGGACCAGGAGGTCCTGTAGAGGTCTGGACCAGGAGGTCCTGTAGAGGTCTGGACCAGGAGGTCTGGACCAGGAGGTCTGGTGGAGGTCTGGACCAGGAGGTCCTGTAGAGGTCTGGACCAGGAGGTCCTGTAGAGGTCTGGACCAGGAGGTCTGGACCAGGAGGTCTGGTGGAGGTCTGGACCAGGAGGTCCTGTAGAGGTCTGGACCAGGAGGTCCTGTAGAGGTCTGGACCAGGAGGTCTGGACCAGGAGGTCTGGTGGAGGTCTGGACCAGGAGGTCCTGTAGAGGTCTGGACCAGGAGGTCTGGTGGAGGTCTGGACCAGGAGGTCTGGTGGAGGTCTGGACCAGGAGGTCCTGTAGAGGTCTGGACCAGGAGGTCCTGTAGAGGTCTGGACCAGGAGGTCTGGTGGAGGTCTGGACCAGGAGGTCTGGTGGAGGTCTGGACCAGGAGGTCTGGTGGAGGTCTGGACCAGGAGGTCCTGTAGAGGTCTGGACCAGGAGGTCTGGACCAGGAGGTCTGGTGGAGGTCTGGACCAGGAGGTCTGGACCAGGAGGTCTGGACCAGGAGGTCTGGTGGAGGTCTGGACCAGGAGGTCTGGACCAGGAGGTCTGGACCAGGAGGTCTGGTGGAGGTCTGGACCAGGAGGTCTGGTGGAGGTCTGGACCAGGAGGTCTGGTGGAGGTCTGAGGAACAGGGCCAGACTGGTTGGGGATGACAGGAAGTCAGAAAAGCATCTCTGAACATGAAAGTCGTCCAGCGATGAATCAGATGATCTGGAAATCTTGTTGTTATTCTGACCTCTGCGATGAGAATCGACTGATCTGCTGACCGCCCTCTGATTGGACGCAGGTTCTGGTGTTTGTCGTGACAAACGGCGAAGATGAAAACCGTTTAGTTTGTTCTGCCTCCTGGGGGCGGAGCCTGGACTGGACCGCTCTGGCGCCAGACGCTTGCATTGCCCACCTCGGTGGAGGCGTGTTGGGAAAGTCTCTGAGCTTCTAGAACATGATGCGAACCTGCAGAGGTCAAACGGAAGCGGCCACTTTGTCCCAGTTTGGCTCCATCTGATCTCAGTCTCCTAACTGGGAAACGCTGATTTGATGTATTAAATGGCAGCTTCATACCAGTTTGATGTCTTCTTGTGGGTTCCTGCAGACACGCTGCACCTCTGTGTGGGATGTAATCATCCGGCCAGTCATTCCTCCGTGTGTTGGGTTAGCGGTGCGACTTGAAATAGAAAGATTTCCCTTCTTCATCTCATAATCTCTGTGACTGTTTCCTGTGATGGAGGAGAGCTCTCTGCTGACTTCACCTCTTTTGCTCATCATTAATTCAGACCATCATTTCACAGGTCTGAATACTGGTTTGAAAAATACTCCATAACTCAAACGACTGAGTGAAGTCAGAGCAGCTGTTTCAGGCTGAAAACCCTTTCTGACCCTCAGTCTTCCTCCTCTGCTCTGCATGTTTGGTGTCGGCGAAGGTGCATCTGCATTCTGGTTTGGATGAAGTGAAGGAGCACACAAACGGCTCCTCGGTTTCTAGTCCGTCTGCACTTACTCCTCTCATTTAGATGTATCTAAAAAGGGGGTTCTGATTTTAAACTGTAAAGTGCTTTGAGTCTTATATTTCATGCTGGAAAAGCGTTTAATAAATAAAGTTTGATTGATTGATTGAAACATCCAAACAGTTTGCCAACATGCAGTGGATACATGGAGGACGATGGCGACACCCCCCCCCCCCCCATAATGAACCCAGTACAACAAGCTGACAGGGAAGATGGCCGACCAGCTGCATGACTCAGATGATGAACCAGGAAAAGAACCTTTGAGCTTCTCAACTAAAACCTACGTTCTGCAGGTTTTAATGCTGAAATTTTCACATTTTCCTTTCAATGTGACCTTCGTCCTGCTGAAGTGTGAACGGTGTGTGTGTGGCGAGGATTACACACCACCCTCTGCTTCGAAGCGTAAACACGGAGGCTTGGTGTGTTTCTGAACGTGGAAGTACGTGCACGCTCGGACACGATAAAACTGCCGGATGAATGAAATGAGGAGGCTGAGAAAAAGGAGAGAAGAGACGTTAACTGTTGCGTTTGTACGGCATGTGTAGCGACGCTGCAGCCGAGTTCGGTCCAGTTTTACCGAACCGAACCGGTTCAGATGATTTCCAAACCCGACATCGGCGGGTTTCTCCTGCTGAAATCTGGACCCGCCCCTTCCTTTATAACTTTACTTTTATTTAATTTCCATGTTGTCATTGTTTTCATTTAAACTTAAAAAGGAAATGAATTTTAGTTGAAAAATTTGAAAATGTTGTTGTGATGTTTGTTTAATTCCTGTGATGTCAAAGTCAGATGAAGTCGGTAACGACTGTTCGGACCGAAGTCGCTTCCGCACAGCTCGGCGACGTTGGACCGCCGGAGAACCCGACCTGGGTCGGACTGAAAAGCACCTGATCTGAATCCCGTTTGGGTGAAAAAAGCAGAATTGTGCTGCGGTGTGAATGAAGCAGGAAGGATCACCATGAAAGCGGACAAACTGCCGATGACCGTCCACACGTAGCAGGTATCGCACAAAACGATTTTTCTCTCCACTTCGGCCCGGCACCACACAAAACTGCAAAAACTGTTCTTTAACAAACCTCCGTCTGCATGTGGACACATATTTTAGGTATTAAAACATCACCGTCTGCGACAGAAAATACCATGGCGTCACATGTGCGACCTTTGTTTTCTAACAGCATGGACGTCTTCAGAACTGCGTTGGCGTGATCCATAGTTCAGGCGCTGTGTGTGTTTTTACAGTGCCGTCAGCACCGCTCCACGTAGACGACGTGAAGGAGAGTTACTTTCCACCACGTAAGCAGATCACGTTGGACGCATGTTTGGTGTTTTGTGGAAGCGATGCTGTGAGACGGAAGGTTGTTCTGATAAGGAGCGCGACCTAAAGGTTTCATATGCTGAATGCGACGTGGCGACGTGGCTATGTGTTGATGTGTTGATGGATTTGTTTTTGAACGACGAGGTCATGTGGACTTTTTACTGGCTGTCGGGGGGGACATGTTCGGTTTTATTAAAATTGAGTGGACCTGGTCTCAGTCGGTCACAGGTGAGTTGAATGAACAGCCAGCACTGGAAAGCTTTGGGAATGGAGCCGGAGCAGGAAAGACACTGGAAAAGCTGCAGATCTGAACATTCCTCAGCCTAACCAAGTGCATCGACTGCCCAACGCTAAAACACCCAACAGAAACCAAACGGCGTGGTCAACACTAACGGCCTCTCTGGAATCATGTCGCTCTGCTTTTACAGCCGTGATGGGGATGCTTCTTTATTATTATTATTGTCCTGTTTGCCAAATCCCCTCCTATAGATGATTTCTCCTCATGCCTGCTTCTGGTTTTCTGTAAAGCGGACAGTGGGAGCGATCCATCAGCTCCGCGCCGATGTTAAAGGCATGCTTAAGGTCGGTCCGGGGGGCTTAATAAATATGAAAGAGAAGAAAACTATAAAATGGATGACGAAGCAAAGTGAGCTAAAACAGCAAGTCACCCTGGTGGACAGCTGAGCAAGCAGGGAGGAAAAAAAGACCTCGGCTCGACAGAGGGGGGAAGACGGAACGGGGTTAAGAGTGAGCTAAGCGGGGGAGGAAGAGATGGAGAGAGACATGGAGAATGTGTGAGGCGCACCTAAAGATGCTGACTGCGTAATAAAATCCCAGTTGATGGATAAGTGGATTTCTGTACTCGACTATTCAGGAGAACAAGCTTCACGCTGTAAAAAGTAACAAACCTCTGCAGGATCTTTCAGCCGTCAGATTCATCAGCGGCGCACCTGCTGAACCAGAACCTGAAGTGTCCCTCCCCCCCTCTGTAAACAAAACTCACCTTTTAGTCTGGTAGCTTGGCTGCAGGTGTGCCAGGATTCCCACCGTATTTGGGCTTGGAGGCTGGAGGAGCACCTGGTCCTGGAGGAGCACCTGGTCCTGGAGGAGCACCTGGTCCTGGAGGAGCACCTGGTCCTGGAGGAGCACCTGGTCCTGGTTTAAGGAGGGGCTTGGAGGCTGGAGGAGCACCTGGTCCTGGAGGAGCACCTGGTCCTGGAGGAGCACCTGGTCCTGGAGGAGCACCTGGTCCTGGAGGAGCACCTGGTCCTGGAGGAGCACCTGGTCCTGGTTTAAGGAGTCCGATAGAAACCAACAGTTTTTCTTTCTTGTAGTTTTTAGTTCAACTGTAGCCGTTTTCCCTCCGTTCCACTGCAGGCGGAGTGGAGATACCAGAACCCAGTACCAGGACCCAGTACCAGAACCCAGTACCAGAACCCAGTACCAGAACCAGGACCCAGTACCAGAACCCAGTACCAGAACCCAGTACCAGGACCCAGTCCCAGAACCCAGTACCAGAACCAGGACCCAGTACCAGAACCCAGTACCAGGACCCAGTACCAGAACCCAGTACCAGAACCCAGTACCAGAACCAGGACCCAGTACCAGAACCCAGTACCAGGACCCAGTCCCAGAACCCAGTCCCAGTACCAGGACCCAGTCCCAGAACCCAGTACCAGAACCAGGACCCAGTACCAGGACCCAGTACCAGAACCCAGTACCAGGACCCAGAACCAGGACCCAGTACCCAGTACCAGGACCCAGTACCAGAACCCAGAACCCAGTACCAGAACCAGGACCCAGTACCAGAACCCAGTACCAGAACCAGGACCCAGTACCAGAACCCAGTACCAGAACCCAGTACCAGGACCCAGTCCCAGAACCCAGTACCAGTACCAGGACCCAGTCCCAGAACCCAGTACCAGAACCAGGACCCAGTACCAGGACCCAGTACCAGAACCCAGTACCAGGACCCAGAACCAGGACCCAGTACCCAGTACCAGGACCCAGTACCAGAACCCAGAACCCAGTACCAGAACCCAGAACCCAGTACCAGAACCCAGTACCAGGACCCAGTACCAGGACCCAGTACCAGAACCCAGTACCAGAACCCAGTACCAGGACCCAGTACCAGGACCCAGAACCAGGACCCAGTACCCAGTACCAGGACCCAGAACCAGGACCCAGTACCCAGTACCAGGACCCAGTACCAGGACCCAGAACCCAGTACCAGGACCCAGAACCAGGACCCAGTACCCAGTACCAGGACCCAGAACCAGGACCCAGTACCAGAACCCAGAACCCAGTACCAGGACCCAGAACCAGGACCCAGTACCAGAACCCAGAACCAGGACCCAGTACCAGGACCCAGTACCAGGACCCAGAACAGGGACCCAGTACCAGAACCCAGTACCAGGACCCAGTACCAGAACCCAGAACCAGGACCCAGAACCAGGACCCAGTACCAGGACCCAGTACCAGAACCCAGAACAGGGACCCAGTACCAGAACCCAGTACCAGGACCCAGTACCAGGACCCAGTACCAGGACCCAGAACAGGGACCCAGTACCAGAACCCAGTACCAGGACCCAGTACCAGAACCCAGAACCAGGACCCAGAACCAGGACCCAGTACCAGAACCCAGTACCAGGACCCAGTACCAGAACCCAGTACCAGGACCCAGTACCAGAACCCAGTACCAGAACCCAGTACCAGGACCCAGTCCCAGAACCCAGTCCCAGGACCCAGTACCAGGACCCAGTACCAGAACCCAGAACAGGGACCCAGTACCAGAACCCAGTACCAGGACCCAGTACCAGAACCCAGTACCAGGACCCAGAACCAGTTCCACTGCAGGCGGAGTGGAGATACCAGGACCCAGTACCAGAACCCAGTACCAGGACCCAGTACCAGAACCCAGAACCCAGTACCAGAACCCAGTACCAGGACCCAGTACCAGTACCAGGACCCAGTACCAGGACCCAGAACCAGGACCCAGTACCAGGACCCAGAACCAGGACCCAGAACCAGGACCCAGTACCAGAACCCAGTACCAGAACCCAGTACCAGGACCCAGTACCAGAACCCAGTACCAGGACCCAGTACCAGAACCCAGTACCAGAACCCCGAACCCAGTCCCAGAACCCAGTCCCAGGACCCAGTACCAGGACCCAGAACCAGGACCCAGAACCAGGACCCAGTACCAGGACCCAGAACCAGGACCCAGTACCAGGACCCAGAACCCAGTACCAGGACCCAGTACCAGAACCCAGAACCAGGACCCAGTACCAGAACCCAGTACCAGGACCCAGTACCAGAACCCAGTACCAGGACCCAGTACCAGGACCCAGTACCAGAACCCAGTACCAGGACCCAGTACCAGAACCCAGAACCAGAACCCATTACCAGGACCCAGTACCAGAACCCAGTTCCAGGACCCAGTACCAGAACCAGGACCCAGTACCAGAACCAGGACCCAGAACCCAGTCCCAGGACCCAGTCCCAGGACCTAATCCCAGTACCAGGACCCAGTACCAGAACCCAGTACCAGGACCCAGTACCAGGACCCAGTACCAGAACTAGGTCCCAGAACTCAGTACCCAGTCCCAGTACTAGAACCCTCTCCCAGAACCCAGGACCCAGTCCCAGAACCCAGTCCCAGAACCCAGTCCCAGAACCCAGTACCAGGACCCAGTACCAGGACCCAGTCCCAGGACCCAGTCCCAGGACCCAGTCCCAGAACCCAGTCCCAGGACCCAGTACCAGAACCCAGTCCCAGGACCCAGTACCAGAACCCAGTACCAGGACCCAGTACCAGAACCCAGTCCCAGAACCCAGTCCCAGGACCCAGTCCCAGGACCCAGTACCAGGACCCAGTACCAGAACCCAGTACCAGGACCCAGTACCAGAACCCAGTACCAGAACCCAGTACCAGGACCCAGTCCCAGGACCCAGTCCCAGAACCCAGTCCCAGGACCCAGTCCAACCCCGTCCAAGAGCCCAGCGTCTATGTCGTGGTTGAATCCCCGCGTAGCAGCTGCAGGCATTTAAAGAGAACGACTGGCCGACTTTCTCACCTGCTTTATCGTCATGTGTTTGTTTGTCTCCATGTGATGCCTTGCCACCAGTTAGGACATAATGAAGCCCTTTCAGAATAAAACGCATCCCAAAATCTGAACAATGTTTTATTTCTTAAACCAGATCCATTTTGCTTTTCATCGATTGACTTCCTGCCTCAACGATCTGCTTTGGTCCATATTGATGAAGTTTCCAAGTTTAAAGAAATGTAGCAGTTGTGTTTTTGGTGGAAAAGGAGCATCATGACAGTTCAGAGAGGCTTGAAAACGCGGCGGGCGAACGCCGACTGGATGGAGTTGCTACGATCGGCTGCAAAGCTGCTTTCAGCGCAACCAATGGGTTAGTGCAAACTTTAAAGGGTTAACACGGACGCTCACATGTCAATGTACCAAAAGTAATGAAATGGATTATTATTGTTGGAATATTTGATGGCTCATCATGCAGAACCCCTCAAAAAACTTTTTTTTCCCCTTAAAATCAACTTTTTTTGTTCATTTAAAACAAGAAGGGGACTATTTGAATGACTGTCTCTGGTGTTACTGGAGACATTTGGAGACTGACTGGTCTGATCTTTGCTGTTAGGACATCGTTTCCTCACTTTTTGCCTCTTCATCAACATTATTCCAATCTGCTGCAGTGTCCATTACCATTCCACCTACCAGACAGATTATGCAAATTAGATAATGACGTCATTTAGTGACTTGCTAGACGGCCATTAGCTGCTCTTCTTTTTATTTTTAATTTTTTTATTCACTGGCGGCAGTGCCTCCAGGTGGCATAGACCATGACCCCATGGTTAGGACTCACTGCTCTACAGTAATAACATACCATTTTACCTTGACGACCGCTGCACCCGACACATTCACTGCTTACGGTAAAATGCTAGTCTGAGATTATGACAGGAATAATGTAAAACAAAAGCTGTCATTTTATTAATCTTCTTTAGTTTTGCAGCATCTCATCTCTCCCAAACAAGTTGGGCTGCTTTTCTTTGAGAAGTAAAATAAATCACTAACTGTGCTGCAGTGGATTTTCCAGGGAAATTGATCCATCTTATGGGTGTCTAGACGGCAAACAAAACTTTTCGGAAGTGGACAAAGGTTAAATCACTATTGTGTGGTGAAGTTGCAAGTTATTACTTTAAGCTGCTTGTGTAGCCGATAAATAGCCTAAATGTAATGCTGCTGCCCTTCTGGTGTGGTCCATCTCTCTGCAGAGCAATCCATAGCAGGGCACAAAGCACCCGAATGGAAGCAACAAAGCGAAAACAACTCGTAGTGCACAGGGATGAGGGTATCCATTGATCTGTGAGGGCTATCTGGTTTGATTCAATCAACCATGCAGGGCAGGTAAGTCAGAACAGAGACACGGTTACTGTAAAGACACAAGGACACACACATGCACACACAGCCAGTGAGATAAGGGCATTTCCTAAATCCTTTCTCAATGCACTTGTACGTTCCTCAAATACACAGTATGCTCCCTAAATGGATTAGTGTGGTTTAGGGAGTGTGTGTGTGTGTGTGTGTGTGTGTGTGTGTGTGTGTGTGTGTGTGTGTGTGTGTGTGCTGGGGAGCCTTTAGCTCTATTAGATTGACTGAGATCACTATCTTTCACTTCTCTGGCATCTCAGAATAATCGCCTATCTGGACGCTGACATACACACTCACACACACACTTCCATGCACATGACCTGATGCCTGCTTGATGACAAGGACAAAGACAGGGAGTGATGGAGGGAGCGAGGGGAGGCAGGTAGGGAGGTGAAGAGGCTATCACTTGACTTTACACATATTTTCTTTTAAATACCCAAAATATGTGTGATACTGAGTTATCTGATTTTCTTCTCAGTATCATCACATTTATGTGTTTTCTTAATCTTTTGTCCACTACTTCCTGTATTCGGGCAGGTGTGTTGGTCCAGCGGGGTGTGCTTGTGTGTTGATAGCGCAGTAATGGGTTTTAGCACAGTGCTGAAGAGGGTTTTCAGATGGAGCCGGGAGAGAATCAGGGAGGACAGGACGGACTGCTGATGTCAACACTGAGAGATGAGATAAAGTCTGTTTGGAGGTAGAGGAGAGAGGGTGGTATCAGCATGGAGCTGGACACACAGGAGAGGCTGCTGATGCCAAAGATAAGTCTGAACTCTGGATGTTCTGATCCCATCAGCACGAAAACGAGGTTGGGAAGCAGCTGACAGGCCCACTGAGTGTCTGACCACATTTCAGGCTGCCTGATCCTCTGCACAGCCTCCAACACCACGTTTGCTCGATCAGCAGTCGGTGGTGTCTTCAGTGAAGTCGTCCAGATGAGTAATGAAGGATATTAGTGTCCCTTTCTGCACATAAGAGACATTTTACAATGGGTCTCATTCACCGACAGTTCTTAACCCGTAAAACCCAGTTGGATCACCAGCATCCTGAGCGATTTGGGTTCCTCAGACATGGTGGGGTGCAACTCTGGGGGGTACATTGTGATGGATATCTTTCCCTTTCAGTCATCTACGGAGGTTTTCCAACATTTCTATCCCTCCAGGAGTTTTACGGTCCAGAGACAACATGTAGTCTTTAGCCAGACTCTATGTGGTAAATCCACAATGATCCATAACACCATTATTTATCACATATTGCCAAACGACGTCTCGTTTGACCTGGAAATGACAATGAAGCTACTTCCTGTCAGACTTTCCACCAATCAGAGAGCTTAAACTGTCGGTAACCTCCAATCAGCAGCAGCCAAAGATCAACAAGTGATGAGAAAAGCAAAAAAATGAAAGCCACAAGCAGCATCCATCGGGTCCGAGCACCGTGGCCCCGCCTTCCATCTTATACACCTCTGAGCTTAACTCGGCAGGGCGTACTGTGTTAAGGACCTAACAAATATGCATGCTGTTATATTTGGTGCAGGTCTCATGTATTTCCATGGAGTACATTTTTTTCATGGGTTACCATGGTAACAGTTTGTCCTATTAGAAAGATTTCAACAGCATTTGGTCCCCGACTTGTCAGGAAGCTTCCAGCCAAATTTGGAGTCAGTTGCATGAATCCCCTTCAGACCTGTTTGTTCAAACACGGGCCACTGGATAATCCAGCCCTGCATTTAGAGCAGCGTTTCTCAGCTCCAGTCCTCAGGACCCCCATCCTGCAGGTGTGTTCAGGTAGGCAACCCTACCTGAACACACCTGCATGAAATAAAGGCTTGTTAACAGGCTGCAATGGACTTGATAAATGAGTTCAGTCATCGGACTCAGGTGCGTTGCAGGTGGAACATGTCTAAAACATGCAGGGCAGGGGGTCCTGAGGACTGGAAATGAGAAAGACGGATTTAGTGTATTTAGTTAGATGTAACACATGTAATATGCATCCATGGGTCATTTTGGCTTCACTTCCCTTTAGTCTCATAAACTGTGCCAAGTACATCCCACATGCATGTGTTAAATTGATCCACCAGAGCTAGCCAAGTGTGTGTGCTTTCAAATATGAGGCACCGATGGGCAGTTTAGCTGTGTGTGTGTTTATGTCTTGGGTAATCTGTGTATTATAAGTACATACAGCCAAACATGGCGGATTAGCACCGGTCCTTTGCAGTTATTGGGGCGTAGTCAGATAAGCAGTTTGATGCCCCGGCAGGAAGCAGTGGACCAGATGTGTTGGTGTTTGACCTCGCACATTAAAGTGGGAATGACCTGGAAATCCACCAGCTATAAACATGTATAGTGCTTATGAAAGAAAATAAATAAAAGAATTTATGTTACTGCACCAGAGAAGAAGAACAGGAACAGGAAGGAGAATATACAGAAACCTTCAAATTAAAAGCCAATGAAGACGAAGATGCAAAGGCAGAACCCAAAATACTTTATAGTTTTATTATTCTTTTTCTGGTGTTTTTGGACATTAGTAAACAGTTGCTACGGCTACCAACCGGTGTCAAAGCGTGGAAGTGAACTCTGAACTCAGCATTGCCCTCTAGTGGATGAACTGACTTAACAACTATGGTGCATGGAAGTATGAAGACGGCGATGTACGATAATGTTTGAAATGAATCCTCATTTACATCAAAATGGAGTATAAATGGGCTTTTAGGTGGGGAGACCGGTCCTGATGAAGTTTTGGATTGAGCGGGTCAGGTTATCTCCCTGATTTGGAGCCTGTGGGCGGGGAGCTGTTGTTTGCTGCTCCTGGGGAGACTTTAACGCTCACGTTGACAGTGACACTTGGAGGAGCATGATTGGGAGGATTGTTAATAGTCTTAATGTGAGGAACACAGCTTTAGAGTTTCATTCTGGTACCAGCTAGTTATAAATCTGACCCTTCTCACGTGTAACATAAAGTTTAGAAAGCGTTTCATGCAGGAAGCATCGACTGTCTGCTGAACTATCTGCAGGAAAACTCTTAGCGCATCATTTCATAACGAGGCCTGTGTTTCTGACAGCCTTGTTCTGGAGACTTAGCTGATCTGCAGCGTTAGAGTTCCCAGCTAACGAGATAGATAGCAGCTCAGATCAGAGGACTGTACCTACAACTTTGTTAACACAATCTGAGTATAACATTACTGCTGTCAGTGGAAGCACACAAAGTGAAAAACCACATCTTGCTTCAGTATCCCACTCACTTGGACTTCCTGCTGCTTGTATGGCATTTCTCTTGTATATGTGCTTTTGCACTTGGAATGGGCTCGGTATGATCCTGGCATGCACTGGCAGGCATGTCACATCCCATACTGACACAATGTCTCTCTCTCAGTCCTTCTCTCTCGCTCTCCTGCATGCTCTCTGCATGTTCCTGGCATGCACAGGCGGAGGCGTCGCTTCTGATTTGCTTAAGGGCCTTGACCGTGTGAGTGTGCACATGTGCTAGTTAACAGTGTTTATGTGCACGTACGGGCGTATTTCTTCTTGTTGTTGTGTTCGGTATTTGAGTCATTTAGGAATCTTGTAAGAACACCTTGTGTTTTTTTTCTTTATCTTTTCTTTCCCTGCGTTTCGGCTCATGGCCCAACGGAGTGTACGAGAACGCTGGGACATATGTCCGGCTCCAACGCAGCTCAGCAGACATTCACGCTGAACTTACTCAGGTTCTCTACATTGATTATGTTTTCATTAAAACTGCACAGTTACTGCAAAACACACAAGTACTTCTAACACGTGCACATCCAACCAATTACTGCTGTGACTTATGTTTATTATAATATCATGCATTTATTCATGCCTGTTTTCATCTGTCTCCATTCTTTACTGTCAGGGTTAATATGACTCAGATTGGGATATTTCGTAGGGATTGGTATTTATGTTTTCCTCCCTTCATATTTATAGTCTGCTGAAAACCTAAAGGGAAGACTGAAACACGCATGTTGATGAATGAAATGCAGCAGATGACAGTATTTCATTACAAGACGAGATTGGACCCAGACTCCACATAAAGCGGCAAGACGAACTTCCTCCAGACAGTTCTGTCACGATAGAGGTGGTGCAGTTATGGACCCAAATGCCAAGGATGCGAAGACAGGAGGTTTATTTCTAAAAATAGAACTGAAGACAAGTGAACTTGGGAGGCGAACTGAACTGAACACAAGGAGACACAAGTAACCACGAATAATGATCCCACAACACAGAACTGAAACAGAGACCATAAATACAAAAACAGAACAAGACACAGGTGGAAGGAACAGGCTGATCAAGTCCAGATGAAACCAACAAACAGACAAGACTAAACAGGAAAAAAACTACAAAACAAAACAGGAATCCGGAACTGAGAAAACACACGATGACACATAGCATGACAAATTCTGAGCGAGGTTCAGCAGTGCGTAACCTCCACATGCAGTTCTATAAGATCTGGACTCCTAATGAGATAAATATCCTCAGACCTGGATCAGGGTATCGGTCAACCCTTGGCCAGTCTGTGGATGGACTGACACATGATGGACCAGTCCAGAGCATCAATGGCTTCGTCGTGCAGGACCTGCTGACTCATTCCAGACACATGAAGTCGAGTTTCCTCCTGGATCAGAGGGAATGTGGTCCCAGTGCAGCACCACATGGTCTGATATGGGTCTGAGGATGTCATGGTGGTATCAGATGGCAGACTGGGTACCTCTGGCTGTGGTTGTGCACACCAAGGATCTGCCTCCCCACACCATCGCTGACCCACTGCCAAACTGGTCATGTTGGAGGAACATATGTGGTTTTTCTGGATGGGAAGCCCCCACACATGGGCACACACACATAGCTGTGATATCCTGTATATTTATGGAAAGTAAAAGAGTTGTCAGTGGAAAGAAATACTATTATAAATAAAGTTTCAAAAACAAAATCCATGGAGGGACATGTGGGATTCGGGCCAATCGAGAGCGATGGAAAAAGAAGCAGCTGCACCAAATGCTTTTCCACTTCTGCTGCTGACTCGAGCCGGCTTTAGAAAGGGCCGACAGGAGAAACGTGCTTTTGTCTGGCTGATAGCAACCCTGCAAATGTTGACGTGCAAGGTGGCGTTGTAGATTCCAGCCGCCGTCTGATAAATGACACAAATATTACAGCAGCTACACCGTAAAAGACGGCATACAGGAGGTGTTATCCAGGAGACTTTAAAAACATTCTGGTCTGTCCAAACCTTCTCATACATAATAATAAATATGTCACTTTGTTTAAAACATTGTAGCTCATTTACATCTCAGCAACTCAAAACATATTTATCACCCAACATGTTAAATACTGAGCTATTCCACAGGTGTTCCAGCGACACACTTTGTGAAATCATTTTCTCAGAACTGGGAGCAAAAGTACCAGTAGCCTCCCAACTGCAGCCTCCAGTGAGCCGCGACATGTTAACAACCGGTGGTTTTCTCAGACCATGTCCACACATAGCCGGGCTTTTGTAAAACCGAATATCTTCGCCCTCTGGCCAGTAAAAAAAAAAAAGTCCACATGACCTTGTTTTCCAAAAACAACTCAATCCACATCTATCCGCATAACGGCGTTGTTAGCATATCAAAGCATATCAAACCTTTAGGCGGTCGTGTCCCTAATCCTGTCCTGTCAGAATAACCTTCCATCTCACAACGTCACTTCCACAAAACACTAAACATGCCTCTAACGTGACCTGGTTAGGTGGTGGAAAATATCTGTCTCGTCCTTCGCCTTCGTCTGTGTGACAAAGCCACATTGTCACAGACGCCCACACCCACCTTCCTGACTGTGTTACGGACTGTAATATCCCCAGAAGTTCCCCCGAAGTCCCACGTAGCCACTTTCTGCCAGTCTAATTCGTCTGTAAGACAACTGGTGCACACGTAATGGTTTTGTTACTAATACTGGGAACAGGTTACGGAGGAGAACTTACCGTTTGGTCCATGTCAGCTGGTGATGAAAACCGAGTCAATAGTTTTACAGTGTTTATATGGCTGGGGTATGTCGCAATACGGTTGTGATGTCACCACCATGTGACTCACTAAATGCCACACTGCACCAGAATATGAAGGTAGTTTACCATATGTTTCATCTGTGGGTTGTTTATGGATTGTTGTGTATGTATTGCTGTGGGGATGTAGGAAAAACCAGTTATTGGTGGTAACTGGGGAGTTCCTTTTGGGGGCGGGGCTTTGTGGTGATAAGACGTTCATTTTGGAGTTGTCTGGGTGGAGAGTGGAATGTGGAAAGTCAGGAGTACCGAGCGTAGCGACTACAGCAGTGTGTTTTTTGAGCCGGAGATACCCTGGATACTGGAACAATGTAAATATTGTACATTTTGTACATATTTACTGTAAAAATTGCTGCACATTGGTGGATGAACCAGGAGTCCAATAAACCGCCTCAAAGTTCTGACTGGACCATATATTCCTGGAACAACAGAGAGCCCCACTAGAACCTGGACAATGGACAACGCCAACGCAGTCTGGGGACGTCCATGCTGCTGGAAGCAAAGGTCACACATGTGACTCCACGGTATTTTCTGTCACAGACGTTTTAAAACCTAAAACCTGGTTATAAATGTCCACATCCAGATGTGCAAACAGAGAATTCATACATCTTCACTTTGGCCGGAGGTTTGTTCAAGAATTTTTTGATGCATATATTTGTGTTTTTTGTGTGGATGAAAGACCAAATCGGAAGAAAATATCTTCATTTTGTGAGATACCTGTAGGTGTGGACAAGACCCCAACCGGAGCAGCAACTATCCATCTCCTGCATGAAATTCGTAGCTAAACTTCAGCATAACCTTTGCTACAAATCGGTAATGGGAAAATTTTGAAATAGCTTTGACAGATGAAGTTTCTTTCCATTTCAGTGACTTGATGATGAAAAGAATTCACTGACAAATGTTTAAAACATTGTGTTACAGGTCTGTAAGGCATGCCAAGGGTTCAGGCTGTGCTGAAGAATACAGGCATCATGTGGAATATTGACTTTAGGGAACATTTCCTTGCTAAAATTGCACAAACTATTTGCCTTTGCAAGTTTCAGTAAATCACTGCTGCTGTTTCCCGTTTTCCTGCAAATATACACACACAGAAAACTGAAATGATCGGAGAAAGGACCCAAAAGCAGCACAAGAGATCTGGGCAGGTTAACAGTCTTTATTTTAGCCACTTGGTGAGGTTCGGTGCTGGAGTTGAACTCTGGTTCCCAATGAGCAGAGCAGAGCAACTTTCCTCTGGGCCGACAGAGTAGCCACCTAGCACAACAAGGTGGTGAAGATCCACAACTCACGGTTGGGGGTCCTCCAGGACAGAAACCCAGTAACCACTGGGGAGCAGGCTCCAAGGGCAAGGCAGGAAGCGGAAGTCGGGGACGGATCAGGTCGGTAACGGGCAGGCAATTGCGGTCGGGGTGCTGGAAGGTCAGGCATGAGAGCAATGACAATCTGGCAGTGAGTGAATGGTGGAGGCTGCATATATGCGCAGGCTGAACTGATGGGGATTGTGAACAGGTGGCAGAGGCAGGTAACTGATTAGGGGTGTGGCAAGCAGCAATGTTGGAGGAAGCAAGGCTGATTGTGACAGAAAACAGAGGGTTGACTCCAGACAGTCGTACAGCGCTGTTTTATACAGCTGTAACTACAACTCAGCAAACTTAAGGGACTTGATCCTGCTGTTTATTTCTTCTGGAGTCAGATTAAAAGTTCAACACAACTTTCTGATGATTGCAGTAGGGGTGACGTTAGGATAGCTTTCCAACAATACTAGAGGCAGCTGCAAGTTGTTGGTTTTGCATCACATTCTACCAAATAACAGACATGAAATTTAGAGGAAAAAGTGGCACGTACGATGTGCAACAGTAGGAAATCTCACATTTTTAACACATTAAATAATAAAAGTGAGATGGTTTGATCAACATGAAGCAGCGTTTCCATTTAAGTTTTCCGCAAAATAAAAGCAATATATGTAAGTTTCGGCAAACAACAACTGTCTTTCCATTGAACAGTGTCTAGCGCTTATGCAAAGTATCCACGTAGCATTATTTTGGGGTATTCTACTTGCTGCAGAGAATTTGCAACAACTTTTCAAAGTTTTTCTCTGATTTTCACTTCTAAAACTCCAAAAGTTGCTGTTGCTGTTCCACACCGCACCATCTTTACTGGAAATGAACTGGTCACATGACCCCTCACGTCACCTCTGGGGACACTGAAAAATGGTTTCCATTTCACTTTTGCAAAATATTTCTCGATCCAAACGTCTAAAAAAACCACCTCTTGAGAGCATAAAAACCTTTCAGTGATATTTGAGTCTTTTTTTCAAAGTGTAGGTGTTTCCGTCAGTGTTTTTGTTTTTATGATATTTATTTTTTGCGTAGATCTAGGTGGAATGGAAAAGCAGCTAGGGATCTATGTTCTCCTAAACAAGAATTTGCTTATTAATTCCCTAGATTATCTTGATCTTTTTTCACACTCACAAAGTTTATATTATAATCCAAATACAACAGAGACGTAATACTAAACTGGTAATGAGATTATATAACATCTGACTAACAGCCTGCATTGCAGCCAGAGATTCATTCAAGATGGTACGTTATTACAAATTTAACTCTTGATTTTTGTTTACAGATGGCAAAAACAAAATATACCCGTTGTGTCTTCTGTAGAGACGGAGGCAGGTTTAAGGGACCACTGGGAAAGCTTGCAACATGAATAAGAGATGGAAGCTTTCTGCGACTGCATCGGGATGCCATCCAAGCTGATCCTCAGTGAAGAGGTGGAATATTACTGGGACACATTCCCAGTAATGATCCGACGTGCTGCTATGCTATGATGCTCTGCTTTCTATGATTCCTGAAGTAATCTCAGATTTTACGCATAATAACATGCAAACAATGAACAGGATGTTGTAAAGGGACCTATTTATACCTTCACTCTGGGATTCTGCCTTCAGTTCGAGTCTTTTCCAGCTGACCGTAGCCAAACGGAGGAGACGTAGAGTCATGTAGGTGTGCTGATGGCTACATGCCAGCGCTTTATTAGAAGAGAAGGAAAAACTCTTTCAGTATTGGTCTTAAATAACTGAAATTTCTCTGTCAGCTGCCGATTACAGCAGGGGAACACACACAGATGGACGTTCACACACCTTCCTACGCATGCACACATGCAGATATACACAACCCTCTTTACACAAAGAAAACACACCATGTTCAGGGTGGAGCTAATCATGTGTTTAATCATCTGTCACTCCTCATATTCATCATCAGACTTTGGACATATGGCTCTTCTCTGATGGGGAGGCTGAGTGTACTTTCTGGATATCTGGGTAAATTTTGACACCAGAACTTAAAAATCGCTCAAATGTTAATTATCGAGGTTTTATATAAAAACGGCAGCAGAAAACAGGCATGTTTACATTCCCAACACACATGAAGCTGCTTTTTAAAAGGAAAATTCAAGTATTCTTTTCACATTTTCATGATTTTTACGGTTCCAGCTTGATTTGTACAGTACCGATTCACGACAGTCATCTCACTTAAAGATGCAGTCCAACTCCGTCCATTTAAAACAAATCCATTGCATTAAACATGTTTAAAGTTGGTGAGGTCCAGGTTCAACCCATAGGTGCAAAGATATAAACCATCCTTGCCTTTGCTGTACCAACCATGTGCCGTAAATTGCAACTGTTTCTTGGAATGGCTGGTTACTGTAGGCGTTGCTTTTCACAAGTAGCTGCTCCTCATTAGCTTGTGCCATTTAAAACAAGTCTTCACCTGGAGTTCTGCTTGGTAGCATGTATTTACAGCAGCCAAATCCCTCCTGTATCGGGCAGGGGTGTCCAAAGTCGGTCCTCGATGGCCTCTGTCCTGCAGGTTTTTGTTGTATCCCTGTTCCAACCACAGACTGGAAATAAAAAGATGGGCGGAGCCTCCGTGACGTCACCCATAGGTTTCTGAAGTGCTGAATTGAAGCTCGGTGGGCGGTTCCTACCATCACCATCTTGGCAGGGTCATGCGTGTCGTCTCACCCGGAAAATACAAATATGGGCAAAGAGGTGGAGCTGAGAGGGGGGCTGTGAGCGTCATGGTGGATGATTGACATCGAGTGAACTCCGAGCTGCCTGTAGCTAAGAGCTAACCGAGCTAACCCGGAGATAACAGGAGCTAACCAGCTAACGGAGGTAAGCGGGCTAAAGCTAAGTCACGTTGTTGACCGGCTAAAAACCGCGGTTGTTCTACGTTCTTCTGACTTGAAGCGGGAGATTGGGTACCTGTCAATCAAAAGGACACGCCCCTAAATATGCCGAATTTCGAGATTAAATTACTTTTAATCGAGCGAGTTAGAAAAAATTCACTCCCCCCACAGTTGTCATGAAGGTAAACCTGACCTATTAAACCTAAGATGGATTTTTGTACCAGACTGTAAACATGTTTATTTCTGCTGTAAACATGTTTATTTCTGCTGTGAAGTTGGTCTTTTTAACATGGGAGTCTATGGGGATTTGCTCTGTTTTGCAGCCCCTAGTGGATGAAAGGGGAACTGTAGTTTTATGAACTCCCACATAGGCTTCACTTTTAACTGCTGGAAGTTGCCGCTTGTTTCCAACACACCTGCTTCCAATAATTGTATCCAACAGCCAATGAAGTTCTGCACAATGACTAGTTTGAGTGTGTTGGAGCAGGGATAGGATAGGGCCCTCAAGGACCGAAGCTGGGCACCCCTGGTCTCATGCTACCGTTCTTGCTACACCATATTTCCCTAAGCCTTTCAATGTAGATGTGGACGCAAGCGATGTGGGTGCCAGATTAGGCTGAAGGAGTGAGCCATTTCATCTGTTGCTACTCCTACAGGTTCAGTACTCACCGGAGGAAGAACTGGAGCAGAGAGGAAGATACTATGGCGATGCTACTGGCACTATTCAAGGTGTATGTGGAATCAACCTGTCAAAGTCTATGGATCATAACCATTCATCTTCCTGTCATGTATGTGTAACAGCAACCAGTGGTTGATGAGGTGGGCATTAATCTGTGACATAAAGTATAAGTAATTTTCCAGATTGACCTGGAAGGGGAGGGCTGCCAGTTTGTTTTTCCTTTGGGGCTGTTGTCTCCCTTTTATGTTGAAGTTAGTGTAGTGTAGGTCAGAAATAGGTTCGTATTGTAGTTCTGGGTTGGGTAAGTCTTTTTAATTTTAGTTGGGGTGTTCTGTTTGGTCTATTGGCCTTGGATCTGTAGATTGGCCCTTAGAAACATCTAAATCACTTTCACTCCCTAAAAAATAAATTCTTGCATCATGCAATGCTCGCCTTGAAGGGCTACCTAGTGGGCCACAATAATATCAGCATTGCAACTTGTGGTCTAGGAAGGTCTGCAGAAATCATCAAATGAAGACACAAGACAGTTTTTCTTAGTTTAAGTACATCTTCCCACCACTTGGTGGCAGTGATGAGTCAGCTTTTTAACAAAAAGCTGCTAGCCTGGAGTCACAGTTACGAAAACGTGTTAAAAACAAAAAATGAGAATGAAAGTGGTCCCAATCCACCTTTAAAAAGCAAAAAATTTTGTTCCAGTCCAATTAAATTAATTATTTACGGTTACGCAGGGGTTAAAGTAAGTTTGTATGGGCCAGTACAACGTGCCACTAAATGATTCAGGAGGAAGATGCAGAACCAGGAAGATGTTGGAGCGGCAGCCTGCTATCAAGCCTTCATTCAGAACCAGTCATGATGGCATTCTGACCGAAATATGCAATATTTCTGACTCTAGACTGCTAGTAATATGCAGCCCAGAAAACTACTTTGTTTAAAAATGGAATTGAACTAATCCTGGATTGTTTCTGAACTGTCAGCGCTGTTTTGTCCATGTTGGACTGAGCCTTGGCCGGGTTTTTCCCTCGCTAGCCCTGATTTTCTCCCTCTCCTCCTGGCAAGAGCCTGGTGGGCTCTTTGGCAATGTGAGCCACACATTTAATGTCTTTACGTTTGCTGCAAAATGCCCTGATTAAAATCAGTAGGAGATTAAGCAGGTTCATTTTCAGTTTTAATGAAACACGTAAGAGCAAACGACCGGAGATTTCACCATGCGTGTGCATCGAAACAGTGGTTGCTATGGGGATTGCTGTGTTTGATTTAATGTGCTGGGACGTTTTTAACTGGTCCATAGACATCAAGAAGTGAGGGGTAGCTCTACTTTGAGTTTTTGCGCGTGAACTTATGACGTTTTTAGAGACTTGTATTTTAGATGTTTATCAGTCTGGTTTTAATGTATTGCCAAGTCCTTTTTACTCCTGGCTGCTCCATTGGCCTGCAGGTAGAATACAGTAAAATATTAAAACGTTTTCATTGCATGGGTTTTGACTTTCCTATTTGAAAATGCACAAAATGAGAGACAAAAAGGTTCTGGCAACATTACCGGAAAGACTTTAAAACTTCTTTCACATCTACCAAGAGCCCAGGCTATCATGCTAATGCTAACCATTTTGAAGAACTTAAACTCAGCGACTTCTTATTGTGAGTTTTGGACAAACCATAAAGACAAGCATTGTTAACACGAAATATGTTACAAGAATATGCAGAATCTTGGCCTGCATGGCTAAAATAACCACATATTTGGTTGCTTCGAGGAAGAGGGGTGTCAAAGGGATTCTCACATCCATTGTTTTTATAAGACTGGTAGGAAAACAGAAAAGGTTGCAGAAAACAGGTGAACTTTTCAAAGTTCAGAGCTCCCTAAAGATGTTAGCCCTTGTGTTTGTGGTTGTAAAGGACAGCAGGAAGATGAGTCACGGTGAAACTCATGAAACGTTTTCAAGTCTTTGGATTCCTTTTTTTTTTTTTTTAAATCATAGCTGGCGAGAAGACTCCAGCACATCATAGGAATAAAATGTGCTGGTGCTGTAAGAACGGTGAGAACAATCACTCGAACATCAGATGAACTTCTCTCTGAAGTTTAGATATCAGGAAGAAGCTGAAAGTGGAGCTTCTGATCACTAAAAAGGAGCCAATGCAGGCTTTGATATGGATCCCTAATGATGACACATCCAGACAGAAGGAGATAGAGGAGCAAACTGAAGCAATGTTTTTTTTTACAGGTTTTACTGATCCAGAACAGAAATGCCTCAGATTACACCTGGAGGAGAGGGAAATGTAATGGGGAGGGGTATCTGAGCCCTCTTATCCCCTTCGTCCCCTGCCCCAGAGAGAACAGATGGATGATGTTAACCTGGATTCTGTGTTGCGAACCAGATCTGTTTTTTGTTTTTTTTTTACAGGCATGATTAGCAAATCCAGGGTATTTTAAATAACATATTACAGAATCTAATATTGGTTTCTTTAAATAGGCTGTTATGAATTGGCCTTCATTATGTTTTCCCCTCTGTCTGTAAAGCGTCTTGAGATGGCATTGCCGTGATTTGACGCTATATAAATAAAGAATTGAATTGAATTGAATTCATTTGAGAGAAAAAAAGGATGAAACTCGTTTTTTCACTACGTCACTCTCACACAAACATGAGAACAACTTTCCGACATAACTGATCAAAACAATCATTAACATCACAATGAAAGTGTATAAATTAAACATTTCATTTTTAAAAAATATCTATTGTTCTTTACCTTGCACATTACTAACGATCAGCGCACACACTGTCCACTTCCACTCGGCACCGTCGACACACTGCTCATTAGCTATAGAGTCTATTGTCTTCTTTTGCACTTGCGTTGCGCCTCATCTTCTCCTCGGTGTGGGGGGCTGTGTCTGCGCTGGCCTTGACATGTCCTCATGCAACAGCTTGCTGAGCTCCAAGCCTGTCAGGAGTGTTAGTGCATGTGCAGAGTGGGTCTCCATGCATTCAGAGCATCCATGTCTGATATGTTTTATCTCATAGACTGTATATAAAAGATGGACAGTCTTTATCACATCACCTGCAGGTTTCTGAAGAGCTGAGCTGAAGCTCGTGGGCGGTTCCTACCATCACCATCTGGCCAGCGTTACTTGTGTTGTCCTTCCCAGAGAGGGGTGCTATGAGGGTGTTGTGGATGACTGACTTTGATCGAACTCTGACCTGCTTGTCCTCCTCCCGTGGGCTCACCATGTGTAGGAGGAGCCGTGGGGACAGGTGCAATGGGAGCTGGGCAGCGTAAAGTAGTGGGGACCCTGGTGGTCCGATCCCCGGCTGCAGAAGCTGGTTCTAGGGATGTGGAACGTCACCTCTCTGGTGGGGAAGGAGCCTGAGCTTGTCAGCGAGATTGAGCGGTTCCGGCTAGATATAGTCGGACTCACCTCTATGCATGGCTTGGGCTCTGGAACCAGTACCCTCGAGAGGGGCTGGACCTTCTTCCACTCTGGAGTTGCTCATGGTGAGAGGCACTGAGCAGGTGTGGGCAATTTTCATTTGCGCCCTGGTTAGTGCCTGTGCGATTGGGTTTATCCCGGTGGATAAGAGGGTAGCCTCCCTTCACTTTTGGGTAGGGGGACAGGTCTGTGCTTATGCACCGAACAGTAGTTCAGAGTACCCACCCTTTCTGGAGTCCTTGGAGGGAGTGCTGGAGGGTGCTCCTTCTGGGGACTCCATAGTTCTGCTGGGGGACTTCAATGTACACATGGGCAATGACAGTGAGACCTGGAGAGGAGTCATTGGGAGGCTGGGATGGGAATCAGCACCTCCAAATCTGAGACCATGGTCCTCAGCCGGAATAGGGTGGATTGCCCTCTCCGGGTCGGGAATCAGGTCCTGCCTCAAGTGGAGGAGTTTAAATATCTCGAGGTCTTGTTCATGAGTGAAGGAAGGATGGAGCGTGAGATGGACAGACGGATCGGTGCGGCGTCTGCAGTAATGCGGACTCTGCACCGGTCTGTCGTGGTGAAGAAGGAGCTGAGCCAGAAGGCGAAGCGCTCGATTTACCTGTCGATCTACATTTCTACACTCACCTATGGTCATGAGCTGTGGGTCGTGACCGAAAGAAGGAGATCTCGTATATAGGCGGCTGAAATGAGTTTCCTCCGCAGGGTGGCCGGGCTCTCCCTTAGAGATAGGGTGAGGGGCTCGGTCATCCGGGAGGAGATCAGAGTAGAGCCGCTGCTCCTCCGTATCGAGAGGAACCAGTTGAGGTGGCTCGGGCATCTGGTCAGGATGCCTCCTGGACCTCCCTGGTGAGGTGTTTCAGGCACGTCCCTCTGGGAGGAGACCCCGGGGGAAGACCCATGACATTATATCTCTCGGCTGGCTTGGGAACGCCTTGTGATGCCCCCCGCAGAGTTGGCAAATGTGGCTGGGGAGAGGGAAGTCTGGGCTTCCCTGCTTAGGCTGCTGCCCCTGCGACCCGACCCCGGATAAGCGGCGGAGAATGGATGGATGGATGACCTGCTTGTGGCTAAGAGCTAACCGAGCTAACCTTGAGCTAACAGGAGCTAACAGAGGTAAGCGGGCTAAAGCTAAGTCACGCTGTTAACTGGCTAAAATCTGTGGTTGTTCTACTTTCCTCCTTCTTGAAGAGGGATATCAGTACCAATCAATCAAAAGGACATGCTCCTAAGTATGCTGAATTGTCATGAAGGTAAACCTGACCTATTAAACCTAAAATGTTTTTTCTACCAGGCTGCAAACATGTTTATTCCCTACTGTAAACATGTTTATTTCTCCTGTAAACATGTTTATTTCTGCTGTGGAGTTGATCTTTTTAACATGGGAGTCTATGGGAATTTGCTCTGTTTTGCAGCCCCGCGTGGATGAAGGGGGAACTGCAGTTTTATGCACTTTTAACCAGAGGTTGCTGCCTGGTTATTTTCCACTCTAGTTGGCCTGAGTGGAAAACGGCCTTTGCATGTGGTCCAACAAATCCCCTCCTACTTTCGTCTTGTAGTAATAGAGGGCTGTCTCTAAAGTATTCTTGGAATCGGTTGTCCAGCAATACGTGCAGGGTGCTGAGGATGCACACATTCTTCCTCTCCACCTGCTCTGGTAGGCTGTAGCGTTTCATCAGTTTGGTGTCATACAGTCCAGTTTCTAGCTTGTTTAGCATAAAGGGGCAGCATGGCTTTATTGGGAAGAAACGTCCTCGCTCATCGTAGCATATCAGTCCTGACAGTCGGGTGAACTTGGTATCTAACTGGTCGAACTGTAGGCACCACATGATTTTCCTGAACCCGTTCTGGGACATGATGGTGGTGAAAAAACGGAGCCGCCGTTCATTTGGCTGCAAATCCTCCACAGCGTGTACTCCCCTGGCTAAAAGGAGTGCTGTGAAGCTTTCAGTTCCCATGTCGCCTCTTGGGCGTGCCTCTGGCACCAAACAGTTGCAGATGTTCAGGCTCAGGGGGTGGTCGATGTTATGGTGACTGCATGCAGTCGGCCCGCCGCTCTCTGTCAGGATGTTTTGGGACTGGTTTCTCCTGGATTGAAGTCCCGGCTGTATGGGTCTCCAAAGAGTTGTGTCTTTGCCTTTTTCCTGTAGCTCCCATGCAAACTGCGGTGACTAAACAGTAGAATATGTAGGATTACTTCAACTGCAGTACTAGAATGCCGATGTTAATGTTATATCCTACCTCCTCACCTGTCACTGTGGGCTGCAGGGGTTTGGGTATATGTGACGCTCCTCATGCTCAGTTAATGAGTCCTGTTCCTCTCCCTCCAGTGAGTCTTCCTCCTCCCCGTTAGATTCCTCCTCACCCACATCCACTGTTACCCCCCTCCCTCTGACCCTGTCGCCCAGGTAAACCAGAAGCCAAGCTGCTTTGGAGTTCATCCCTTTTTTATACTTCATCATTTCTAGATGTTTGGACCAGATTAGGAGATAATAAAACTCCTCACTCGGTCTGTTAAAGCTGTCAAACTCTTCTGTGTTGCTAAGCAACAAGAAGTGGCGTGAGAACAGCTGGTAGCAATTACATGCCCCCACCATAGAAGAAGACAGTGCACATATAAGGTGTTTCTCAATTCAGGGTCTGCACACTTCCAAGTGCGCAGACTGCGTAGGCTACGAAGTGTTCTACATGGTCTGCACACACCGAAGTGCGCTTACTGCCAGTAAAATTACATGGCCTCTACAGTGGACGAGAATTACCCATAGTGCTCCAGTCCTCCGTTGCCTGGCAACTACATATGACATGTTCATCCAATTACTGATCCCATTCTTTCACAAAAACACACAAAATGTTTTTAAATGACAGAAAATGGTGCCAGTAATTAAACTTTGATTTATTTTCATTTTCCTTTGTGTGTAAATGAGCAACATGAGGCGGTTTGGACAAGCTCTCCTCTGGCTGACAGCTCATCCTGTCAAGCTGACGTGAACTTCAGTGGGAAATAATCCTTGTTAGACACATATACAGTCGTCCTCATATGTATTCATACCCTCCCATTAAAGAAGGAGAAAACGGCTGCCTGGGAAATATGCTGAAATTGACAATAGTAATAATAAATGAAAGTGTTATGAAAACCATGACATTATTTTCTAATTCTGGTTCAATAGAAATATTTTTAAAAACCAAACCAATATGATAAATAACATATGGTACATCACTCAAACTAATATATATATAAATATATATATATATATATATATATATATGTATATATAAATATATATATATAAATATATATATATGTATCTGTATATACACTATTCACAAAAAGTTAGGGATATTCAGCTTTTGGGTGAAATTTCCCAACAAGCCTAAAATGCATTCAAACCTGTACAGGTGAACTTAATGTGATCTTCTCTAAGCTTTTAAATGCACATGTCCAACTGTTAAATGTTTCAATAAATTTTGCACAAGTTGCTGTTCTCTAACAAGGAGCTTAACGGCAAAAATCACGGCAGGTGTGTGATCCTTGAATTGACCAATAAATGTCCTGGTTCAATTAGAGCTGGTGTTTAAACAGTTGTCCTCATCATGCTGTTCACATTTTGACATCATGAGACCAAGACGACACCTAACAATGGAACAACAGTCCCTTGCCATATCGATGCTTCAAACAGGACGTTCTCAGACAGAAGTGGCCACTGAGCTTGGAGTGTCACAGAGTGTCATCAGCAGGTTGCAACAGAGATATGGAGAGACTGGAAGAGTCACAGAAAGGCCTAGAAGTGGACGTCCTTTGGCCACATCCCGTGCTGATGACCGCTACATTGTGAACACTGCCCTGAGAAACCGGATGATGAATGCCACTCAACTCCAGGCACGTTTAAGAGAGGTGAGAGGCACCCAAGTGTCACGTCAGACCATTCCAAACCGTTTCCATCAGCGTGGTCTGCGTGCTAGACGACCTGCACGGGTACCTGACCACACCACCAGGCACAGGCATCATCGTCTTGCATGGGCCAGGGAGCATTTACGCTGGACGAGGAACCAGTGGGCCTCAGTGCTGTTCTCTGATGAAAGTCGATTCACACTGAGCAGAAATGATGGCCGGCAACGATGTTGGAGACGTCAGGGAGAGCGCTATGCATCAGCCACTGTTGTCACCAGGCCAGCTTTTGGTGGTGGCGGTGTTACAGTGTGGGCAGGGGTGTCCACTTGGTACAGAACTGCCCCACACTTTGTGAATGGTACAGTGACAAGCCCATACTACCTGAATAACATCATTAATCCAGTGATTGTGCCCCTACATGAACAGCACAGGCCTAATTTCATCTTCATGGACGACAATGCTCCTGCTCATCGAGGCCGCATCATCAGGGAACGGCTGTTGGAGACTGGTGGACCTCAAATGGAACGGCCTGCACTCTCTCCAGACCTGAATCCCATTGAAAACCTGTGGGATCAGCTGAGCCGTCGTGTAGAGGCTCGAGACCCTGCACCCCAGAACCTCAATGACCTGAGGGCTGCCCTTCAAGAAGAGTGGGATGCCATGCCTCAGCAGGCAATAAGTTGCCTTGTGAACAGCATGAGACGTCGTTGTCAAGCTGTAATTGATGCTCAAGGACACATGACCAGATATTGAGACGTTCACATTTTTTGTTGTGGTGTAACTACCATTGTTGTTACCTTTTGTGTTGAATGAATTTTTTGAGATGAGGAAATCAGTAGTGCATCCTTCTACTTAAATGTCTTACTTTTATGATATTATATCACTGTAGCATGAACATATTGCATTTTCCATAAATTTCACCTGAAAGCCAAATATCCCTAACTTTTTGTGAGTAGTGTATGTATATATAATTTTATTTTATTTATTTATTTATTTATTTTTAATCCTTTCTTTTCACTCCAGTCAGGTGTTTTCTCTTCCTCTCAGTCAGACTTCTGCACCTGTTGGCAGGTATTTTGTCCCACTGTTCATCAGTAAAATGCTCTAATTTGCCCAGGATTTGTTTTTTGTTTTTTTTTCTTTAACTCGATTAAATGACAAAACAGTGTCTTATATATTATAATTTAGGACATTTTTAATTCTTGTTCATTATTTTAGTCTCCAGTTATCTGAGTGACTGTAATAAATTCAGCCTTTTTTTTTTAATGAACGCTGACAAAGACATCTGAGGACGACTGTAATAGAATTCATTTGTGGTTATTGGACACAAATATGTGTGTGTATATAAACATAGAAATAAATAAATAAACGGTCTCGCTGGTGTGGTACCTACACCAGCTCTGCTGCTCATTATTTTCTATCAGGAACGCAATGATTTCTGGGATAGGAGAGGGTGCAAAGGATACATCTCTTGTATCCTTCGTTTTAAGCTCATCTGGAGCCAAACGAAGGGCGCATTTGAAGGGTGGATTTGAAGGAGCCTTTGAATTGAGACAGCACTTGGCGCGCCACGATGACGCATGCAGCCGACGAATCTGCACTTCAAAGTGTCCAGAACCTGAATTGAGAAACACCCATAGTATGTAGTGCAAATTCACTGCCTCACATTACATAAACATCTCTGTTTGGAAGAAGCTTGGCCACTGATGGCCACCATACATTCACAAGTGTGCTCTACCCATCTTCGCCACTAGATGTCACTAATTTGTGCACATTGTACCTTTAAAGCCACGTTGAGCTTTTAATAAAAAAACAAACAAAACATTTACTAGCTAACCTGTTACTGTAGACACTCACTGGCCACTTTATTAGACACTTGTTTCTTTTATTATGTACTTAGTCACTGTCATCTAGTCCAGCCTGATTCCAGCAAAACGATCCATTAACCTGATCAGTGAGTGAAGTCAACATCAGCGTTTCATTGCCAACCATCATGAGGTTAAAATCTGGTGGAAAAGCAGAGTTTTTATTAGAGATCTAAAGGCAAAAACAACTTCTGTGCATGTTTATTATTCTTGGACTTTTGTTAAAAGTATTTATTCATGACTTAGTGGGATGGGAAGCAAGAATGTCCTGAACCAGTACCCGTACCTTTCTGACTGTCCTGATGTCGCGCTGCGACTACTAGCAGAGCTGGCCTGTTCTGAGTTTCAGGTTGAAATGTGTAAGTTTAGTATTCTAACGTCATATTCTGTGATTAGCCACAACAAGGCATGTTTTACACGATTGTGTCCAGCTGGATCCCTCCAACTCGTTGACTTGGCATGAATCAGCTCCTGGGCAACGGCTTGATGCGCTCATGTGACAGCTCACTTTCCAGCTGACAGGACGGAGCCTTGCCACTGAGAACCAGAACCTGCTTCTGTTTATTGCTGTGTGAAAGAATTAAGCGGTGAATTATGCATATCAGGTATAATATAATACCAAGACAGATTTTTAAAAAAAATATTTTAATGAAAATATGAATTCTCTTAATCTTTTAAGGACCTCAGCTGCAGTTCTTCTTTAACCCTGACCATGAATGTCTCTCCAATCAGCCTGAAGGATTGTGTGATGTGCACACATGCACACACTTGCTACATCTTCTGTTATCTTTGTGGATTTATAATGAGATTTAAAGAGACGCTTGTCCAGTTAGGGACCTGAAATAAAGGTTTGTGGCTTCAGGTGAGAACAGAAAGAGGTTCGTGCTTAGAAGTAGAGAAGAAAGAAGCAGGAAGACAAAGAAAGACACTCATTAAAAACTCAATCGATGGAATGGGGGCTTAAAGGTGCACATGAAATGACGTGCAGATGGTCTTTCGAACTCGGATTCACTCTTTCCAGCATTCACACAAAAACACAACTAAGTTATGAAAACCAATAATTATTCTTTCATTCTTTATCAGATCCATCTTTTAGCCTTATTTCCTGGCGCGACCGACTGAACAAGTTGTTAGAAACATTCCTCAGAGATTTTACTCCATATTGACATGAAGCATCACATCGTTGCTGCAGATTTGTCTACAGTACTGATGTGGAGGACAGTGAACTCATCGTCATGGTGGAGATGATGAGAGCTTTGTGACATGGGGCATCATCCTGCTGGAAGTTTCCATCAGAAGATGCTACACTGTGCTCAGAAAGGGATGGACATGGTCAGCAGGTGGAGGTTAAACCTGTCATGTTGGCACTGAGGGGACCAAAGTGGGATATGAAAATCTTCTTCCACCTTTCCACCAGCAGCAGCCTGAAGCGTTCATCCATTCTCCTCTGACATCGACAGCTGGATATTTTCTCTTCAGACCTTCTGTGGTTGTGTGAAAATCCTAGGAAATACTTAGACCAGCAACGTTCCATGTCCCCTAAATCCCATTTCGTCCTTGTTCTGATGCTCAGTGTGATATTCACCATACTGCCATGCGATTGGCTGATATCTGCATAAACAAGCAGATGCAGAGGACCCGAGGAAGTGGGTGCATCTTCCTTTTGTAAACATATTTTTCAGAATTTGCACATTTTTCTACATGTTACTGACACATATAGGCTTGTTGAGCTGGCAGCCATGTCGACAGGGAATTAGTTAACTTCTCCTCATTGCCATCTTCTCTGAGTGATCATATCAAGTTGTTCTTTTCTTTAACATGTTTCACTAAAGCTCGTTTATCGACAGATGAATTCAGTCATGTGAAACATGTCAGCTAGTGACATGTTTCAGCTCATGAGGTCATTTGGAAAATCTGCTCATACGTTTGGGATTTAAAGGAGGGCAACGTTGCTGAAGCGGAAAATATTATTGTATGTTCTCTGTGTTGTTTCCCACTTATTCATATAGTTCCATTAGGTGGTCGTATTATAGATCCAGTTTAATTTATAGGTGGAACCTCTGGTAAGTCACACGCTCTGCTGGATGTCGCCTTTAGTGAAGTAAACAAGTTGGTCACATTCAGGTTTTCTTCATGAATAAGTGTAATGTAGGATATTTGTGGGCACAAACTGTAAGCGTTATGTAGCTCTATGCTAGCACTAGACTAGTCTTAAGCTAATGTGGGGAAACCGTATAATTTAGTTTTCATTTAGTATTTAGGGACAACATGTCAACTCAGTTCACCAAGATTTACACATTAGAGATTAAAAGAAACTAGAAAGATTCTCAGAGTATCTCAGTATCCATGTAACTTCGAGCTGACTAAGCTAGCGCTATATGATCCAGTTTCATTCAGAGGAGGCTAACCAGATTGCTAGTTGGTTTTAAAGTAGCTAAAGTATGAAACTGTGGAAAAATATCCTGTAATGAGTCTGATTCTGTGGAGGAAGATATAGGATCAGAGCCTATTTACAGCCCAACAGCTCCCAACGTGGAGCGAGCCACCAAATTATCACGGCCAGACATAAAACCCTCCATACTGTTCTCCAAACCAACATTTCTCTTGTCTCTCTGGTGTGACCACAGTTACCACAGTGGATCTGTTAGAGAGAAGCAAACATCAATATTTGATATAAAAACATAATCTCTTTTATCCAAAACGTCGTTCCTAATCTGGATGGTAGTATCCATAATGTTGTTCCTGTTCTGGATGGTAGTATCCAGAATGTTGTTCCTGTTCTGGATGGTGGTATCCAGAACGTTGTTCTTGTTCTGGATGGTAGTACCCAGAATGTCGTTCCTGTTCTGGATGGTAGCATCTAGAATGTCGTTCCTGTTCTGGATGGTAGTATCCAGAATGTCGTTCCTGTTCTGGATGGTAGTATCCAGAATGTCGTTCCTGTTCTGGATGGTAGTATCTAGGATGTCGTTCCTGTTCTGGATGGTAGTATCCAGAATGTCGTTCCTGTTCTGGATGGTAGTATCCAGAATGTCGTTCCTGTTCTGGATGGTAGTATCCACAATGTTGTTCCTGTTCTGGCTGGTAATATCCAGAATGTTGTTCATGTTCTGGATGGTAGTATCCAGAATGTTGTTCTTGTTCTGGATAGTAGTATCCAGAATGTTGTTCCTGTTCTGGCTGGTAGTATACAGATTGTTGTTCCTGTTCTGGATGGTAGTATCCAGAATGTTGTTCCTGTTCTGACTGGTATATCCAGAATGTTGTTCCTGTTCTGGATGGTAGTATCTACAATGTTGTTCCTGTTCTGGATGGTAGTACCTAGACTGTCGTTCCTGTTCTGGCTGGTAGTATCCAGAATGTTGTTCCTGTTCTGGATGGTGGTATCCAGAACATTGTTCCTGTTCTGGATGGTAGTATCCAGAATGTTGTTCCTGTTCTGGATTGTGGTATACAGAACTTTATTCCTGTTCTGGATGGTGGTATCCAGAACGTTGTTCCTGTTCTGGATGGTGGTATCCAGAACGTTGTTCTTGTTCTGGATGGTAGTATCCAGAATGTCGTTCCTGTTCTGGATGGTAGTATCCAGGATGTTGTTCCTGTTCTGGATGGTAGTATCCAGAATGTTGTTCCTGTTCTGGATGGTAGTATCCAGAATGTTGTTCCTGTTCTGGCTGGTAGTATCCAGAATGTTGTTCCTGTTCTGGCTGGTAGTATCCAGAATGTTGTTCCTTTTCTGGATGGTAGTATCCAGAATGTTGTTCCTTTTCTGGATGGTAGTATCCAGAATGTTTTTCCTGTTCTGGCTGGTAGTATCCAGAATGTTGTTCCTGTTCTGGATGGTAGTATCCAGAATGACGTTCCTTTTCTGGATGGTAGTATCCAGAATGTCGTTCCTGTTCTGGATGGTAGTATCCAGGATGTTGTTCCTGTTCTGGATGGTAGTATCCAGAATGTTGTTCCTGTTCTGGATGGTAGTATCCAGAATGTTGTTCCTGTTCTGGCTGGTAGTATCCAGAATGTTGTTCCTTTTCTGGATGGTAGTATCCAGAATGTTGTTCCTTTTCTGGATGGTAGTATCCAGAATGTTTTTCCTGTTCTGGATGGTAGTACCCAGAATGTCGTTCCTGTTCTGGATGGTAGTATCCAGAATGTCGTTCCTGTTCTGGATGGTAGTATCCAGAATGTTGTTCCTGTTCTGGATGGTAGTATCTAGGATGTCGTTCCTGTTCTGGATGGTAGTATCCAGAATGTCGTTCCTGTTCTGGATGGTAGTATCCAGAATGTCGTTCCTGTTCTGGATGGTAGTATCCAGAATGTCGTTCCTGTTCTGGATGGTAGTATCCACAATGTTGTTCCTGTTCTGGCTGGTAATATCCAGAATGTTGTTCATGTTCTGGATGGTAGTATCCAGAATGTTGTTCCTGTTCTGGATAGTAGTATCCAGAATGTTGTTCCTGTTCTGGATGGTAGTATACAGATTGTTGTTCCTGTTCTGGATGGTAGTATCCAGAATTTTGTTCCAGTTCTGACTGGTATATCCAGAATGTTGTTCCTGTTCTGGATGGTAGTATCCAGAATGTTGTTCCTGTTCTGGCTGCTAGTATCCAGAATGTTTTTCCTGTTCTGGCTAGTAGTATCCAGAATGTTTTTCCTGTTCTGGCTGGTACTATCCAGGATGTTGTTCCTGTTCTGGATGGTAGTATCCAGAATGTTGTTCCTGTTCTGGATGGTAGTATCCACAATGTTGTTCCTGTTCTGGATGGTAGTACCTAGACTGTCGTTCCTGTTCTGGCTGGTAGTATCCAGAATGTTGTTGCTGTTCTGGCTGGTAGTATCCAGAATGTTGTTCCTGTTCTGGATTGTGGTATACAGAACTTTATTCCTGTTCTGGATGGTGGTATCTAGAACGTTGTTCCTGTTCTGGATGGTGGTATCCAGAACGTTGTTCTTGTTCTGGATGGTAGTATCCAGAATGTCGTTCCTGTTCTGGATGGTAGTATCTAGGATGTTGTTCCTGTTCTGGATGGTAGTATCCAGAATGTTGTTCCTGTTCTGGATTGTGGTATACAGAACTTTATTCCTGTTCTGGATGGTGGTATCCAGAACGTTGTTCCTGTTCTGGATGGTGGTATCCAGAACGTTGTTCTTGTTCTGGATGGTAGTATCCAGAATGTCGTTCCTGTTCTGGATGGTAGTATCCAGGATGTTGTTCCTGTTCTGGATGGTAGTATCCAGAATGTTGTTCCTGTTCTGGATGGTAGTATCCAGAATGTTGTTCCTGTTCTGGCTGGTAGTATCCAGAATGTTGTTCCTGTTCTGGCTGGTAGTATCCAGAATGTTGTTCCTTTTCTGGATGGTAGTATCCAGAATGTTGTTCCTTTTCTGGATGGTAGTATCCAGAATGTTTTTCCTGTTCTGGCTGGTAGTATCCAGAATGTTGTTCCTGTTCTGGATGGTAGTATCCAGAATGACGTTCCTTTTCTGGATGGTAGTATCCAGAATGTCGTTCCTGTTCTGGATGGTAGTATCCAGGATGTTGTTCCTGTTCTGGATGGTAGTATCCAGAATGTTGTTCCTGTTCTGGATGGTAGTATCCAGAATGTTGTTCCTGTTCTGGCTGGTAGTATCCAGAATGTTGTTCCTTTTCTGGATGGTAGTATCCAGAATGTTGTTCCTTTTCTGGATGGTAGTATCCAGAATGTTTTTCCTGTTCTGGATGGTAGTACCCAGAATGTCGTTCCTGTTCTGGATGGTAGTATCCAGAATGTCGTTCCTGTTCTGGATGGTAGTATCCAGAATGTTGTTCCTGTTCTGGATGGTAGTATCTAGGATGTCGTTCCTGTTCTGGATGGTAGTATCCAGAATGTCGTTCCTGTTCTGGATGGTAGTATCCAGAATGTCGTTCCTGTTCTGGATGGTAGTATCCACAATGTTGTTCCTGTTCTGGCTGGTAATATCCAGAATGTTGTTCATGTTCTGGATGGTAGTATCCAGAATGTTGTTCCTGTTCTGGATAGTAGTATCCAGAATGTTGTTCCTGTTCTGGATGGTAGTATACAGATTGTTGTTCCTGTTCTGGATGGTAGTATCCAGAATTTTGTTCCAGTTCTGACTGGTATATCCAGAATGTTGTTCCTGTTCTGGATGGTAGTATCCAGAATGTTGTTCCTGTTCTGGCTGCTAGTATCCAGAATGTTTTTCCTGTTCTGGCTAGTAGTATCCAGAATGTTTTTCCTGTTCTGGCTAGTAGTATCCAGAATGTTTTTCCTGTTCTGGCTGGTACTATCCAGGATGTTGTTCCTGTTCTGGATGGTAGTATCCAGAATGTTGTTCCTGTTCTGGATGGTAGTATCCACAATGTTGTTCCTGTTCTGGATGGTAGTACCTAGACTGTCGTTCCTGTTCTGGCTGGTAGTATCCAGAATGTTGTTGCTGTTCTGGCTGGTAGTATCCAGAATGTTGTTCCTGTTCTGGATTGTGGTATACAGAACTTTATTCCTGTTCTGGATGGTGGTATCTAGAACGTTGTTCCTGTTCTGGATGGTGGTATCCAGAACGTTGTTCTTGTTCTGGATGGTAGTATCCAGAATGTCGTTCCTGTTCTGGATGGTAGTATCCAGGATGTTGTTCCTGTTCTGGATGGTAGTATCCAGAATGTTGTTCCTGTTCTGGATGGTAGTATCCAGAATGTTGTTCCTGTTCTGGCTGGTAGTATCCAGAATGTTGTTCCTGTTCTGGATGGTAGTATCCAGAATGTTGTTCCTTTTCTGGAAGGTAGTATCCAGAATGTTTTTCCTGTTCTGGCTGGTAGTATCCAGAATGTTGTTCCTGTTCTGGATGGTAGTATCCAGAATGACGTTCCTTTTCTGGATGGTAGTATCCAGAATGACGTTCCTTTTCTGGATGGTAGTATCCAGAATGTTGTTCCTTTTCTGGATGGTAGTATCCAGCATGTTTTTCCTGTTCTGGCTGGTAGTATCCAGAATGTTGTTCCTGTTCTGGATGGTAGTATCCAGAATGACGTTCCTTTTCTGGCTGGTAGTATCCAGAATGTTGTTCCTGTTCTGGATGGTAGTATCCAGAACATTGTTCCTGTTCTGGATGGTAGTATCCAGAATGTTGTTGCTGTTCTGGCTGGTAGTATCCAGAATGTTGTTCCTGTTCTGGATTGTGGTATACAGAACTTTATTCCTGTTCTGGATGGTGGTATCTAGAACGTTGTTCCTGTTCTGGATGGTGGTATCCAGAACGTTGTTCTTGTTCTGGATGGTAGTATCCAGAATGTCGTTCCTGTTCTGGATGGTAGTATCCAGGATGTTGTTCCTGTTCTGGATGGTAGTATCCAGAATGTTGTTCCTGTTCTGGATGGTAGTATCCAGAATGTTGTTCCTGTTCTGGCTGGTAGTATCCAGAATGTTGTTCCTGTTCTGGATGGTAGTATCCAGAATGTTGTTCCTTTTCTGGAAGGTAGTATCCAGAATGTTTTTCCTGTTCTGGCTGGTAGTATCCAGAATGTTGTTCCTGTTCTGGATGGTAGTATCCAGAATGACGTTCCTTTTCTGGATGGTAGTATCCAGAATGACGTTCCTTTTCTGGATGGTAGTATCCAGAATGTTGTTCCTTTTCTGGATGGTAGTATCCAGCATGTTTTTCCTGTTCTGGCTGGTAGTATCCAGAATGTTGTTCCTGTTCTGGATGGTAGTATCCAGAATGACGTTCCTTTTCTGGCTGGTAGTATCCAGAATGTTGTTCCTGTTCTGGATGGTGGTATCCAGAACATTGTTCCTGTTCTGGATGGTAGTATCCAGAATGTTGTTCCTGTTCTGGATGGTAGTATCCAGAACATTGTTCCTGTTCTGGATGGTAGTATCCAGAATGTTGTTCCTGTTCTGGATTGTGGTATACAGAACTTTATTCCTGTTCTGGATGGTGGTATCCAGAATGTTGTTCCTGTTCTGGATGGTGGTATCCAGAACGTTGTTCTTGTTCTGGATGGTAGTATCCAGAATGTCGTTCCTGTTCTGGATGGTAGTATCCAGGATGTTGTTCCTGTTCTGGATGGTAGTATCCAGAATGTTGTTCCTGTTCTGGATGGTAGTATCCAGAATGTTGTTCCTGTTCTGGCTGGTAGTATCCAGAATGTTGTTCCTTTTCTGGATGGTAGTATCCAGAATGTTGTTCCTTTTCTGGATGGTAGTATCCAGAATGTTTTTCCTGTTCTGGCTGGTAGTATCCAGAATGTTGTTCCTGTTCTGGATGGTAGTATCCAGAATGACGTTCCTTTTCTGGATGGTAGTATCCAGAATGTTGTTCCTTTTCTGGATGGTAGTATCCAGAATGTTGTTCCTTTTCTGGATGGTAGTATCCAGAATGTTGTTCCTGTTCTGGCTGGTAGTATCCAGAATGTTGTTCCTGTTCTGGATGGTAGTATCCAGAATGACGTTCCTTTTCTGGATGGTAGTATCCAGAATGTTTTTCCTGTTCTGGCTGGTAGTATCCAGAATGTTGTTCCTTTTCTGGCTAGTAGTATCCAGAATGTTGTTCCTGTTCTGGATGGTAGTATCCAGAATATCTTTGATATCTTGGAAAACCTGCTCTCCTGGATTTTATCACCATGCATTGTGGAGTTTTATGCAGATATACTGAACATGTTTTTATCTCACATTGAGGTAGAATCCTTCATTACATTCCCGATCCAGATGGTGATCCAGATCAGAATCTAAGTTAGGCTTGGACTTGTTCCCAAAAACACATCATGAAGATCCTCCAGGAGGTTTAGCACAACGTTGCTAACAAACAAACAGATAAACGTAGAGAAAAATATCAGAGTTAAACACAGCAGCGTTTAACTCTGCCGAGAGTTCTTTTCTTTTCCCTAAACCATGTGGATATACTCCTGAGAACTAGCTAACACGCTGCCTTGTTGGCTTTTCTCCCTCTGACATTTTAACTAACATCTGCTGATGCGATGTGGATTTCTGCCTCCAAATCTGGATAATTGGAGTCCATCACAGCTGGAGGCCACAGCTTTTCCCAGCCGTCCTTCCTCGAGAGCGCTCTCCAGCGTCTACACCTAAAGACGCCGGCTGCCGACCAGAGAACTCGCTCTACCACTTTGTTTGAAGGGAAATTGACTCTTTGTTAACCCTGAGCTGCAGCAGCTGATGCTGATTCTGGTGGACTGTTACACAAATCATGAGCCAAGGAAAAGGAAAGGATGTACTACATGGTTTAACATTAAAACCACGAGGTGCAGCCTTGCCTGTTGAATCATGAGTCAACTCTCTCGCTGCTTCGTCCTCTGCAAACTGTTTGGCTCGCTCTGGAAATTTGTCCCATCACTTTTACGTCTGTTTACATCCTCCTCAGGGAAAAGCAAATGCTATGCCATGGTTAGGACTGGGACAGATCGTAAAACCACGCATCCTGAAGCTGCAGTCTTCATTGACTGGGATGGATTTCTCTCCCATTATAGGGGAGAATACATCATACAGAAGAGCCTGTGGCTTTCGATGAAATGGTTTTCCCTATCATCCTCTCAGGCCCTTTATGACTGTTGTTTTAAGCCCAGATGCTTCAGACATAATATTGCTGAAGGCAGACAGATGCATCTACTCTTCGATGTGAAAGTAGACCCAGGACACTGAGAGAGCAGTGTGGAATGGATGTGTTTGCCAGTG
Source organism: Telmatherina bonti (assembly GCF_933228915.1). NCBI lineage: Eukaryota > Metazoa > Chordata > Actinopteri > Atheriniformes > Telmatherinidae > Telmatherina > Telmatherina bonti. The sequence continues at coordinate 37,263,449 of NC_136610.1, read as the reverse complement.
ATGCTTCGTCCAGTCCAGCTAAGCCCTCAGCAATGATTCCTGCATAAAGCTGCAGGTGTGTTCAGCTTTCCGGCCACCGAGAGATCATTGCCAAAAGTGGCAATTCCTGGTCCAGAAAGTCTAAGGCCTGCAGGACCACGTCTAAGGCCTACGGGACCGCATCAAAGGCCTGCAGGACTACGTCTAAGGTCTACGGGACCGCATCAAAGGCCTGCAGGACTGCGTCTAAGGCCTGCAGGACCGCGTCTAAGGCCTGCAGGACCACGTCTAAGGCCTACGGGACCGCATCAAAGGCCTGCAGGACTACGTCTAAGGTCTACGGGACCGCATCAAAGGCCTGCAGGACTGCGTCTAAGGCCTGCGGGACTGCGTCTAAGGCCTGCGGGACCACGTCTAAGGCCTACGGGACCGCATCAAAGGCCTGCAGGACTGCGTCTAAGGCCTGCGGGACCACGTCTAAGGCCTACGGGACCGCATCAAAGGCCTGCAGGACTGCGTCTAAGGCCTACGGGACCGCATCAAAGGCCTGCAGGACCGCGTCTAAGGCCTGCAGGACCGCGTCTAAGGCCTACGGGACCGCGTCTAAGGTCTGCGGGACCTCGTCTAAGGCCTGCGGGACCTCGTCTAAGGTCTACGGGACCCCGTCTAAGGTCTGCGGGACCGCGTCTAAGGCCTACGGGGCCGCGTCTAAGGCCTACGGGGCCGCGTCTAAGGCCTGCAGGACCATGTCTAAGGTCTACAGGACCCTGTCTAAGGCCTACGGGGCCGCGTCTAAGGCCTACGGGACCTCGTCTAAGGCCTGCGGGACCTCGTCTAAGGTCTACGGAACCCCTTCTAAGGCCTGCAGGACCATGTCTAAGGTCTACAGGACCCTGTCTAAGGCCTACAGGACCTCGTCTAAGGCCTGCGGGACCTCGTCTAAGGTCTGCGGGACCTCGTCTAAGGCCTACGGGGCCACGTCTAAGGACTGCGGGACCTCGTCTAAGGCCTACGGGGCCGCGTCTAAGGACTGCGGGACCCCGTCTAAGGCCTACAGGACCGCGTCTAAGGTCTACGGGACCCCGTCTAAGGCCTGCAGGACCATGTCTAAGGCCTACAGGACCGCGTCTAAGGCCTACAGGACCGCGTCTAAGGTCTACGGGACCCCGTCTAAGGCCTACAGGACCGCGTCTAAGGTCTACAGGACCCCGTCTAAAGCCTACGGGATCGCGTTAACGCCTGCAGGGCCGCGGTACCTGAGGACCAGAGCTGCATTAAGGGTTAAAATGTTAATTCCTCTTCTGTTCTGTCGAACGTTTTTTACTTATGCACCACTTTCCATCGACCTGGCAGATGAGTGTGTGAATTACTGCGCTGGTGCTTCCGTGAGACCTTTTACTCACTTAACTTAACTGTCAGACGTTGTTAATTGTTCATTTAGAGTGACACAAAATGAATAAATGAATCTCAGCTTTATGCTGAGACATCCCCTCATGTCCACACACGATCCGCCCCACTTAAAATAGTCAGTGTCCTCTTCCAGGGAGAAGGTCCAGCATATTTTCCGCGCTGGTGAGTGGCTCATTGGCTGTCTGCTTCCTTCCATCTAAGAGCTGCACGACACCAGGGTGAGGGAAAGGGCACAGCAGTCCTAAACATCTAGTTAACCATCTGTTCCTCGGCTTTCCCTCTTCAGACGCTTCATCTGTGGACCCAACAGGCGGAACACACACAACGTCCTGCTTTTCAGGAAATCTTCCTTCTGTGGATATTTTAGGATTTAATAAATGAAACTTTTATCCTACTTTCTGTCTTCATGCTGAATGTTGCTGTTAATGTTGCACAACTCCTGCTGTAATGAATTATTAGTCTCTAACTTACAGATGATGATTTACTGCAGCTCATCTCTGTTATCCTGAGATGATTTAATGTTTTTACCATCGGGCACAGTGAGGCTTCGCTGGGATTAGATGAGTTTTTCTGTTTCTTTTTCATTTTTGTTTTTATATTTTATTAAAATGAACTTTCAGTTTTCAGTCCTGCTCGTCATCCCAGATCTGGATCTTTTCTCTGCATCTATTTTTGTTTCCTTCATCTTTAAAATCAGTTCTCTTCATGACCAAAAGGGGGCAACAACGTGGCACGGCTGGCTGCGGAGAGCACGCGCCTCTGTGCGCGCACAGCGCTCCCTCTCTTATCTCCCCACCTCTCTTATCTCTCCTTAAACCTCTTCTCTCTTTCCAGTCTCTCTTGTTCCTGTCAGTGAAATTCGTCATGTTGAAGTTCAGCGCAGAAGAAAGGGGAACGCGCGCGCACGCACGTGCGGGCTTGAAGTTAGAAGATGGAGCCATAGTTGAGTAAAAGAAAACAATCCAACATCTATCCTCCTCCCAGCGCGCACGCGCGCGCGGTGCTGAAGGAACAGCTCCTGTTCAGCTTTTCTTTCTGCTGAATCTCCAACAAACAGACTCAAAGTGTGGAAAGTGTTGGGAGCTCACGCACGCGCCTCTCCGGCTGGATCTGCGCGTGACATGTGCACGTTTCTGCCTGTTGTCGCTTCTTCTTTGGGCAGACGGTGAAGTGTCTGGGGGGGGGGGGAGTATTTCACGTGCAGCTCCGTGTCTCTTCCCTCCAGTTGGCGCAGAGACGGAGTCAGAACTGCTTTTCTTCTTCTCTGCTCTCGCGACTCCTTTCCTCTCGTTCCTCCTGACTGTCCGCCGTTCTGTCCTCTCTCTGGGGGAGGAGATCCTCCACCCCCCCCCAGTCCAGCCTCTGTGAAGGAGGACAAGCCAACAGAAGCATATCGGGGGCTCCAGAAGTCCTCCCAGTTGCTCTCCTGTACTGGGACTGTGGGATTTAAAGTGCATGCTGGGCTGTGTCCTGCAGGAGGGCAGGGGGAGATGGAGAGCACGCGCCCTCTCCTCCTCACACCTTCTGTTGTCTTCTGATTCCTCACCAACAGGACGGGCGCGCGCTGACCTCCTGATTGGCTGAAGATCGCAGCTCCTCTGCGGGAAACTTGGACTTGTGGGGAATGTAAGAAGGCAGATGAGGAGTCTGCAGTGCAGTTTGCAGCTGCTGGCGCGCGACGACGCAGCTCCAGCTGCGCATCTGGACTCGTCCTGATCCCGCAAAGTTGGAACCGGATCTGACCCCTTCCTCCCAGTCCTCCAGCTGGAGCTTTAAAGCCTCTCCGAGCTGCAGGAGAGTCCACTGAGGAGTAGAAATGAGCGCAGTCTGTTTGCTGAGGGAAGAAAGTGGCAGAAAGTAGCGCGGGGTGGAAGTGACGCTGTAGTTTCCGCAGCTGCTGCGCATTCCTCACATCCCAGTAGCAGACTGGAACTTCTTACTGGCTGCAAAGCAGAGCGGCTCCTCCACCAACACTTCCCGGACCGAGAGCCGGAGCTCGGAGGTCTGCAGCGAGGCGGTGGGTCCTGCCTGGAGGAGCGCGGCGCGGCGCGGAACGCGGCGCGGCACAGCTGCGGGATGCGTAACTGAGATTAACTGGAGCAGAATTCCAACATCTTAAACTGGAAGCGCAGAGGAGGACGGAGGTTCGATTCCTTCTGCAGGCTGCCAGGGAGAGCTTTAACTCTGTTCTGCAAACGCAGAAGAAGAAAAATCTTCTTCGGCTGATTTTTTTGGGGGGAATTTGCTCCGATTTGTTGGAATTATTTACCTGGACGTCATCCGGCGCGTGCATTCTGGATTAGTTCAACCAGGTTCAACGCCAGGTAAGAGAAGGGGGGTCCACGCTCGTGCGTGAGCGCCGCGTGCGTGTTGATGCGTTTCCTTCACGGGATGTTTGCGCGTGATGCGGAGAGAGGTGGAGGGAAGAGAGAGCACGTGCGTGCGTGTGTGTGTGTGTGTGTGTGTGTGTGTGTGGGGCATTCATGTAAAGCAAACAAAAACCCAACCTGTGATTGAAAACATGAAAACAAACGAACCTGGACCATCAGCCTTTTATTTATTCATCAGCCTGCGCGTGCGCGTGTTGGCGCAACATGAGCGCGCTAAAAGCCCCGGAAGGACCAGAGGAGGATTCCTCCTTCAGACCCAGAAAGATGCTTGACTTCATATTGGTGAAGGTCCCTCTTCCTCTTCCTCCTCTTCCTCCTCTTCTTCCTCTTCTTCCTCATCTTCCTCTTCTTCCTCTTCCTCCTCTTCCTCCTCTTCTTCCTCATCTTCCTCTTCCTCCTCTTCTTCCTCATCTTCCTCATCTTCCTCTTCTTCCTCTTCCTCCTCTTCTTCCTCATCTTCCTCTTCTTCCTCTTCTTCCTCTTCCTCCTCTTCTTCCTCTTCCTCCTCTCCTACCCATTCTTCCTCTTCTTCCTCTTCCTCCTCTTCTTCCTCTTCTTCCTCATCTTCCTCTTCCTCATCTTCCTCTTCTTCCTCTTCTTCATCATCTTCCTCTTCCTCCTCTTCTTCCTCATCTTCCTCTTCTTCCTCTTCCTCCTCTTCTTCCTCATCTTCCTCTTCTTCCTCATCTTCCTCTTCTTCCTCTTCTTCCTCTTCCTCATCTTCCTCATCTTCCTCTTCTTCCTCTTCTTCATCATCTTCCTCTTCCTCCTCTTCTTCCTCATCTTCCTCTTCTTCCTCTTCTTCCTCATCTTCCTCTTCTTCCTCTTCTTCCTCCTCTTCTTCCTCATCTTCCTCTTCTTCCTCTTCCTCTTCTTCCTCATCCTCTTCTTCATCATCTTCCTCTTCTTCCTCATCTTCCTCTTCTTCCTCTTCCTCCTCTTCCTCTTCTTCCTCATCTTCCTCTTCTTCCTCATCTTCCTCTTCTTCCTCTTCCTCCTCTTCTTCCTCATCTTCCTCTTCTTCCTCTTCCTCATCTTCCTCTTCTTCCTCATCTTCCTCTTCTTCCTCATCTTCTTCTTCCTCTTCTTCCTCATCTTCCTCTTCTTCGTCATCTTCCTCATCTTCCTCTTCTTCCTCATCTTCCTCTTCTTCCTCATCTTCCTCTTCGTCCTCTTCTTCCTCTTCTTCCTCATCTTCCTCTTCTTCGTCATCTTCCTCTTCTTCCTCTTCTTCCTCATCTTCCTCCTCTTCTTCCTCTTCCTCCTCTTCCTCTTCTTTCTCATCTTCCTCTTCTCCCTCATCTTCCTCTTCTTCCTCATCTTCCTCTTCTTCCTCATCTTCCTCTTCCTCCTCTTCTTCCTCTTCTCCCTCATCTTTCTCTTCTTCATCATCTTCCTCTTCTTCCTCATCTTCCTCTTCTTCCTCTTCTTCATCATCTTCCTCTTCTTCCTCATCTCCCTCTTCTTCCTCATCTTCTTCATCTTCCTCTTCTTCCTCATCTTCCTCTTCCTCCTCTTCTTCCTCATCTTCCTCTTCCTCCTCTTCTTCCTCATCTTCCTCTTCTTCCTCATCTTCCTCTTCTTCCTCTTCCTCCTCTTCTTCCTCATCTTCCTCTTCTTCCTCATCTTCCTCATCTGCCTCTTCTTCCTCTTCTTCCTCATCTTCCTCTTCTTCCTCATCTTCCTCTTCGTCCTCACCTTCCTCTTCTTCCTCATCTTCCTCTTCTTCCTCTTCTTCCTCATCTTCCTCTTCTTCCTCTTCTTCCTCATCTTCCTCTTCCTCCTCTTCATCATCTTCCTCTTCTTCCTCTTCTTCCTCATCTTCCTCTTCTTCCTCTCCTTCCTCATCTTCCTCTTCGTCCTCTTCTTCCTCATCTCCCTCTTCTTCCTCATCTTCTTCATCTTCCTCTTCTTCCTCATCTTCCTCTTCTTCCTCATCTTCCTCTTCCTCCTCTTCTTCCTCTTCCTCTTCTTCCTCATCTTCCTCTTCTTCCTCATCTTCTTTCTTTCCTTTTTAAAAAAAATAAAAAGCCCTGTTATGATGGCGGTGTTGTAAACCACGGGGCCCCTGACATGGACGTGTCCCACCGTGTCCTGTGGAGGAGCGAGACGCCCCCGCCGGGACAAACAGCATCTCTTCATCGCTCTTCTTCTCTTGGAGTAAAACTGATGAAGGAGGGAAACAAACTTAGTCTTTGTTTGTGTTGTTTGTGTTTGTTTTTGTGTATTTTTGCATCTTTTAGTTTTCTTCTCACATCTTCATCTGTTGATCCTCCTCTTCATCCTCTTTAGCAGCCCTCGTCTTCAGTTCATCGTTTCAGAGTCGTTTGTCTCTTCATCATCCATCATCGCGACCGTTTGGTCTGATGGTGGCGGGAAGCTGGAGCGTATCCCAGCAGGCTTTGGACACCTGGACACCTCGCTGGTCCATCGCAGGACTCTTCTTCACTCACGTGGATCAGTTTTACACCAAAGTTCTGCTGTTTGACTCTGAATCTAAGAACCAGGAAAACACACATGCAGCCCCCGTGCACGGCTGTGCTGCCAGGACCCCCGACCCCCCCCCACCCCCCAGCTGGACAGGATGACACACCTTTGGGTGAAAGACCACCGTTTGAGGCTTCACTGTATAATTTTCCCATTTGTTCCAGTCCTGGGAAACACAGACGCGGTTTGTGAGAGAGCTTTACAGGACCAGCAGGTGCTTTCTGCCTCTCCATCTCCTCCCTCTCTCTCCTCCGTCTGAGCACCGCAGCCAAAGAGACGCTGTGTGTGTGTGTGTGTGTTAACAGAGTGGTGGAGAGGATAGAGGAATATTTGTGTGCTACAATACACTCACACACACTGGGGAGGAATGTGCAGGGTTTAATGATCTCAGCCGTTTAGCAGCGTGGTGTGCATCAATCGTCAGAATAGAGGGAGAGCCGGCAGCGCCAGCGGCTGCAGGTGTGTGTGCTGATTTATTGTGTGAGGCCGGCGTGGTATAGATCTGACCAGTGGGTAGATGAACTGGCAGCAGAGCGACTCTGTCACATTGACCAACATCAGCCATCTATTACTGGGGTGTGGACGGGGGGAGGGCAGGCAGAAACACAAAAACACAGAAATCCTTCATTAAAGTCGCTGATTCTAAACGGCTCATATTAAAGCAGGAAAACTCATTTTATTATTATTGATTAAAGTGAGAAATCAATACAGACTGAAATGACAGAAATGTGGTTCCAGATGCAGGACCTGGTTCCAGATGCAGGACCTGGTTCCAGATGCAGGACCTGGTTCCAGATGCAGGTCCTGGTTCCAGATGCAGGACCTGGTTCCAGATGCAGGACCTGGTTCCAGATGCAGGTCCTGGTTCCAGATGCAGGACCTGGTTTCAGATGCAGGACCTGGTTCCAGATGCAGGACCTGGTTTCAGATGCAGGTCCTGGTTCCAGATGCAGGACCTGGTTCCAGATGCAGGTCCTGGTTTCAGATGCAGGACCTGGTTCCAGATGCAGGACCTGGTTCCAGATGCAGGTCCTGGTTTCAGATGCAGGACCTGGTTCCAGATGCAGGTCCTGGTTCCAGATGCAGGTCCTGGTTTCAGATGCAGGACCTGGTTCCAGATGCAGGACCTGGTTCCAGATGCAGGACCTGGTTCCAGATGCAGGACCTGGTTCCAGATGCAGGACCTGGTTTTAACCAGTTGGATCACAGGATCACCCTGAGAGGCCATAAAGACGGAAAACAAAGTTCTTTGTGTTTATGGAACCTGTTCTAGGTGAAATGTTGGGATGAATTTCTAGGTGCAGCCGAGGTGTTGAGGGGATCCGGCTTGGTGGTCTCAGGATTGGGTCTCTGCTTTTTGCAGATGACGTGGTCCAGTTGGCTTCATCTGGTCGTGATCTCCAGCTCTCGCTTGAGCGATTCGCGGCCGAGTGTGAAGCGGCTGGGATGAGAATCAGCACCTCAAAATCTGAGACCATGGTCCTCAGCCGGAATAGGGTGGATTGCCCTCTCCGGGTCGGGAGTCAGGTCCTGCCTCAAGTGGAGGAGTTTAAATATCTCGGGGTCTTGTTCACGAGTGAGGGAAGGATGGAGCGCGAGATCGACAGACGGATCGGTGCAGCGTCTGCAGTAATGCGGACTCTGCGCCGGTCTGTCGTGGTGAAGAAGGAGCTGAGCCAGAAGGCGAAGCTCTCCATTTACCAGTCGATCTACGTTCCTACCCTCACCTATGGTCATGAGCTGTGGGTCGTGACCGAAAGAAGGAGATCTCGTATACAGGCGGCTGAAATGGGTTTCCTCCGCAGGGTGGCCGGGCTCTCCCTTAGAGATAGGGTGAGGAGCTCGGTCATCCGGGAGGAGATCAGAGTAGAGCCGCTGCTCCTTCGCATCGAGAGGAACCAGTTGAGGTGGCTCGGGCATCTGGTCAGGATGCCTCCTGGACCTCCCTGGTGAGGTGTTCCAGGCACGTCCCTCTGGGAGGAGACCCCGGGGAAGACCCCGGACACGCTGGAGGGATTATATCTCTTGGCTGGCCTGGGAACGCCTCGGGATCCCCCCGCAGAGTTGGCAAATGTGGCTGGGGAGAGGGAAGTCTGGGCTTCCCTGCTTAGGCTGCTGCCCCCGCGACCCGACCCCGGATAAGCGGCAGAAGATGGATGGATGGATGTTGGGATGTTTGTGTTCTCAGTTCAGGAAGAGCTCCCTGGTTCCCGACCAGTTTTCTCTGAACACCCCCTTCATGCCCCTCGCCCACCATGCTGGGTTTTATGCTTTATCAGCTGCTTCTCGCCATAAATGTTGCATTCTGGCTGAATTTTTTCATTTAATAAAAGCAAAGTTTTATCTGCGCTGGCGTCTCTTCGACACGTCTCGTTAATGAACCGCTGCAAAGTGTTTTCAGGCTGCTAAAACTCGTGAATAAAACCCCAAAATGACAAAAAACTGAAGCCAAAACACCTCAACTTGTCCCTGTAGACATGAGGCTCATTTAAATCACACTGCTCTGAACAGTCAAAGCCTCAGGGACCCCCTGGGCTCTTTGGGAGACCCCCAAAAGCCTGTGATAGCTGATGCAAAAATGTAAAAATTGAAGCCTCGAAAAAAAAAAGCAACAGAGGAATTGATGGAATCAAACAAAGGGATGAAAGGCGAGTAAAAGAGGCAGAAACCAGATCATACGCCGATCCGCCGCCCACCTAATCAGGATCTGGAGGGTCTCCTGCCAGGACATTAGCGCATGTTGGACTCTGACGAGGCGTTTTTGGAAACTGGGCTTGTTTTTCATGTCAGCCCACCGGCTTGATGTCGGAGATGGTTTAGAGAATCCAGATGCTTTGTCGTATTTCCCTTCCAGCGGCTCGTCTGCTGGCCTGATGCACTGTTAACTGGCTAGATGAGCGAAATTCAATTCAATTCAATTCAACTTTATTTATATAGCGTCAAATCACGGCAATGCCATCTCAAGACGCTTTACAGACAGAGGGGAAAACATAATGAAAGCCAATTCATAACAGCCTATATAAGGAAACCAACAGATTGAGTTGAGTCCAACTCAATCTCCCATCCTGAGCAAGCACACTGGCGACAGTGGGAAGGAAAAAACTCCCTTTTAACAGGAAGGAAGCCTCCGGCAGAACCCGGCTCAGGACAGGCAGCCATCTGCCTCTGCTGTGTGGGGGGAAGAGGACAGAAAGACAACAGACAACAGGAACTGCTACTCCCGGCCAGGGAGACCTGCTGAGACAGGAGACATACATGTTAATGATGCTACACTGTTATGGGGGGGGGGGTAAAAGAAAGAGATAAAGAGAAAAAGAAGGAAGCTCAGTGTATCAGGAAATGTCCCTCAGCAGTCTAAACCTGTAGCAGCATAACTAGGGGATGCTATCCCTTAGTTATGCTTAGTAAATGACCAAGAGCAGAGCAGGTCTAGAAAAAACAAGCAAAAACAGTAAACTAAGTCATCTCCAGCTGTAAACCGGTCTAATCTGGTGGAGTTCCAGTCCGACGCTGCTGTTTTGTGAGGAAATGACTGGCGGGGCCCAGCGGGAGTTTTCACCACTCTAAGCCTACAATGCAGAGGTTGTTCTGATCCAACCAGATGGCAAACATGCAACAGCATCCCTGTTGGACAAAAAATGACATAGATACAGTCTTCATGGATCTTTCCAGCTTTCCAAGGAGAAGAAAGCAAACAAAAAGGCGGCGCTGCCCCATGGCATGACTCACATCTTCTGCAAAACTCTCAGGTTGTTGGATCCCAGCATGTTTTCTGGAAATAAAGCTGATTTTGACACGGAAGGCAGAAAACACATGAAAGCCACTGCAGCCAACAACAACAGTGGATCAAACGGAGACGATAAAGACAGAAGAAGGGATGAATGGGAGATCAGAAACAAAAAGAACAATGCAACACTGCAGGCAGGGATGAGGATGAACCAAAGATAGATGCTAGAAAGGAGAGGGGCTGCGAAAAACAAGGGGGATTGCTGCTCCTTTTTTCCCCCCCCACTATGATTCTGTTGTAAAAGTGACTCATTTTGTCACCTGGTGACGTTCTGAATCCCAGCAGAACCAGTAAAACAAAGCACCAAGAGGACCCTTATGCTTCACCCAGCATGTTGAGCATTAACACCAGGCAGAAGAGACGGAAAGGAAGAAAAACCAAATCCAAACGTTATTTCCATAACTGGTTGCTTTATTGACAAGAAAGTAGATGAGAAAAACTTCCGCAGTGGTAACTATGAAGAGTAGAAACATTTCTTAAAATGAGCCAACCGTTGATTTCGTTTGCAGAACAAAACTAGTCCGATAACTCAAGTGTCATATTTACACTGTCTTCTCTTTTAAAGCAATATCTATTAAAATGCACTGACTTTATCTAAAACGTCTTACAGCTGTTCAGTTATCTAGTAAAATGGTCTTTGGTGACATCTGTGTTATTATAAGTTCACATTAACAGCTTGATAGCTTATGCTAGCAGGACCGTTTTGGTAAAATTTCAAAGGATGTATTTCTTCTAAATAAAAGGTGCAAGATTAATTTGACAAAAAAAAGAAAAAATAAAAAAACAAGGAAGAATAAAATCTTGCTAAGCCCAAGTCTCAGCTAACATTGCTGGCTAGCATAAATAAGCACAGCTGCTTTACAGCGTAAAACAAACACAAGCTAGTTTTATATTAGCATTTAAGTGCTAGCACACAACATCTTGTGTTTTTTCTTCACATGAGAAATTAACATTTATGCCAACATGAAACAGCTTGTATTTGTTCCATATTAGCTTTTAGAGCTACCATTAAACACAAACTTTTTTTACTCTTTAGCGTTTAAAATTCAAATTAACATCAGTATTGTAATACAGACATGAAGCTTTAGCTTGTGTCAGTTTCACATTAGCATTTAGTTCTATCATATGCTAGCTTGTTTTTTACACCTACATCTACACACACATACATACAGACACACACCTTAACATCTTAACACATACAGGCCCACACACAAACATTCCTAGAGACGGCACACCTGACGCTGCCAAGATGGCAATGGTGGAAACCGTCTAATGAGCTTTGATTCAGCTCTTCAGAAACCTACGGGTGACGTCACGGTAGCTCCGTCAGCTTTTTATTTACAGTCTGCTGTTTTCACATTACCATTTTAGTGCAATTATGAAATCTTAGCTTTTTTTTCCCTCATTAGCATGAAACTTTAATTTGACATCAATATTTTCATGCCAACATGGACCATTAGCTTGGGTCCATTCCATGTAGCATTTAGTGCTGTTATGAAATGCTAGCTTGTTTTGTTCACAGTAGCATTCTGTGCTATCATTGTATGCTATCTTGTGGTTTTTAGTGATTTTGATGTAATGATAGCTGTGTAAATTAGCTTTCAGCATTAGAGTTCATGTTGATATTTTAATGCTAACCTGAATAATAGCTTCTGTTTGTTATACTCTGAGGACTGGAAGACCGAACCAGCTGCTTTCTGCTGAGCTATTGCTCAGCTAAACTCATTGTAAACATAACACAGTACTAACAGTAATAACTGCTGTGACTTATTACAACTAGCAACAAACTGATGAAACCACAGCTGTGTGGATGGAATGAATCATCAGAGCAAAGCGAGGTCGTGGCAGATGGCCGCCCTTTCTCAGCCTGTTTCTGCTGGAGGTTTTCCTTCCAGGAAAAACGGATGTTCACAGTCGCTCCCTTTCATGCTGGGTATCTAAATCCATGAGAGGATTTGATGGAGTTTGATGGCTTCCTTAAGTTGGGAATTATTCTGTAGGAAGGTGCTCATAAAGTGGAACTAATGTGATTATTGTCACGGCTTTATTTGAATTGGATTATAAATATTTGTAAAAGTATGACTTGGATTGAATTTTACCGAAAGCAGCTTGAAATGACGTTGTGAATTGAAAACAATTTGCATGAAGGATGTTTTGTGTTATCCAGTTTCTTTATATTAGAAATAAACCACGTTAATTATCTCGAGCTCATCTGCTGGAAATCCTCTCAGAAAGAAGGTTGATTTGAAACTTAACCCAATTCCAAGTGGTTTAATAAATGGAAGAGGCATTTCCCTGGAGGGAAGGACACACTCACTAGTGTTCCTTACTCTTGGTTGACCCCTCTTGCTCTTTCTTGTTCTTGCATGAAGCATTATATCCAGCACTGCTATTTTTTTCCTGTTTTATGTTAAAAGTTTGAGGAAATTGTTTGTTTTGTTGACATATTTGGGATATTTGCTTTCTATGTCTACATCCCTCCTTTTCACGTCTTCACACCAACTTATCTGATAAATATGGCGTCAGATTTATCATTACCAGTCGTTTAGTTGTTTGTTTACATCATGATCAACCAGAATGTCTCTGACCCTGAGCCAACACACACCCATACACACACACACACATCTCAGGAACTCAATCCAAATAAAAGACACACACACCATCGTCGCTTCTTCCTGTTCGTCCGCCATGTTTGTTTACACTGAGGTCACATTAGACGACGCGATGTTGTATTGAGAAGCTGAAACTGAAACCGAGGAATCGGTTGGTGTGTGTGGCGCTATGCAGTGATCCGTTATCTGGTCTCTAAACCTGTGAAGGTCTGAAGAATCCTCTAAAGCAGGGGCGCCCAAGTCCAGTCCTGGAGATCTACCATCCTGCAACCTTTAGATGCAACCCCTGTCCAGCACAGCTGAGTCAAACAACTTCTCGCAGACTCTACAGTTCCGTATAAAGCTGTCCACCGTTTCCCTTTGAATGTCCCGACTTCCCCTTATCTGTGGTGTTTATTCTGGAGATTCCCGAGAGTCTGCGTTGGACTAAGCGGGTAAAGGAAACCGATAAACATAAAAAAGGTCAAATTTTACCTGCATGTCGCAGAAATTTTGGGGATTTCACTCGAGTTTTGACGGAATGTTGACAACTCTGTGGTTGCTGGTAGCGTCTCTGTCTCCTTATAACCAGAAAAACAACGTTTAATACCTTAAACACAGAGCATGTTTGAGAAAAATGTCTGAATAATAAGGTTTGAAGGCATGAACTTGGCGTTTAGGGGCATGTAATCATCCCAGTAATCCCAATAATCCCTTATTAGGGCTGAAAGGGGTGAAATGGCTCCTGTTGGAACTGTTGGAAAATGTGTTTTAAGAGTCGATTTAAAAGCTGGAAACACGTTCTTCTGCTGCCTCATGAACTACCAGCATGAAATGATCCAAATTGGACACAACACGTTGTTTTGTCTCACCGTCGTGTCAATGGTCATGTCTGTCGGTATTCTTCTCCGTGGATTTCAGCTCGGCCTCATGGAAGCGGCTGAATTTGTCGAAGCTTCTCAGGTGGAAATAAAAACAATTTGATTAGAGACTATTTCATAAAAGCAGAATCTGATTAAACTTCTCAAACTTTGTGGCTTCATTAGAAACTTAAGCGTTGTTGTTTTCCTCCTCTTTGTGCCGAGTTGTTTCTCCGGAGCGGTGAGGTTGTCTGAGACCTGCTCGCACATCTTCAGTCGGATCAGTCCGATGCTGCTTCGCGCCCGCCGCTATTAGAACTTGTATGTTGCAAATTTCAAAGTGCAATTTTGATCAAAGTGATGTCACACAATGTAGGATCCCTCCACTTGTGTGAAATTCAGAGATAATTTAATGTCACGCTTGCTGAAAGGATCAAAGAGTCCTTATTTTTGTGTCATATGAAAGAAGCTTGCTCAGTGGTGCGCCAGGAAAACATCCAGCCTGGTGGTTAATTACAGGGACAATCTGGGAACTGAGGAAGCAGGCTCTAATGAGACGGCGTGGATTAGACAGAAACCTTCAGGTCTGGTTCAGGTACACACCTTCAGCACAAAGGTTTGTCGTGAGAGAAACTTTGATTTTCACAAAGAGCACGGATTCCTGTTGTGACAGGTCCGTTAAAACATGGCGGTTACAGTGACTCATCCTAACTGCAGCATGATCTTCACGACTAAAACGTAAACTTAGAGCTGAAGTTTGTCATCAAGATGCTGCAGAAGCTCAGGAAGGTTCTCTGCTTGTCTGGTTCCCCAGACGTGGTGATGAGACACTTTCCAGTAAAGCTGAAAGATTTTAACGTTATAAATATTATGCTTAACCCTTTATAGGGCACTCAATGAAATACCTTGAAATTAGAAATTTTAACCTAAAATTGTCCATCTGGTCTGAACCAAGATCTCCATTCTGTTGTTGCATTAACAAAAAACCAAAAAAAAAAGTTTCAGGCTGAATATGAAAGAAAACAAAGTGACAAAAAAATAGTAACTTGCCCCATAAAGGGTTAAACCATCCGTCCTGCTGAGTCTGCAGCCGCTGTGGTGATGAAGGTCTGGAGGTTTGGAGTTTCTCAGGCTGCATTCCCATCAGGACAGTCCGCTAGACTCTGTCCGGTTGGGGACTGGGTCCGGTTGAGGACTGGGTCCAGCTGTAGGGGGGTGTATCCATGCAGACCGTGTTCACGCTGCACTTTGGTGAAACCATTACAGTAATATCTCCCCATTCCCACCAGAGGGGGCGCTGCACTAGTATTTAGCAGAAGAGAGGACCAGACTGGCGTGAAGAAGAAAACTCTGTTTCCTCCACCTGTCAGTTAAACATGGAGACCAAACTATGGCTGTTTTGGGTTTTTATTGTGTCTTATGCAAGTATCCTGCAGAAATCCACTGCAACAATGGACGCAGTATGAACACCAGACGAGGCAGAGGACCCTTAACGCCATCGCTATGGATTTACCCACAATGCAACGCTACGCCACATGCAGGAAGGGACTTGGTTTGTAGTCCGCTTCCTGTATTTGGTCCACTTGGAACGGACCGAGACCTGCGTTTGTAGGCAAACCGAGTCGCTTCTTTGGCCTGAATCAGGATTAGTTTCACATTTCCTCAAACGAAGCGACTTTCCGATCAAATGGACTTGGATCAGAAAGTCTGATGTGGACGTTTCCTTAAACTTTTGATGTCGTCTTGTTCTTTTACAGGTTTAAGTGAAAATGTTAAACTACTTCTTCAGTTCTGGACACTGACAGAAAACATACATGTTCTCATCAATTACTGGTATATTAATTAGTGATGAATCACATGAAATTTTTGCGATTATTAACAGTGACTCAGCAAAAAGAAGAAAAAGAAAAAGAGCTCGGCTTAACTTGTCATTTTGTCAGGCGACTGGATGAAAACTGCCTGCTGGTTCAGAGACACGAGAAGCTGAGGAAGGTGTAACTTTATTATCAGTACAATCACAGTGATACCACGTCACACTGAAGCCTTCAGCTGACCTGCACAACATGTACAGACTAAAGGCTTTTTGTTTGATCCCTTCAGAAAAACAGATCATAATAAATTTAATGTTTTCTGAATAAAATTTAGGACAAAAATGATGTAAAAATGAACATTTCTGCTAATATTGGAATTTTCATTGAGTGAAAATGACCTCCTGTACCTACCGCTGTCAGATTCACACCTACACCCTTCCTCCCTGCCTCTGTTCCCGGCTAAATGAAGCTTAAACACTGTCAATAATGAGTTTTACCTTTAACTGTGTTTGTCATCTTATTAAATCTTTGGAAGGAACAGATTCAGGATCAGGCTTTGCCTTTCCGGAACCCTCTCCTGCATCGCGGTCACTGCAGTCGACAACTATTTAAAAGATTATTTCTTGCGTATTTATCAATGAGGATGGTATATTTGTAAATGAACCACTTGAGTGGATGTTTGTGAGTCATCTGAAACCTTACCACTCACTGGAAGTTAAATTAATATGTGATATGATTTAACATAAATGCATACTTTGTAATCATGCAAGTTTTTTTTGTGATAAATAGGAAATGAAAAGTTCATAAAGCTACAGTTTATCAAATATTTACATAATTATTAATATATTTTATGAATAAATAAATTATAGAATAAATTAAAATATATTGAAAGGAATATGTGTTTAAAATATCACAAATGAGTAAAAGGGATCATTACGTCTGTAGAGGTAAAATACTGTAAATAAAAAATATTGCATTGTTTTTTTTATAAACGAGCAGCGTTAAACTGCAGGATGGGGTCCTGGCGCCGCAACAGCTGCATGACTGTGATGAACTGTTCCGGCGCCGTTGGGTCAGGTCTTATCTCTGCAGATGTTGGTCAGCGCTCAGATCGGAGCCCTGCAGCTCGGGAGGATTCCATGATTCAGAGACTTGCTCATCGTCCGCATGGTGGGGGCCTGCTGACATGGAGACTTGAATTAAGATTATTACGGTGAATGATGTCATAATCCAGTGTGACCTCAGCAGACTGTCTGAGCTCTGACTTTGTGTTGAGGTTAAATTCATCGAGTATAAAAAAGTTTTCTGATGGATTTAGTTTAGTTTCTACTAAACTAAACATGCAAGTGAGTGCATGTAGAGTTGCTTCCCTGCAGCATGAGTCATCTCAGGAGTAGCAGAGTCTGAATTACAGTTATTAACTGTGGTTGTGTTAGATGTTCTGGTCACTCCGCAGCTTTCAACTTGACAAAAGAGACAATATGCTTCAGTCCCAGAGTGAGACTGTTCCTCTTCTGTCTCCTGGGCAGGACGTGTTAAAAAAAGGCTCTGCAACTGAACAGAAGACTATTTTACTTCTTTATTCCCTGAGGAGTTCACCTGGTTTACAAACTCTGCAGATGGGAACCTGAAGGGATCTCAGAGCGTCCACAGGAGGCAGGTTCGGTTTTGAAAGACCGCAGGACCCAAAAGATCTGTGGCCAAAATCCTGATGTCAGAAACTCTTCATCTTCTTTGTCCAGAACTTTTCGACAGTATAAAGAAGACGTACTCGTGCACATCTAATCTTATACTCCTGTTGGCAAAATATCCATTTTATCCTGAGAAAATATCTTAACAAACATTCTTAACCTCTTTTTGATGAGGCATATTAATCTGCTTCCTGTCTGAGATGACATACCTAGAATAAATAAGTCTTTCTTTCCACCTGCAAGGGATGTATGGAAGGTTTTGTCCTCTACAGAAAGCTGAGACACGTGAGATTACTACAGCTGTGTCAGAATCTACATATGTGTTACTGTGTCAGAGTAGATTCATCTCCATCAGAGTGGAACAGCTAAATGTTATCTCTTCCTGAGAGAAAACCGCATTTCTGCCGATGGAAACTAGAAAATAGCAGCTTAGTTCATCTAGGAACGAGTAAAGTAATCCAAGGAAATAGTGAAGTAGTCCTAAAATGAGAAAAGTAAGCTTAGAACACGTGAAGTAAGATTTGTACCATGAGAATCCAGAAAAACACAAAACCTATCATAGTTTATGACAGGAAAAGAGAATACTTCACTATAAACCCCCTTCATCTCCATGGAAACCAGGTGGATCTTCATCTCCATGGAAACTGGCAGGACTTTTGTGATTCATTTCACACAAATGCAGATAAATGAGACATATTGGCAGAGTTTTTTAATGATATAAAAACAATAAAGTAAGACATAATGTCTGAGAGTTTCTGTCCCACAGAGACGAGACAGACGTCTTCCAGAGTTTCTGTCCCACGGAGACGAGACAGACGTCTTCCAGAGTTTCTGTCCCACGGAGACGAGACAGACGTCTTCCAGAGTTTCTGTCCCACGGAGACGAGACAGACGTCTTCCAGAGTTTCTGTCCCACGGAGACGAGACAGACGTCTTCCAGAGTTTCTGTCCCACGGAGACGAGACAGACGTCTTCCAGAGTTTCTGTCCCACGGAGACGAGACAGACGTCTTCCAGAGTTTCTGTCCCACGGAGACGAGACAGACGTCTTCCAGAGTTTCTGTCCCACGGAGACGAGACAGACGTCTTCCAGAGTTTCTGTCCCACGGAGACGAGACAGACGTCTTCCAGAGTTTCTGTCCCACGGAGACGAGACAGACGTCTTCCAGAGTTTCTGTCCCACGGAGACGAGACAGACGTCTTCCAGAGTTTCTGTCCCACAGAGACGAGACAGACGTCTTTGTAACCAGCAGGGTTTCATCACTGTCCATGACAGAAGCTCTACGTGGACATTGATGTCCTCATGCTCTCGGTTTGGGGTTTGAACTGTGTTTGGTTCGGATGCTGATGCTGGTCGAGTCTTTTGGCCGAGTTTCTCCTGTGATGTTGCTATGCTACATGCTAGCGTTGCTGCTATGCTACATGGTAGCGTTTTTGCTATGCTACATGGTTGCATTGCTGCTATGCTACATGGTAGTTTTGCTGCTATGCTACATGGTAGCATTGCTGCTATGCTACATGGTAGTTTTGCTGCTATGCTACATGGTAGCATTGCTGCTATGCTACATGGTAGCATTGCTGCTATGCTACATGGTAGTTTTGCTGCTATGCTACATGGTAGCATTGCTGCTATGCTACATGGTAGCGTTTTTGCTATGCTACATGGTTGCATTGCTGCTATGCTACATGGTAGTTTTGCTGCTATGCTACATGGTAGCATTGCTGCTATGCTACATGGTAGCATTGCTGCTATGCTACATGGTAGTTTTGCTGCTTCCTGCTGTCTCCAAACATTATATGTATTTCAGGGATCCTGTGCTCTAGTCCAACAGAAGTTAGATAAATCTGCTTCTATTGTACTTGAACCTTCTGCTGCTCACAATGTTCATTTCAACCAAAAGCACGAATTGAAATTACAGGGAATTCTTTGACTGTTTTCCAATGCCCCCCCACCATCAGCTCGTGTTTGCTTTTAGCTGACACCATGCTGCTAGCATTGTCCTGCACAGATGGTGTTACTTTCCCATTTAGACCCAGTGTTCAGTTCCTGTGAAAGGCATGTCTGCGACATTTTTAGCAGTATGGGGCTCTGGCATGCTTTGGTTTGCAGATGCATGGCTCCGTTTTAAGCTCAGTCCCACTAATCTGTGGTGAGAGACCAACAGCATCATCAACAACTTTGGTTTTGTGTTAATAATTTCTGTTGATGGGACAAAAGCTTCATCTTCGACAACCAGGTGGAAGCATAACATTTGCTTCATATCTAACATCCACCTTACCTCAAAGCCCCCATCGATGCTGATGTGTGGATGGACCTTCTGTTGGCTGCTTCACTCTCAAATGGCTGTTCATAGGGATGATTTGCTAGCTAGCTTTAGCTGGCAGAGGTTTCTTTTCTTCTAGGTTAATTTGCATGTTTCTTATATCTGCACTCCAGTTGCAGGAAGACTTGTAGCCCCACACCCGTTATACCACAGTCAAGGATGGAGAGTCCTTCTGATGTCTTTTCCCACTGGGCTGATAAACTGACTACTTCTTTCAGTGGGAGTACTGCGTTGTTGCACATTGAGACAGTCATCCCACAATATTTAGTTTCACTCTGTCGAGGATTCTTGTCATTTCTGATTACTTGCCATAGACTGTATATAAAAGATGCGCGGAGCCTCCGTGACGTCACCCGTAGGTTTCTGAAGAGCTGAACTGGAGCTCGGTGGGCGGTTCCTACCATCGCCATCTTGGCAGGGGAATGCGTGTCGTCTCGCCCGGAAAATACAAATGTGGGCAAAGAGGTGGAGCTGAGAGGGGGGCTGTGAGCGTCATGGTGGATGATTGACATTGAGCGAACTCCGAGCTTTCTGTAGCTAAGAGCTAACCGAGCTAACCCGGAGATAATAGGAGCTAACCAGCTAATGGAGGTAAGCGAGCTAAAGCTAAGTCACGTTGTTAACCGGCTAAAAAACGCGGTTGTTCTACGTTCTTTTAACTTGAAGCGGGAGATTGGGTACCTGTCAATCAAAAGGACACGCCCCTAAATATGCCGAATTTCGATATGAAATTACTTGAAAATTGAGGAGTTTGAAAAATATTCACTCCCCCCACAGTTGTTGTGAGTGTAAACCTGACCTATTAAACCTAAAATGTTTTCTGTTCCAGGCTGTAAACATGTTTATTCCTGCTGTAAACATGTTTATTTCTGCTGTAAACATGTTTATTCCTGCTGTAAACATGTTTATTCCTGCTGTAAACATGTTTATTTCTGCTGTAAACATGTTTATTCCTGCTGTAAACATGTTTATTCCTGCTGTAAACATGTTTATTTCTGCTGTAAACATGTTTATTCCTGCTGTAAACATGTTTATTTCTGCTGTAAACATGTTTATTCCTGCTGTAAACATGTTTATTCCTGCTGTAAACGTGTTCATTTCTGCTGTAAACATGTTTATTCCTGCTGTAAACATGTTTATTCCTGCTGTGAACATGTTCATTTCTGCTGTAAACATGTTCATTTCTGCTGTAAACATGTTTATTCCTGCTGTAAACATGTTTATTCCTGCTGTAAACATGTTTATTTCTGCTGTAAACGTGTTCATTTCTGCTGTAAACATGTTTATTTCTGCTGTAAACATGTTTATTCCTGCTGTAAACATGTTTATTTCTGCTGTAAACGTGTTCATTTCTGCTGTAAACATTTTTATTTCTGCTGTAAACATGTTTATTTCTGCTGTAAACATGTTTATTTCTGCTGTAAACATGTTTATTTCTGCTGTAAACATGTTTATTTCTGCTGTAAACGTGTTTATTTCTGCTGTAAACATGTTTATTCCTGCTGTAAACATGTTTATTTCTGCTGTGAAGTTGGTCTTTTTAACATGGGAGTCTATGGGGATTTGCTCTGTTTTGCAGTCCCTAGTGGATTAAGGTGGAACTGCAGCTTTATGCAATTCTGCATAGGCTTCACTTTTAACCGCCGGAGGTCGCTGCGCATGCTTGTAACTACCATGAAGGTCAGAAAGCTTGAACGTCCTTTGCATTCTCCATCGAGAGTCATCTTAGCCAAGAAAAGAGAACAAAGCCAGAAAGTCGTTCGACCGTTCTCGTTGAAGAGAAGTCACGTAAACGGGGAATTAGTTTAGTATGAAACTGGGTATACAGTGTTGGTTGGGCTGCTGATATACTGAGTTCTATGAGATCAATAAATACACTATTGGTCCCAGAAACACGTCACGCCATCAGGAAAATGGACACCATGCCAGATGTAAAGTCTGTATCTGTGGAGTTAAATGAGACGGTTTTGGCCAAAATGACAGGACCGATTGTCTTTCTATATCTTTGGCTGTCTTGTACCAGCCGTTCCAGGTATTTTCCTCAGACCATGTAGCCTGGAAGGCTACTTACGGGACTAGAACTGCAGGTGTCTGACGTCCCTGCTGAGCCCCGTTTGACAGCTTCATCCAAAGCCTGGAAGGTGGGCTGGTTTAGCAGACGGAACTGCCATTAATAATGTTGTAGAGGCTTCTTTGGCATCTATAGTTCTTCTCATTTCTTCATCTTCTAACTGCTTATATGTGAGACATTTAACTGGGATTGATCAATAAATTGGATTAAATGGGAAAATACCATGTAAATAAACTGGTATGCGGGTCTGTGGAAAGACTGATGAGCTTCATGTTGTTATTTATTATAGCTACATATTACAAAGTTTCATATCAGTTTAATGAGAATTTTGTATTCTGTATGTGCATCTGAAAATATCCTGCAGAAGAACAGTTTTGTACTCCTTTTATCCCGTCATGCCTCAATTTGTTTTTCCTTATCTTGTCCTCTTGCTTGTCACCCCTCCTCCCCGTCCTCCTCTTCCTCACTGTGACTCTCCATTCCCCCTCAGCACATCTACTAGTGTGCATAGCCTATCCCTAGTTGACTTAACATGGTCTGACAGGCCAATCCCTATGGATTCTGATCAAATAGAGTAATAGTGTACACAGCAGCAACAGTGCAGACCCAGCCGGCTAAAACAGCAGCCATAATATGGCAAAGATCAGTGTCCTGCAGAACTGATTCGACACGTTTATCTGCTGATTCTACTGTCTTACACACTATTTTAAAGTAGCTGGGTTTGTATTAAACTCATGGAATCTGTATCTGAGCAAACTACAGAGCTTCCTTTTGTATCCACTGAACCATGTGAAGAAAATAATTTATTTTTATGTGACTCTCAAGATTTTAGATTTTATCGATCTCCTTGAACTGAAGGAGAAATAGTCGCTGGGGTATCTGCAGACACTTCATGGGATACTTGACTGTGGTAAAAAAAAAAAGGTTAAATCTGTTAAGTTCCTGTAAGATAAATAAAATATTTATGTACGTTTTTAACTTAAATGTTCATTCAGCAGCATTCAGTTTCATTTTGCATTTACATGGAGGATTTTTATTCCAAATACTACAACTTACAAAACGTCCTTAATCTGCAAAATAACGGGAGAGGTTGGTATTAATCCATTTTTCCATGAAAACGGCCTGAGCCAGGGGTGTCCAAAGTCGGTCCACCTTTTCATTGTGTGCCACAATGAACACACCTGGCTTACATTGTCTGGCCAAAAAAGTCTAGGTGTGTTGGAGCAGGGACACATGGAAAACCTGCAGGATTGTGGTAAATGGACTTGTACTTCTATAGCGCTTTTCTAGTCATGCAGATAGGCACATCAGGGGGCAGCTTGGGGTTCAGTGTCTTGCCCGAGGACACTTTGGCCTGTTAGGGGAAGCCTGGAATCGATCCCCCAACTTTCCAGTTGAAGGACAACTGCTCTTCCTCCTGAGCTACAGCCGCCCTTGTGGCCCTTGAGAACCGGAGCTGGGCACCCCTCATGTTTGATATGAAAATAGTCATATGTTTGAAATATACGTCCCTTTCAAATGTTTGGAATTTAACTTTTTTTTTGTACTAATCCTAATAAATTATAAAGGCGAACCACCCCTTCACCCCCTCCACCCCGCAATCTTCATCATCTTCCTCTATATAATGGTGTCTGACTTCTGGTGCACCAGTTCTGATCTCTCTCTAGCTGTGGTGACCAGCATCTTGGTCACTGGACAGCAACAACAAGAGTCAGGAAGTTTCTTTTCACAACTTTGTGGTTTTAACGTTGACCGTCTGAGCTCATGTTTGGTAAAATTGCCGGCTCTGTTCCCGCTAGCTTGTATGTTGCACCTTCCAAGCGTCTAATGTTAGTTTATGAAGACGTTGACAAACCGATGTAGAACCTGCAAACCTTTCTACTCCTTTTCTAAACACGGCCCATCAAGAAGCCGGAAAGAAAGCAAATGTTGAATTTTAAAATCAGATGTGAGCAGGTGGCTGTGTCACAGGGATGCACGTTGCCCTTTGGGGAGGGGGTATAAGACCTGCGGTGTGTTGGGCATCCGAGTGTGTGTAGGGGCTTTCTTGTAGCTTTTTGTGGCTGCTTGGACTCGTCTGCTGACTTGATTTATACTGCACGTGTGGCAGTGCTGCTTTACTGCATGGACCATTGTGTGGGGGGCCAATGTTGCCCCCATGTGCATCTGCTAAGAGTTATAATCAGCCCTTTAGCTCTGATGAACTGGTAAACTAGCAGCTGTGCCAGTTGGGATGGCTCCTACTCCACATGGCTCTGTGAATCCCAACAGGATGAGAGAACCCTCCACCATCATGGAGGACTGTCCATTTTCCTTTCTTTTCTTTATTTGAAGTGAATAGTGTCTGTTCTACCTGCTGCTATCAGTGACCGCAGAGAAAAAGCCAAGCTAACTTCTAACTTCTGCTCAAACTGTGCTGGTCGTACCAAACCCATCAGACTGCAGACTTCTGTTCCAACACTGATGCATTTTGGTTGATAATGCGGTTTGGGGCTGGATGGTGAGATGATGGTTAGCACTGTGGCCTCACAACAAGGAAAAGAACAAAGAACAACAAGCTGGTTCAATCATCGGCTTGGGCGAGTTTGGTCAGTGGCCTTTCTGTGTGGAGTTTGCATGTTCTCCCAGTGTATGCGTGGGTTCTCTCCGGGTACTCCAGCTTCCTCCCACCATCATGACATACATGTTAGGCTAACTGGTTACTCTAAATCGCCCCTAGGAGTGAGTGTGAGTGGTTGTTCATCTCTGTGTGGCCCTGCGATGGACTGGCGAGCTGTCCAGGGTGTACCCTGCCTTTCGCCTGAAGACTGCTGGGATAGGATCCAGCTTCCTGCAACCCTTGAGCGGTTAGGATAATGAATGAAAATGCTTTGGGAAAAAAAAGGGGGAAGCACACAATCTTATGTCGCAGCTAAGAGCTCTATTGTTCCAGTCTATGTACAAACATTTCCGTTGGAATGAATGAAATTGTGTTTTTTCCTAAATGTTTGCTGTCAGAACCAAAAACTGTTTGTATGAGAATAATATTAAAAGATTCCCAAGTTTCTCCAACTTAACATGTCTGCACATAGTGGTGGTTCTGTTAGCGACACGGCTAATCACAGGGCTGAACTGGACTCAGTTTGCACGTAGACCCACGTTGTCTCAACAAGAGGAGTTAAGTCCTGCCTCGGATCAAAGACAGCTCCAGCTTTATAGCTATAGCAGCTCTTTAAACTAATCAGCAGGGATTTTACATGTCACAGCCAGTTTAAAGAGCTCTGAATCGATACAGGAGCAATTAAAGCCAACGGGCAGGGCAGAGTCACAGCCCGCTAAGTGCCAGCGTTGGTACATCTACTGATTTAGGAATCCAGCTAATTTGAGCATATTAAACAAAATGTTATTACTCTGGGCTTATTTGTATTTTTCATCAGAAGTATATTTTAAAATTTAACCAGTAAAATGTCAAAACCTTCTATTTTTTGTATACACCAGTATTTTAGTGTGATTAGTTTAATGAAAAGACTTTTGGTTGTATTTCCTGCTGAACGTAATGCTGAGCACAAACACTGATGTGGACCGACCTGCTGTGTGTACACGTGTGCATGCACGGAGCCTTTAAAACGACAGGTTAACCTTTCTGTCCTCTGGGGCTCTTCTTTTTCAGTCCCCATGGCGCTAAAGAAAATAGGAACTGTGTGTGTGTGTGTGTGTGTGTGTGTGTGTGCGTGTGTGTGTGTGTGTGTGTGTGTGTGTGTGTGTGTGTGTGTGTGTGTGTGTGTGTGTGTGTGTAAGAAACAATGGAGGCTTCTTCTATCCCACAGTGCCCTCCTCTCCAGCTCCTTTCTCTCCCTCCTGCAGTCTATCCCTCCTCCCACCCTTCATTTATCTCCATCACCCTCTCTTCTCAGCCACCATAGCTTCATTTATGACAAAAATAGATGCAACACATTTCCAGTTTCTCTTGGCTAGACTCCAGTCTATGGTTTACACAAAGAAAACTGATCATGAGAAAGAAAATCACCTTTAATACTTAAATGAAACAGACTACAGGTGTGAAACTGAGGTCCGGTATCCTGCTGGTTTCCTTGCTCCAGCACAGACTGACTGAAAACAAGGGGTCATTTTGACAAAAAGCTTTTGGATGTATTTGATTTGAATCAGGTGTGTCGGAGCAGGGAAACAATAAAAACCTGCAGGGTAGTTTGAGTTTGACACCCCTGAAATATTCAGAGTGAGATGAAAATGGTTTGTTGCCATGCTGTGTTGACTGCAGCTGGAACATTACGATGCTAGGCTGCACCTCCTCCTTGGCCAGCGAGTCCATGCTGGCAGGAGCTCCGCTGACTCGGACAGTGCTACAGTCAGAATGAAGCTGTGAGGCTTCGGCTCATATGGCCTGTTTTCATGCCACACATTGCTCTCTTTGTTCTGTGTTGTATAAATGGGTGTTTTTCACTCTGACAGTTTAATTGTTTATTTTAATATGCAATAAACAAAGGATTACAAATGATTAAGGGATGAAAGTTGAAGTGCTTGGTTGGTTTAAAAAAAATCAACATGGTGGTGATACATCTTTTTGTGCATTTAATCACCCCGGTCTGGGGCCCTCCAGGTGCTACCAACTACAAAAACATGCATTTAAGATAAGGTAAAATGACCTTTTAAGTGGTTTTAGGGCTCATTTTGGGTTAATCTACAAACTGGTTTATTTTCTCACAACAGGGCACATTCACATCAACTTCATGTGATTCCTGCATTTTGCGTAGCATTGCATTGTGGGTAAATACGTAGCGATGGTGTTAAAGGTCCTCTGCCTCGTCTGGTGTTCATACTGCGTCTATGCTACATTTTCTTCCTTTCAGGTCTGGTCCTCTCTTTTGTTGAATACTAGTGCAGCGCCACATCTGGTGGGAATGGGGAGATATTATTCTACTGGTTTGGCTGGTTTGACTAAAGTGCAGCGAGAACCCGAGCTATCCTAATGGGAATGCACCCAATGTCTCTTTAAGCACCTCTTCATCTAAAGTTTGCTTGATTCTGTGGACAATCACAGTGCAGAGAAACTATTATGGTTTATTCTCAGCAGGATAGTCGGCACTCGTTTCAGTTTGGAGGGTAAATCCAAGACATTTTACACCTTCTTTTAGTTTTGTTTGCCTTCACACGCACTTTACTCAAGACTCTTTGGTCGAGCGGATCAAACCACCTGAAAAGTTGTCATGTGGTTACAACAACTGTTCACTTGGGGTGATATTCCCCAAAAGGAAAGTGAAATGAAAGTGTCTCACTCACTGCAAGTACACGATACATATAATGTATGACAGTAAGTGCACTGCACCAGGAAATTGCTTCTTTGATACACACCCGAGTGTAAATAAGCTTTCACACTAGTCTGACCCATCAACGGGTCTAGGTCAATATGTTTGCACAACCAAGAACTCAGAAGGGTTCCAGAAATCTTATCTGTCCTGTCACACTCTTTCGTTGAAGTCCTAATCTGACCAAACTTATCTGAAGGGGTGGCACCTGAGATCCACTGACTGGTCAAAAGAATTATTACAAAGCAGAACTCGCGTTATGTTTATATATCATGAAATTTTTATTGTTAATTTAAAACCAAACGCCAAAGAAGGAAGACACTGCTTGATTCCTGCTGCCACTTTCCTTTGTTTCTGTCAAGTTTGTCTTTGCTATGATTCAAGGAAAGCATCACAATGTCATCATGCTTGATGTACGCACTCACGCCGACAAATAATCTGAGGCAGCGCAGTAGATGGCAGTGGTCTTTGGTAACATTAAATACATTGCAGCCTCTTCTTTGTTTCTTTTGTAAATTGCCCCTGCAGTTTCCTGTTCTACTTCATTTGCTCGGTCAGGGAACATGTCCACAAGTTCTCTGAACACTGAGCAAATTACACAAAAAGACCTATAAGATGGACCAATGACTCCTTATCATCTTTAACCTGGAGCTTAAATGGGCCTTTAGGGTTTCAAAGGTTGTTAGTGAAGTGGTACCACTAACAAAGGTGCTACTGTTGTACTCTCAGCAGTGTGTACTTAGTCGATCCCTTGCCATTTGTACTTTATTAAGATTGGTACTTCACCTTCGAGGGCTTTCTTGTACCTTAGTAAGGTACTTTACACTAGGACACATAAACAAACAAATAAGTAAAAATCTAATAATTTTAGAAATTACCTGTTAGGACTGAAATATACCTGCTCTTAGCTATGAAACCACATATGTATCAGCCAATCCTCGCAGTATAGTATTGAACACTAGAAGCACTCATGTTAACAAGAGTGTGAACATGAGATCAGAGGTAAACAACAGCGGACAGTTTTGAAGAGCGCCTCTCAGTCCTTGTTCGCCAGCTTCTTTATTATTTCTGTTCCTCTTGTAGATGACAAACACTCCTGCCAGTTAGCAGCAGAGTAGTAGTGTTTTTCTCTGAAATGCAATGTGACCATCTTTGCCAATTATTTCAGACTCTAAGAGCTGCAGACTGCCCCCTAGTGGTTACCTCCAGAATTGAACGTATTGGCTTCCATTGTTTGTAAAAGTACAGTATAAACAGAGACATAGCGTGTATTTCTGTGGGATATCTGTGAGTTCTGTTTATAACTTTAATTTCAGTGATCTCTATATTCTCTATTTTCGAGGCAGAAAAACGGCGTATTTCCAAAGTATGAACATATCAAGGGCAACCCATGAACAATATTAACAAGTTTTGTTTTTGCAGAGCAAACTCAGACTGGACACTTTGATTAAGTAGAGGTCACACTTCAGTCCAGCAAACATTATCTAGAAGAATGTTAAATTGGCTATTTGTGGTGAATAAACATGAACTCCAAAACCAACATGAGATGAAGTTAATGCAGATAAAGTGAGGAGACAACTTTCGGTAGTTTAGTTTTAGAGAGCTAACTGACTAACAAAGGTTTAAACTGAATTTAGAAGTTGCATAAAGATTAATGCAGGCAAGGGACATTGAGTCCGAATGGGTTGTGTTCTGTAACTCTGTTGTTGAGGCGGCCAGCCGGAGCTGTGGCAGCAGGGTTGTTGGTGCCTGTCGTGGCGGTAATCCCAGAACTCGTTGGTGGACACCTGCTGTGAGGGATACCATCAAGCTAAAGAAAGAGTCCTATCGGGCCTTCTTGGCCTGTGGGACTCTGAAAGCAGCTGATGGGTATCGACGGGCTAAGCGGGACGTGGCTTCGGCTGTCGCCAAGGCAAAAACTTGGTTGTGGGAGGAGTTCGGTGAGGCCATGGAAAAAGACTTCCGGACGGCTTCGAGGTGATTCTGGTCCACCATCCGGCAGCTCAGGAGGGGGAAGCAGTGCTCGTCAACACTGTGTACAGTGGAGATGGGGAGCTGCAGATCTCAACTCGGGACATTTTGGATTGGTGGAGGGAGTACTTCGAAGACCTCCTCAATCCTACCAACATGTCTTCCGATGAGGAAGCAGAGCTAGGGGACTCAGGGGTGGACTCTCCTATCTCTGGGGCTGAAGTCGCTGAGGTGGTCAAAAAGCTCCTTGGCGGCAAGGCCCCGGGGGTGCCTCTGGACTGGCAGACTGGGGCGGTGGCTCTTTTTCAAGAAGGGGGACCGGAGGGTGTGTTCCAATTACAGGGGAAT
The DNA here is from genome assembly GCF_933228915.1 of Telmatherina bonti. Taxonomy (NCBI): domain Eukaryota; kingdom Metazoa; phylum Chordata; class Actinopteri; order Atheriniformes; family Telmatherinidae; genus Telmatherina; species Telmatherina bonti. The sequence continues at coordinate 37,234,427 of NC_136610.1, read as the reverse complement.
CAGGAATTTAGTTTTAAACTGCGTATGTAAAACTGCCAGCAGACACTGGTCAGCAGATCTCAGAGACCTGCTGGGAATGTATGGTGTTAAAAGGTCTCTAATATAGCCAGGCAATTGGTCATGTAGGGCTCTATACGTTAAAACCAGGATTTTGAATTGTACTCTATAAGTAATAGGGAGCCAGTGCAACTGAATAAGAAGCAGAGTGACAGGGGTGAATTTTGATGATCTAATGAGTATCCTTGCATTTTGGACAACCTGAAGACTGCCGATCGAATTTTTGGTTAGGCAGGTAGAATTACAGTTGTCGAGCCGGGTAGAGATGAAGGAATGAGCAATCATTTCCAACTCAGATGGAGAAACAATGGGTCTCAGCTTGGCAATGTTCCTCAAGTGATAAAAACAGGAACACACAAGTGACTTTATATGGACGTCTAAGGAAAGTGCGGGGTTCATGATTACACCGAGGTTCTTCACAGTCAGCTTGATAAAATGGGCAAGCGGGCCAAGACTCTCAGCTATTTTAGTAAAAAAATTACCTTGGGAGCAAACAAGAACTTCAGTTTTTGCTTAATTTAGTTGAAGAAAATTTTTGCTCAACCAAGTCTTGACAGCATCCAGACACCCAAATAAAAACTGAATCTTAAAAACATCCAGAGGTTTAAAAGAAATATATAGCTGGATATCATCAGCATAACAATGATAATGAGCCCATATTAGCCTGCTAAGGGAGCAAATATGAAATGAACAATGTGGCTGTGGAGAGGCAAGTCTGGGCTTCCCTGCTAAGGCTGCTCTCGACCCAGACCCAGCCTCGGATAACCGGCCGAGAATGGATGGATGGATGGATGGATGGATGGATGGATGGATAAAGATTAGTATGAGGAGATCAGAAGTGTTCTTTGATCAGACATCATCCAGTAACGCTTGTTCTCAAATCCAAAAATCCAGAGACATTGTTTTTGAGACCATTTAAAATATTTTGCTGCTTCTATCAAGTCCATTTTTGATTCTTTGTCATATTTGACTGAATTCAGTCTTTTCTTCTTACCAGTCTAAGACAGACATTCCGCTTGAACAAACCTACTAACACTGACTGGGATGCTCACCATCACTCAAATGGACTGTAATTCCGAATTGATTTTAAAATTGATTTTAAAATTTTGGTCTTGACGTTCAGAGCTTTGCATGGCCAGGCCCCCTCGTACATCTCTGAGTTGCTGCAACCCTACAGCTCCAGTCGGTCCCTTCGGTCCTCGGGCCAAAACCTCCTCATGGTCCCAAAGACCCGCTTTAAAACCAGAGGTGATTTGTCCTTTCAGGCAGTTGCTCCAAAACTGTGGAATGCCCTGCCTTTTTCCCTCCGTGAGATTGAAACTGTTGATTCTTTCAAAAAGCAGCTGAAGACGTATTTATTTAGACAAGCTTTTAGTTGACTGTCTTCTACAGATACAGATTTTTCAAATGTACATTTGTTTATTTTTGTGTTGTTGCTGTTCCCCTTTGCACTCTGTGAAGCACTTTGTGATTTTATTTCTGTGAAAGGTGCTATATAAATAAAATTTCTTCTTCTTCTTCTTCTTTACCCCTCTGGCAAACAGAAGCGAAGCATACGGTGCAGGACTCTCCCTCAGGCCATTTAACTCACACGATCAGAGGTTGTTTAACTTTCAAACACACCTTAGTGAAAATATGTATTCCAGCATTAAAACACTATTCTTTATGAGTCTATAGCACCATGTTAAAATGTTAGTGTTTTGTGTACAAGCCTACAGCTTTTCCAGTGGCTTTAGAAGGTCTGTAGACAACTGTATACAAACAGTTTAACAAGCTAGCTGCCATGGCACGAGCTGAATTGTTCAGATCAACAATCCAGTAAATAGTTTAGCAAGCTAACCTGCTAGTATAGCTAATTACTGTAGCACTAACTGGATTGTTGATTTTAACAGTTCAGCTTTAGCAAGCTAGCATACTAAAATAGCTAATTACTCAGATTGCTGATTAAAGTTGTGGTTTGGAAAGTTAGCCTGTTAAAATAACTAACTACCCTGACACTATCAGAACTTTTGATTTCAACCTTCATGTCTGGAAGCTAGTTTAACCAAAACAGCAAAGTGTGTGTATGTTTGTGTGTGTTGCGCATTAAAATGGGCATACTGAAGGAGTAAAGGGAAAAGGAGCAAAAGTGAGACTTGAGTAGGAGAATCTGGCACCCAAGCACGAACCTGTTTATGCTAAACTTAATCTTGGCTAAACTGCTGATAGATTGCGCTTTACGAACACACACACACACACACACACACATATGTGGCTGTAGTTATCATACCAACACATATGCTCTCTCACTCATTTGTTCACCAACACACACATCAACAAACACAATGAAATAAAGAATTGTGCAATGCCTGATGTGCAAACACGTACACACACAAACATAGTATCAATGGGGAAAGAACCTATTTAAATGCTAAGTAAGCGGTCCCCCTTTTGGGGCAATGTCATTATACAGCCGATCTCATAAGCAATGCCTCACAACTGGATTTGCACATGTAGAACTTAATTACAAGCGACCTGGCTTCTCTCTGTGTGTCGTATTCATGGAAGTGTATCTATTGAGAAAGTTGGGATTGAAGATATTACCTTGCTTGTGTGTGTGAGATCGTGAACCATTATGTCCCATTTTAGTGTGTCTTTTTGTGAGAGTGTGTGATAAACATATTCTTTCATTCTCCCAGAGAGTGTGTGTGTGCAATAAATCTTGCTAGTATATTATTTCTTACGGGTCCCAGTGGGGCATTGCGGTGTCAACAGACCAGGTTTTAAAAGTGGGTTCAGAGGAAATATCAGAGAAAATTAACTCTGTGCACCAGTGTGTGTTCCCTGCGGAGAATATGGGAAGAAACAGGAAACTCATTACATCTTTTTTCAGGGTTTATTGGAATGACATTATATTCATAGTAAGGCTTTTGATTATTTAAGGAATTAATTTAACAGCTAACTATGCATAAAAGTGAAGAATAAGATCATGTTTGTTTTTAGCATTGAAGTATCTGAGTGTGTTTTCCAGTGGGGATACTTGCAAGGCATTGTTATTGAAATGAAACATAATGTCAACTTGTGTCTTGAAGCTCATCTAGCTTAATCCTGTTCAGGGATTTGGCCTCGTAAAACGCAACAGTTCTATTTTTCTCATCTCGGCTTATTTCACCGGGTGCAGCACAAAATGAGTTGGCAAGGTTCCCTCCTGAAGAGGTGGGAGCTTCAGAAATGGACTCCCTAATTGGCTCTGGGCTGCTACACAGCCCTTATTTTCATCATAAAGAGAAAAGTGTCATATTTGACATTTTTAAAATTGAGTCCATTCAGAAGAGTCAGTGTTGTACATGACAGAGTGGATAAACTAAAACCTTTGATTCAAATGGGTCCTTAACATCTGAAAAACAGAGTTTAGCACTTGAAAGTAAATTATTAACAGTATGCATTCATTTAAACACACACACACACACACACACACACACACACACACACACACACACACACTCCTCCCGATGCAGAATCAGAGAAATGAAAAGTAAAACCAATATTATGGAGATCAAGCTGGCCTTCTTTGTTTTAATAAGGTTAAATGAGTTGCAGGAATCTTACAGCTCTTTTGATTAAACAAGAATAAACCCTTGACCAAATGTATTAACAAAATAAATCAAGTTATGCCTCCAGCAGTGTTGTTAACATTTAAATAAACCTTTTACCACAAAAAGAAGAAACTATCCAAACACATCTGACATGAAGGTTAATGAAGGCGGTTAAACTGTTAGTAGGAGGAAAAGCAGCACTCTCTCACCACAAATTTAGAAGTTGATAAATAATTACTTTAACTCTCACACTCAGTTTGCACTTCCAACTTGAGCATGAGAACTCTGGACAAGTTTGAATCAGGTGAGTTGCAGTAGGAAAACCTCTAAAACCTGCAGGACTTTGATAACCAGGGTTAAGTATCTGACTAAAAGCAGCCTAAGGCATCTGATGATAAATGCATTCTACATTACAGGCTTTTAATCAAAACTTCTCTCAGTAGGACTTCTTACTGACAGAAAGAGTTCTGTGCTGTGGCTGAAGATAGGCATAATTTTACAGCAGGGGTCAACAGCTGGTGCTCTGCTGCCAATAATTCCTGGCCCACTGGACTAAACGGATAAATATAAAACTGGTTGTAAGAGTTATGTGTCAAATCCCAGAGACTTAGTACTGTTTTCATAACTGTTAGAAAAAAATGTGTGACCACTTGAGGTCATAGTAGAGAAGGAAAAGAGAAAGATCACATCTCTCAGAGCTAAAGCCTTCACAGCTATCTGCCAGTAAGTTGCGACTTTTCTTGCAACAACCTTGAGCCAAAAAAAAAAAAAAAGAAAAGAAAAAACAAACAAACAAAAACACGAAAACACACAGCTATTCTAATTACAGAAGAGTCCTGTGTCTGCTTCACCGCTGTTGATTAGGTGAAGGCAGCTTACCCAGAAGCTAGCTGCGACTGGGTCAAGTGAAGGAAGCTAACCCTGAAGCTAGCTGATGCTGGGTAAAGTAAAGGGAGCTAACCTGGAAGCTAGCTGAGCTAAGTAATGTAAAGGAAGCTAACCCTGAAGCTAGCCGCTGCTAAGTAATGTAAAGGGAGCAAACCTGGAAGCCAGCTGATGCTAAGTAATGTAAAGGAAGCTAACCCAGAAGCTAGCTGTGACTGGGTCAAGTGAAGGGAGCTAATTCTGAAGCTAGCTGCTGCTGGGGAAAGGGAGCTAACCTGGAAACTAGCTGAACTAAGTAATGTAAAGGAAGCTAACCCTGAAGCTAGCCGCTGCTAAGTAATGTAAAGGGAGCAAACCTGGAAGCTAGCTGATGCTAAGTAATGTAAAGGAAGCTAACCCAGAAGCTAGCTGTGACTGGGTCAAGTGAAGGGAGCTAATTCTGAAGCTAGCTGCTGCTGGGGAAAGGGAGCTAACCTGGAAACTAGCTGAACTAAGTAATGTAAAGGGAGCTAACCCTGAAGCTAGCTGCTGCTAAGTAATGTAAAGGGAGCTAACCCAGAAGATACCCTGACGCTAAGTAATGTAAAGGGAGCTAACCCAGAACCTAGCTGTGCCTAAGTAACGTAAAGGGAGCTAACCCGGAAGCTAGCCTGATGCTAAGTAATGTAAAGGGAGCTAACCCAGAAGCTAGCTGCAGCTGGGTAAAGTGAAGGGAGCTAACCCTGCAGCTAGCTGCGGATAAGTAATGTAAAGTAAGCTAACCTAAAGCTAGCTGCTGCTGGGTAAAGTGAAGGATAAGGGTAGGAACTTTTCCTCCATTTAAATGAGAGACTGAAAAAATGCCAAAACAAATCTTGCAGATATAAACAGCATTATGTCAGAATCTGAACAGAATATTAGATGTCATTAATAAAAGATAAATCAATTTTCCTTTTTATGGGATCAGACATCCTCATAACAGTTATGCAGTTTGTTTTTGGAGGAAAAGTCTTATAATAAATCAAAAAGTTGAGTTGTACTGAAACTGTGTCAATCCTCCCCGGGTATGTCAATCTGCTTGGCCGGTTTCTCATGTAGCTCAGGCACTGGATGAACGGATTTGCTCTTTAATTCTTAATATTGTGTGCTACAGAATACACTGAGTGAAAGAAAAATGTATACAGTTTCTGGGATTTCTTACCAATTACCACTCATGCATAATATACCATAGTGGAAGGATTTTGCATGGTTTTATATCCTGTTCACGCTCTGCTGTTTGGTTTTTCAAAAATCAAATTTCTCCTGAAAGAATAAAAGAAAATCAATAGCAAAACCCATGTTAGGTTGTTGACTAAGAAATCCCGACTGACTTGAGTCAAACAAAGACATATTTGGAAGAATAGATTATATTATCATACTAACACCCTGTGAAGTACTTTATTCCCTTCATTTCTTCTGCTGTGACATAGGATGTCAATAAGTAATAGGAAGCAGGAGGGCACCCAGTTTATTATTCATAGCTGTCTCATGTTATCAGAGAAACATGCTTGGACGCTGATTTATGATTACTGAACAGTGTGTAGAGAGGAGGCTGCTGATTATGGCTAGAGGGCTGCTACTTTCATTGCTTTGCTCAGAGATAATGTCTTCATTTAATGTCATTTTACCTGAAAATGCATCAAAGGCCTGCTGGTTGAATGGATTCCTATTGTACTGGATCAGGAGTCTTCCTGTATCAGAGCTGCTTATAAGCAATATGAATAGTCCCACGCCAAAAAAATGTCCCACGCCACCTGCCGTTCAACAATTGTATTATATGTAACACATCAGTAACTCTTATTAACTATATTATCAAGTATTAGTGACTATGTTATTTAATAAATAACAATTAACCATTTTGGCCTCTTCTTCCTTGAGGCCTTGGTACTTCTCCAGTTTCTCCTTTTTCCTGATATTTCCATCATTGTGGATGGATACATCGATCACTACGGCTTTCCTCTGCTGCCTATCCATGATCACTATGTCCGCTTGGTTGGCCACCACCATTTTATCTGTCTGGATCTGGAAGTCCCAGAGGATCTTAGCCCTCTCATTCTCCACCATGTTGGGAGGAGTTGGGAAAAATGGAAAAGTCACATAGAACACCAGTTAAAAAAAGTTCCGTCAAATAGCCCAATAATTCTAAATCATTCCGCTGGCTCACATGCCAGTTGGTAACCGTAGCAACAGAAATGTTTGTGACAAACGGACAAAACAAAAAGCATATCTGGAAGGACTATGTCAAACAGCGGCCCATGGTTACTAATGAATGTATCTGATCTGCCAGTTTTTTAAGTATTTTTATTTTTTTCGGTTAACTTAGACCATTGGTTGAACAATGACCGGAGTAGAAAAGGGAGAAAGAAAAAGAAAAAACATCTCCTGATCGCTCCCCATCGCACTACTGTATTATGTTCACATTCTACCGAGATCTGGAAGTAAAAACTCAGGTGCTTTGCATCAGAGGTTGTCCGTGTCGTCCATTAATTTTGATAATAGACAACTCGTCGGGCAGTATCCCTTATATCCTTATATTTATATATATATATATATATATATATATATATATATATATATGTGTGTATATGTATATATATATGCGTGTGTGTGTTTGTTGTGTGTCAAAATACAATTAATAAATAATTTTCCAGCTCATTTTATTTTAATGTTTTCTTTGACTGGACACTGCACAGTTGCACCGTATAAACTGTTATTTCCCTCTTTGCTCAAAATTGATAAATAAAAACCCTGTAAGTCATTTCCAGATCATGTCAAAAATCAATTGCAAAGAATCAGTCGGCGTCAGTGGAGGAAAAGAGGTTCAGATAGCGGTTTTGCCTGCATCAGCTTATGAGACTTGGGTAAGAGCTCAACACAGGAAGATGGCCAAGATTAACTTTATGTAATGCAGTGACGACGGCATCTAAGACGTCACATTAGCTTCTTCAGGTTTCATCACAGAAAACCTGTTCTGCAGCTGCAGTGGTGGACAAAAATGATGATTTAAAACAGCACTTCTGGAGTTACAACTAATAAGTGATGAGCAGGCACACAACTGTAAATGCCACGAGTCGAGATGATATGAAGTGTCTAATTTACAGTCTGAAGTGTATGTTACCACATGGCTGAACAGGGATCTAAGGGCCGCTGGGTGTAATGGAGTGGTCAGGCAGAGGGAAGCAGGGCTGCTAACTGTGCAGGTGATGAATCATGTCACCGTTTGGACTCCCTTTCTGTCCAGCATCTTTTATCAGCCTGTGATTTTATTGCTCCTTCCCCTCCAGTGCTCTCCTTCCTGACCCAGATCTTTCTCTCTCTCTTCATGCCATCCCCTTTTGCCTTTTACCCTCAGTCTGAGTTTTCACTCCACTTTTTCCTCATTATTACCAGCGAGTGACCTTACCTGACATCTGGTTAAAAGGTCTTGCAAACAGAGCTGGAAGCAAAAGCTCAGGTGCAGCAACTGACCACCGAATGAGCCGAGTTTTGCTGCCTCTTTGAAGGACAAGGAGCTGGACCCAGCCCCCCCACCAGCCCCATCAAACCAAGCACTCCCCCTCCACCACAGGAGATGATGCCTCTTTGAAGCTGCTCGCCTCAGAGGATGCCCCACCCCCACCATCCCAACACCTTTCTGTCCTGGAGAGAGTTGAACTGATCAGCTGTCTCTGGTGTTCACTGGAGATCTGCCATGTCCCAGTCTGCTTCAAGGCCTCCACCATCAGAGAAGGCTCACAGGACTCAATAACAGACCCGTCCCCCTGACCTCTGCAGTCATATGGTCCTCTGAGCGCCTGTCCCAGCTTAAAACACCGTGTGACAGTGCTGCCGAGACAGTGGCGATCCCTCCGTCCTGCATCGGACAGATCGCCGCTCCTATGCAGGACACCTGGACAGGTGACCAGTCTAACGTAAGACACCTGGATAGGTCACCTTCCAACGCTGGACACCCGGACAGGTAACCGTCCAATGTAGGACACCCGGACGGGTAACCGTCCAATGTAGGACACCCGGACGGGTAACCGTCCAATGTAGGACACCCGGACGGGTAACCGTCCAATGTAGGACACCCGGACGGGTAACCGTCCAATGTAGGACACCCGGACAGGTAACCGTCCAATGTAGGACACCCGGACAGGTAACCGTCCAATGTAGGACACCCGGACAGGTAACCGTCCAATGTAGGACACCCGGACAGGTAACCGGCCAGTGTAGGACACCCGGACAGGTAACTGTCCAGTGTAGGACACCTGGATAGGTGACCAGTCTAATGTAAGACACCTGGATAAGTCACCGCCCAACGCCGGACACCCGGACAGGTAACTGTCCAATGTAGGACACCTGGACAGGCGACCGTCCAATGTAGGACACCTGGACATGTGACCAGTCCAACGCCGGACACCCGGACAGGTAACCATCCAATGTAGGACATCTGGACAGGTCGCCAGTCCAATCCAAGACTCCTGGACAGGTGACCAGTCTGATGTAAGACACCTGACAGGTCGCCAGTCCAAAGCAGGTCTTTGTGGGATAGGTTTTAGATGAATGTTTGTTACTTATATGGGTCGTCTCTCTGGCATTGTTTCTCATGAAGCCACTCCAGATAATAAATAACTAGATGTTTCATAATTTCTTTAAAGGTCTGAAATCTCCAAGTGACTTGGAAAAACTGGTCCATGCATTTATTTTCATCAGATTGGACTACAGAACCGGTTTGGTCACAGGATCCGGCAGCTGCAGCTGATCCAGAACGCTGTGGATCAGATCCTGCTCTGAGGTCTTCACATCAGCTCCATGTCCATACAGCTGCTGGTTTTAAAGTGTCTGAATCTGGTCCTGGAGACCTGCTGTCCTGCAGCTTTCAGATGCATCTCTTCTGCAACACAGCTGAATCAAAAGTCCCTCATCTGCATGTGGATCAGTTCTGCAGAGTTCTGGTAACGAGACATTCATCTGATTCAGGTGTGTTTGGAGAAGAGACGATTCTGCTGCACTGCAAACCTTCCAGGCCGCTTAGATCACCAAGTCCAGACTTGCTTTGTGTTCCTGGAGTCAGGACTCATCTCGGAGAAGCTGCTCTGCAGTTTGTTGGTTCCTCCATTTGAAGTGCAGGTCAGCTGAGATTCTGGTTTCTTTACACCGCTTCCCAAAACTGTTGTATTTTACTGCTCTGTTTTTCCACTTCCCAAAACTGTTGTATTTTACTGCTCTGTTTTTCCACTTCCCAAAACTGTTGTATTTTACTGCTCTGTTTTTCCACTTCCCAAAACTGTTGTATTTTACTGCTCTGTTTTTCCACTTCCTAAAACTGTTGTATTTTACTGCTCTGTTTTTCCACTTCCCAAAACTGTTGTATTTTACTGCTCTGTTTTTCCACTTCCCAAAACTGTTGTATTTTACTGCTCTGTTTTTCCACTTCCCAAAACTGTTGTATTTTACTGCTCTGTTTTTCCACTTCCTAAAACTGTTGTATTTTACTGCTCTGTTTTTCCTCATCGTTGATCGTGTTTAATGCTTTGAGTTACTCTTGTCGGAGAAGTGCTGAAGTTTTTATTGTGATAAATCAGTTTTCAGTCAGTTTTGTTGTCTCCTTGTGTTAGAAACCGTCTTTCAGTCTCAGATGAAACTTGCTGCATGTTACCTGCTCCTTACTGTCCCTGACTGATGAGATACACTTTTTATTTAAATTACCACTGAAAGTTGGGCTTTTGCTGCACATTTAATCCTTCATTTTCTTTTGTTTCCATCAACTTGTGACCAGCAAATGGTAGCAGGACCTCCAGCGGCTCATTTACTTTGCAGACATGTTTCTTTTAGGGAACTTTGAATTTTAAAACTTAAAAACCAACATAACACAGAGGGGACATGGGGTTTGCCATCAAATGAAAGGTCACGATTACATGGTTTTTTAGTTTGTAATTAATTATTCAGGCTGAAATAATTTTGGAATAAAAGTGTTCCCATTCTCGTTTACATCGTCAGCCCATTTAATCATCTTCATCAAATTCTGCTGAAAACCTGGGGCTTGAAAACAAACAAGGTGTTTTTCTTCCATCTTCTGATGGAAGAAAAAAAAAACTTCAGTTCCTGCTTCTTTTGTTTGATCTTCAACATAGAAGACCACATAACAAGAACCATTTTCACTTTTTATGCTTCCGCTCGTCATTATATCCGTTTGTTCTGAGGGTCCCATTAAACTGGTCTCGGCTCGAGTCCAACGCCTGCTTCAGGGAATTATATGGACGTAGGCGTCTGTCTGGGCGGAATATGTGTGGAAGGACAAGTGAACGAGCATGTGCAGAACAACCGGAATAAATTTGAACAAATTTGGACTTATAATGAAAATAAAGCAGCCATTTTATGTTGATAAAAGTTTAATTTTAAATTTTCTTTTTCATTTGGAATTAAGTATTTACAAGGTCATTAAGCCTGAGCATCGAAAGCGGTGCGAAGGCTTATTGGAACTGTAGTGTTTATTTTTATCCGGACAAAAGAAGTGCTTTTTTGAAGGCCTGAACATGCTCCAACTCATACAGGTGTCAATAATAACATGTCAATAATTTGATTATGAAATAGCCACGCCCTCTGGAGGCCAAAAGTGTTGTTTTTCACTCAGAGAACTATAACTCTGGCTTTCTGGGTGATTAAAATTGATTTCTTCTAACAGGGGATATCGTTTAGGAGGGGCGGGGCTTCAAAGTTTGATGTCTAACTAACAAAGACTAAAAAATAAAACTCCCACATGAAACAACATATCAGCACCAAAATTGCTACATTTGACGCAGATCCCTTAATGAATAAATCTGCAAATCTACATTTGGACAATGAATTATCCCCACCCCCTGGCAACAAGAAGTGCCTGATCCCATGAACCAGGACGTACCTGTAACTAAGCCATCAAACCATGACTAATGACAGTCATGCCCTGAAGTGTGTTAAATTAAAATATGCTCCATAGCGCCCCCTACGATATTTCAATCAGCCCCGCCCACTACATTGACCAACATGGATGAAATACAATATAATATAGCACGATTGTAGAACCTTCCAGTACCTTCAAATAAGTCTCTTGGACATATGGGCTAAATCAAACAGGAAGTCGGCCATTTTGAAGAAAGTGCCATTTTTGGGGTCATTTTGGTCATTTTCTTTGCCATGCATTTTGTAGAACTCCTCCTAGGGATTTTATCCCACTGTCACACAGATTGGTCAGGATGCTTGAGAGGCATGTGTGATTTAAAAGTTATTTCTTATAATAGGGGATATTGTGTGTGGTTTTCGTCCTGGTCGCGGAACAGTGGACCAGCTCTATACCCTCTCTGGGGTCCTGGGGGGGGCATGGGAGTTTGCCCAACCAGTCTACATGTGCTTTGTGGACCTGGAGAAGGCATTCGACCGTGTCCCCCGGGGGCTCCTGTGGGGGGTACTCCGGGAGTATGGGGTACCGGACCCCCTTGTAAGGGCTGTCCGGTCCCTGTACGACAGGTGTCAGAGTTTGGTCTGCATTGCCGGTAGTAATTCGGATCCGTTTCCGGTGAGGGTTGGACTCCGCCAAGGCTGCCCTTTATCAACGATTCTGTTCATAACTTATATGGACAGAATTTCTAGGCACAGCCGAGGTGTTGAGAGGATCCGACTTGGTGGCCTCAGGATTGGGTCCCTGCTTTTTGCGGATGACGTGGTCCTGTTGGCTTCATCTGGTCGTGATCTCCAGCTCTCGCTTGAGCGATTCGCGGCCGAGTGTGAAGCGGCTGGGATGAGAATCCGCACCTCAAAATCTGAGACCATGGTCCTCAGCCGGAATAGGGTGGATTGCCCTCTCCGGGTCGGGGGTCAAGTCCTGCCTCAAGTGGAGGAGTTTAAATATCTCGGGGTCTTGTTCACGAGTGAGGGAAGGATGGAGCGCGAGATCAACAGACGGATCGGTGCGGCGTCTGCAGTAATGCGGACTCTGCGCCGGTCTGTCGTGGTGAAGAAGGAGCTGAGCCAGAAGGTGAAGCTCTCGATTTACCAGTCGATCTACGTTCCTACCCTCACCTATGGTCATGAGCTGTGGGTCGTGACCGAAAGAAGGAGATCTCGTATACAGGCGGCTGAAATGAGTTTCCTCCGCAGGGTGGCCAGGTTCTCCCTTAGAGATAGGGTGAGGAGCTCGGTCATCCGGGAGGAGATCAGAGTAGAGCCGCTGCTCCTCCGCATGGAGAGGAACCAGTTGAGGTGGCTCGGGCATCTGGTCAGGATGCCTCCTGGACCTCCCTGGTGAGGTGTTCCAGGCACGTCCGTCTGGGAGGAGACCCCGGGGAAGACCCAGGACACGCTGGAGGGATTATATCTCTCAGCTGGCCTGGGAACGCCTCGGGATCCCCCCCGCAGAGTTGGCAAATGTGGCTGGGGAGAGGGAAGTCTGGGCTTCCCTGCTTAGGCTGCTGCCCCCGCGACCCGACCCTGGATAAGCGGCAGAAGATGGATGGATGGATGGATGGAGGGGATATTGTTTGGGAGGGGAGGGGGATCAAACTAATGTGATGCACTGAAAAGAAAAATTGACATGACTCCCACAAAAAAACAGCCTACATGGACCAAATTTTCTAGTTATGATGCCAATAACATCCTTCACACATGTGCATGCTAGTTAGGCTATGAATTAGCCCCACCCCCTGGTGACAGGAAGTGACCCTTTTTAAGGCCTAAATGACCTGATGTGCAGTCTGGCTGCACCTTAGGTTGGAAGAGGCATGGGAAGGATGTTGCCAGGGGAGGCGGTGGCAATAGGGTGAGTGGTGCCATGGTGCGACGGCCTTCATCGCCGCTTGCGGCTTTGATTCTTTTTTTAAAGAAGATTTAACTTTTTTTCAAAGTTAAAGGAGAATAAAACTCATGTTAACGGGGCAAAGTCACCCCCCGATGCAGAGCTGCTCAGCTTGGTCCCACAAGGGCTGCAGGTTTTCAACGTATCCCTGCACCAACACAGCTAGCTGACTCACATGGATGAGTCACTGTGCAGAAGCTGGAGGGCTGCGGCCCTCGTGGCACCGAGTTGAACAGCTCTTCTTTAAAGAGAACACAAAATGTCCACATGTGTGGTGATATGAATTATTTGCACAATGCTTTTTCTATAAAAATTGTAACATTTTCATCAAATTGACATTTAAAGGGTTAAAATAATGTAAGTATCTGTACATATTGATTAGGACTGAATGTGAGAGTTGAAAAAATGTTAATCTGTAGTGTTTTAAAACTTTTTGTGAAAAGGCAGAGAAATGAAAAGGCATCCATTTGCGTTAGCATAGTGTCTCCAACGTGGTCCTATAAGGTCCGTAATCCAGCAGGTTTCCCATGTGTGCCTGCTTCAACACACCTGAATCAAATTAAATGGATCTAACAGCCAATCAGGTTCTGCACAATCAATCCATCATTTGAATCAGCTGTGTTGGAGAAAGGCTACATGGAAAACCGGCTGGATGGCTCGTAGGACCGAGTTGGAGACCTGTGGTGTACACAGTGATGACTTGAGCTATTTTTTGGGTCATACGTGTTGTAGAGGATTCCGCTTTCCATGTTTGCTCACCATGTCTGGGAGGAAATCACAAACAGCCACGCTACAAGTCTTCATTTGCTAAACAGATGCTGCTCAATGCCAAACGGGTCATTACACCAACTAAACTGTGTGTGTGTGTGTGTGTGTGTGTGTGTGCAGTTTGTCTGTGCTGCGGAATACTGCTGCATGTGTTTATATTCTGCAGACTGTGTGTGTGTATGCATTATGGATTAGTATGTTGTATTGATGAGGACATATGGCGTTTCCATATGGCAGTATCCTGGTCTGAAGCATCGACGGCGAACAATGCGACTGGGCTACTAAGCTAGCTCAAATCACTGCTAACATAAATGTTTTAAATGTACACATAAAATTAATGTTCACTTTTAATTTATTGTTGAGTTGCAGCTGAGTTTGTCCTCTGATTTTAAAATGTAAACTAGTTGGGTAAAATCTAGAAACAGTATGTTTATTCATTTGTGTGAAGGACTGGAGATAAAAATTTGCATCATGCTAACTCTGGTACAGCATCTTTTTTTCGGGCATAATCTGTGTAACTCCATGTTGTAATTTTAAAAAAGGGTAATTTCTTGACATATATGATTGGATAAGCATTTAATATAGTAGAGTTTTTAGTTTTGTGTTTTAGTCAACCCCCCATCTATCTGATCTTTAATTAGCATTTTGTTATCAGATAAATGGCGGGTTGAGTGTAAATCATGTGTGTTTCAGCAGATAAACGTCTAAAAAACCTGCAAGGTCTCAGAGACCAGGATTGAGAAGTTCTGCAGTTGTTATACCGTGGCTTAATGTCGTCCTGCTCCCAGGTGATTTCCCCGGGGAGGCGCAGCTGGGTGCAGCAGAACTATGCATTTGCTGGCTGCAGGAAAACACTTGAATAGCTCGTTTCAGCAGCAGAAAAGATAAAACGCCTGTGTAAATGCACTACTTCTCACGTAATTAGAGACTAAAAGAGTAAAAGAATTAAATAGCAGAGGCCAATATGTTGGAAGGTCATGGCACAATTAAGGCAAAGCCTCGTTTCCGTGGCGAGCTGGATTAAACATGTCCTGCATCAGAAACTGAAGCGACTCTTTGGTCACATTTTCACCTCTGATTCCAAGATCATTACAATTAATTTGTTTTTTAGAAGTGGAACTCATCTGTTTAAACTAAATACCTGGTAATTTATGTTTGGCATTACTTTCCTCACTTTACCGAAAAAGAGCCAGACCGTGACCTGAAAGCCAACGTGCGACTTCGGGCGTACTGTTACGCCCCGAATAAAGACTCAGACCAGTTATTAGTGTAAATGATCTGTGAATAAGCACCGTCCTCCAGTAGCAGAGGACTTTTATCTATAAATACAGATATTTTGGTGAATATTGAAGCATTTTAAGTGGTTTCATGCAGATGCTGTTGCTTGAAAATCCAACTCCCACTCCGTTCAACAGCTCGAGCTCGTCTCATTCTGATTGGCTGGCTTTGTCCCTGTTAAACATCACACCTGATGAAACCGATCTCAATGAAAAGTTTTCTTTTCTTGACTTTTTCCATCCTGGCTTTATGTTCATGGATGTTTCCCAGCACAGCAGCAGCTTAACGTTTCCAGAGTAACGTACTCCTCCACCGCAGGGATGAAAACAGACATTTTAATGAGAAATTGAATATTTCAGTGTCTCTAACCCTCATCAACTTTCATTATGCGCTGCCCTCCAGCAGAGCAGATTCGTTACACACTCAGAACAAAGTCTCTTATTTCCAAAGCTGCCAGAGTCAGAAATGGAAATATCTGTTATCGTCCAATAAGATACTTTTTACTGCTTTTTACTCTCAGTGGTTGGTTTGAGATCTATCTGCTTAACACTCATATCTAAGCAACCAATCGCATGGCAGCATGTAGATATGGTGATGATTGAGTGCCAGAGTGGGAGGGGAAGGGGGAAATGAAGTTATATGGTTGCTGTGTGTTTGTTCTTTGCAAGGGTGGGGAGTTTGTCTCCTTATGTCAGTGTATTCTCTCCCTATATCATATTTTGATACAGGAAGACATCTGGAAATGGGGAAATACGGTAGTTTCACGGCCAAAACGGGAGACTTTACAGCTATGCATCTCAGACCTCCTGATTTCCGATGAACCTTCCGGGCAGCTTGGACCATCAGGTCCATCTATGCTTCCTGATCCCGAGATGAAACAAGCCATTGAGAAGCTGCTCTTAGTTTTTATGCATTTCCTCCTTTGGAAAGCGACTGCAGGCCAAACTCAGAGGAGACTGATCAGACTGGTTGGAGATGATGGGAAGGCAACAGGAAGTCCAGTAAGCACTGGTTCCAACCTGCAGAACATCGTCTCTGAACACATCCAGCCTGGAAGCAGATGGTCTCCAGCAGCAGAAGACCACAGCGGGTTCCCTCCTGTCAGTAAGAACAGGAAACTGAGGCTACAATTCCCACAGACTCACCAGAACTGGACAATAGAAGATGGAGAAACGTTGCTGGTCTGATGAGTCTCCAGTTCAGCTCCACATTCACATGGTAGGATCAGAATCTGCTGGAAACATCATGACAACATGGATCCATCCTGCCGTCTGGATCACCGCTTCAGGCTGCTGCTGGTGGAACGGTGGGGGGAGGTTTTCTGGTCCCACTTTGGTCCCCTTAGTACCAACATGACCTGGTTTAACCTCCACAGCCTACTTGAGTCCTGCTGCTGACCATGTCCATCCTTTTAATGTCCACCATATTTCTCCTTAAAACTTTAAACATGATGGCTTTATAGGAAGTATAGAGCTGCGGAGTGAGATGAAGCTATTGCTGATAACAAATGACGACGTCTCAAACACAGAATAAACGTAGTTATTAAAGGTACGAACGTTAATCCTCAATTTGACGTTTGACGTCAGAGGCAAAGGTGTACTTTGTGTCTCAATTAGTTATTTTAAAATCTTTTAAGCTTTAAATCGTGGTTGATAACCTCCGTTTATTTCCTGTGACACACTTTGGTAACTCTGCATCATGGCAGGAGTTATGGAGGCGAAGCGACACTGAGACCACGTTGGCCCGATTGGTGAGCTTTACGTCACCATAATCTATACTGAGCACAAATGTACACCCTTAAAGTGCATGCATGTACACACACCGTGCATGTGGACACCTGAGGATGCATCTAAACACACACACACTTGCATGCCTTCACACACGCATTCACTCAGGCCGTGCAGTCTTAGTGACTCCATGCTGAATGTGATGTTATCGGAAGTGGCTTAATGGTGCCATATTGTGTCTCCTCTGACAAACACACACTTGTGCGCGCACACACAGATTGAAGACACAGACCGTACACTTTCCCGTGACCACCGAGCACGCTCGTACACACTCGTGCACTGCAGGGATTCAGCCCTCTTCTTCTCTGCCTCTTCATTTATTTACAGGAGAAGGGATGATTAGATTGTAAAACATGCTGAATTTAGACCCTTTAAAAAAAATCATTTCTAGATGCTGTCTTGGAAAGAAAAAGAAAAAAGTAAACTGAACCTCATTTGAAAGTTATAAATACATCTGAGAGGATTTATTAATTTTACTCTATGGTTTAGCAGGTAACTCATTATCTGGTCAGAAATACGTTATGAAGAGGAAAGAAACTCGCCCGTCTGCGAAGCTGTTTAGACTGCATTCACATCAGGGTAGTCCGCTAGACTCGGTCTGATTGGGGACTCGCTTTGGTTGAGGGGTGCAACATTATCCTGGATCGAGACTACGTTACACTGCACTCCTCTAATGAAAGAAAAACTTGCTTCATTCTCCACCATAAGCAAGAAAACATGAATCTGCATCAGGTCCTGGTGGTCTGGGTGGATCGGGTCCGAGTGGTCTGGGTGCATCAGGTCCTGGTGGTCTGGGTGGATCGGGTCCGAGTGGTCTGGGTGCATCAGGTCCTAGTGGTCTGGGTGGATCGGGTCCGAGTGGTCTGGGTACATCAGGTCCTAGTGGTCTGGGTGGATCGGGTCCCGGCGGTCTGGGTGCATCGGGTCCTAGCGGTCTGGGTGCATCAGGTCCTAGTGGTCTGGGTGGATCGGGTCCGAGTGGTCTGGGTGCATCAGGTCCTGGTGGTCTGGGTGCATCGGGTCCGAGTGGTCTGGGTGCATCAGGTCCTAGTGGTCTGGGTGCATCGGGTCCCGGCGGTCTGGGTGCATCGGGTCCTAGTGGTCTGGGTGCATCAGGTCCTATGGTCTGGGTGCATCAGGTCCTATGGTCTGGGTGGATCGGGTCATAGTGGTCTGGGGGGATCGGGTCCCGGCGGTCTGGGGGGATCGGGTCCCGGCGGTCTGGGTGGATCGGGTCCCGGCGGTCTGGGTGGATCGGGTCCTAGTGGTCTGGGGGGATCGGATCCTAGTGGTCTGGGGGGATCGGGTCCCGGCGGTCTGGGTGCATCGGGTCCCGGCGGTCTGGGTGCATCGGGTCCTAGTGGTCTGGGTGGATCGGGTCCTAGTGGTCTGGGTGGATCGGGTCCCGGCGGTCTGGGGGGATCGGGTCCTAGTGGTCTGGGTGCATCGGGTCCCTAGTGGTCTGGGTGCATCGGGTCCCTAGTGGTCTGGGTGCATCGGGTCCCTAGTGGTCTGGGGGGATCGGGTCCCGGCGGTCTGGGGGGGATCGGGTCCCGGCGGTCTGGGGGGGATCGGGTCCCGGCGGTCTGGGGGGGATCAGGTCCTAGTGGTCTGGGGGGATCGGGTCCCGGCGGTCTGGGGGGGATCAGGTCCTAGTGGTCTGGGGGGATCGGGTCCCGGCGGTCTGGGTGGATCGGGTCCCGGCGGTCTGGGGGGGATCAGGTCCTAGTGGTCTGGGGGGATCGGGTCCCGGCGGTCTGGGTGGATCGGGTCCCGGCGGTCTGCTTTTTGTAGTCCACGTCCTGTACTTGGTCCACGTGAAACCGGCCCAGACCAGGATTTTGTCGGCTGATTGAAGCTGCTTCTTTGATTGGAATCAGAATTCTTTGCGGGTTCACACGTTCCCCCAAATGAAGCGACTCTCCGACCAGGATTCGGCCTGAAAAGGCGGCTCTGGACGTGGGCTTGTATTAGTCTCCGTGGCGGCGACCGGAGCGCGGAGACGTGACCTTCCCAGCAGCAGGTTGTTCTGCCATCTTGCTTCCAGCCTTCCTGGTCTCCATTACAGAGCAACCTCTGCTTTTCACCGGTCCCTCCAACAGTTTCTATCGCTCCAAACTTTCTGTTTTCCGCTGCAGTGTGTCGCTGTCACAAGGCTACAGAAGCCTCTCCATAGATGTTGTAAGTAAATCTATGAATAAAAAAATGCATCTTAAGGAAAAAGGAAATACAATTCACACCTGACTATAAGTCGTAGGACCAGCCAAACCACGAAGAAAAAGGTGAGAAGAAATCCGGTTGCTGATCTGCTGACTTTAAAGTTGGATAAAATATTTATTGAACTGAATGTAGGAATTATTAAACCCTCTCATGCATGGTGGGCAACAAGCTCTAAGCTGCTTTTTGGTGAAGATCGTTTCTAATATTGTCCACTTCAGTGATAAACAGGAAGAAATGAGACTATATTGATGGAGAAGAGATGCAAATATATGATGTGGTATTTCTAATATTTAGATAAAATTGATGAAACAAAAGTTTGAAACAATAAGAAACATCACAGCGGGTTTTTAGAGGTAAAATATTGTCTGTGAAAGTAAACTGTGGCAGTGACTGAAAGATTCCTGCAACTGAAATCAGCTACACAGTCTGAGCAGTTTTAAATTTTCACTGCTGTCGACTCCGTCTGATGACCTGTGGTTGGACAAATGTGATGCATGAAGACTGTAGGATGCTGGGGTTCGGGTTCGGGTTACTGATGACTGGTTCCAGGAGCTGCCGACAGACGGTGAGAGGTTTCTGCTTTTCCACGCTGCATCTTCCTGAGGTGGAAGGGAGGCTCTTGTTGCCACATCCAGACCAGATTTAGCTTCTTTCCTGAAGTTACATAAGCTACAGTTGTGGCTTCAGTCAACGATGCTGCAACATGGTTGTGTGTGTGTGTGTGTGTGTGTGTGTTCTGTTGGCACACCTTTGGGTGGTCTTCCTCCGTTTCTGTGAATAACTTTCAGGTTTTCTCCGGTCACATGACTGGAACAGCGCAGGTCTTGGATCTTCTCTTCAGGACTATGGATGGCTGCTGTCGTAGATCATCTCCACGATGCTGAGATTTTATTTTATTTATCATCTGGGACTGCCCAAATCACCCTGATCTGGTTTTGCTCATCCATACATCAGGAGGAGGAGAAAGTGATGGATAGAAATAAATCATTAGAGAAATAAGACTTCCTGGTTGACCAGAGGGAGGTGTAACTGGTGATGGGAGGGGGCCAGGACCCCAGACTGAGTACGGTGGGCAACTCTGGTCCTCGAGGGCTGCAGACCTCCAAGTGTTTGGAGTTTCCCTGCTGCAACACACCTGACTCAGGTCAGTGGGAAATCAGCAGACTGGTCCAGAGTCCCGTGTCGGCTTCGCTACTGTTGGTTAAATGGAGGGAGCTAACCCTGGAGATAGCTGCGGTTCGGTAAAGTGATATTCTTATTCAATCTCTCTCGTGATCTCCCTATCACTGTCTCTTCTGGCATTCAGCTCAGTTAGGAGTGGGCCAAGTGGCTCCTGGAGCCCTGTGCTCTGCCCACCCTGGCTGGCCAGTGCATGGTGGGGTCAGCGATCTTGGCATGCTGGGACCTCCGCCCGGCGCTACCTTCTGGGCGGGTTGTTTTCATGGCGTGGTGGCTCCGAGGTGGCTTCTGCTCGCCTGGGTCGCGGGGTCATCCTGGTCAGCCTCGGGCCTCTGCAGAGGCTTGGTCGCATTTGCATGATCACACACATCTTCAAAGACTCTTCATCCCTCATATTCTGCATGTTGACACAGGAGCTGTAGTCCTGTGGGTTTATAGACTCAGAGCTGCTTCTGTTCAGGTTGTGTGTGTGTGTGTGTGTGTGTGTGTGTGTGTGTGTGTGTGTGTGTGTTTTCTAATCCCGGTTTTTACTGTGATAAATGTTCTTGTTTTTTTTTCTTTAGACCTTATGGATGCTCCAGATGTTTGTCAGCTCTGTATTTAATGCATCCTAAGTTTGATTGGATCTCTCGTGGAACCTTTCCAAATGACTGAACTAGCTGTGGCGGTGGGCAGGAAGCTTCCTGGTTTCTGTGTCCTGTGGAACCGCTGACTTGTTCAGGGTGAACCCAACCTGGCTGACAAAAGTGCTGCCTATGTCTTCACATTTTTCTTTCTGCAGACGTATCCTGGTCTGACTTAGACTCTTATCAGGATCAGCATCTGGATGCAGAAATACTGTGAAGAATTCTTCTTCATTGGTTACGTCATGATTTTTAATTCGGAAGTAATAATTTGGAATTAAATCATTCTGAATTAACAGTATTCTCCTATGAGTTTACATAAAAATAATAATTCTGAATGGAGGTTTACATGAGACACGTCCTCTCTGGATTCTGCTGAAGATCGGTGGGTGGAGAAGGGTTCTGATTGGACAGAAGGCGCGTACTTCTCGTCTATTTGGATACTACCATCCTGAACAGGAACAACATTCTGGATGCTACCATCCAGAACAACGTTCTGGATGCTACCATCCAGAACAGGAACAACGTCGTGGATACTACCATCCAGAACAGGAACAACGTCGTGGATACTACCATCCAGAACAGGAACAACGTTCTGGATGCTACCATCCAGAACAGGAACAACGTCGTGGATGCTACCATCCAGAACAGGAACAACATTCTGGATACTACCATCCAGAACAGGAACAACGTCGTGGATGCTACCATCCAGAACAGGAACAACGTCGTGGATGCTACCATCCAGAACAGGAACAACGTCGTGGATGCTACCATCCAGAACAGGAACAACGTCGTGGATGCTACCATCCAGAACAGGAACAACGTCGTGGATACTACCATCCAGAACAGGAACAACGTTCTGGATGCTACCATCCAGAACAGGAACAACGTCGTGGATACTACCATCCAGAACAGGAACAACGTTCTGGATGCTACCATCCAGAACAGGAACAACGTCGTGGATGCTACCATCCAGAACAGGAACAACATTCTGGATACTACCATCCAGAACAGGAACAACGTCGTGGATGCTACCATCCAGAACAGGAACAACGTCGTGGATGCTACCATCCAGAACAGGAACAACGTCGTGGATGCTACCATCCAGAACAGGAACAACGTCGTGGATGCTACCATCCAGAACAGGAACAACATTCTGGATGCTACCATCCAGAACAGGAACAACGTCGTGGATGCTACCATCCAGAACAGGAACAACGTCGTGGATGCTACCATCCAGAACAGGAACAACGTCGTGGATGCTACCATCCAGAACAGGAGCAACGTCGTGGATGCTACCATCCAGAACAGGAGCAACATTCTGGATACTACCATCCAGAACAGGAACAACGTCGTGGATGCTACCATCCAGAACAGGAACAACGTCGTGGATACTACCATCCAGAACAGGAACAACGTCGTGGATACCATCATCCAGAACAGGAGCAACATTCTGGATACTACCATCCAGAACAGGAACAACGTCGTGGATACCATCATCCAGAACAGGAGCAACATTCTGGATACTACCATCCAGAACAGGAACAACGTCGTGGATACCATCATCCAGAACAGGAACAACATTCTGGATACTACCATCCAGAACAGGAACAACGTCGTGGATGCTACCATCCAGAACAGGAACAACATTCTGGATACTACCATCCAGAACAGGAACAACGTCGTGGATGCTACCATCCAGAACAGGAACAACGTCGTGGATACCATCATCCAGAACAGGAACAACATTCTGGATACTACCATCCAGAACAGGAACAACATTCTGGATACTACCATCCAGAACAGGAACAACGTCGTGGATACCATCATCCAGAACAGGAATAACCCTTCATCACTGCAAGAGAATGAACATGCAACAAATACCACAATGTAGTCGAGACACTTTAGATTCATTATCAATTGATCTGGAATCTGATAGTGGATCCATAGAAGATGGATGTAGGGACAGAACATTGGCTGGAAATTAGCTGCTTGGCAGAAGTCTGTACACCCACTCTGCCTTTCCTTGTTGTTGTGCATACGTTTATTTATTTGGACTCTTTATCATCAGAAAGTGACTGAAGAAATCTGACAAAGGTGATTCCTTGATGAAATGAACACTCAGAGGAACCAGATAAATATACAAAGTTCTCTGTGTTTAATTTGTCCTTTTTTCCGTCTGGTGTGGGTGTGAATGGTTCTTATATTTCCTTCCCAGTGTTCCTGCTTATTCCTATCTCTTCTTGTTCTCCATCCAATATCCACCATTTCCGTTTTTCTGCTTTGTATGAGGCTGCACTTCCTCCTTTGCCTCTTTGTCTCCCCTCCCACTGGCATCCCTCACAAAGCAGTGACCATTTTAAGGGAAAATCCATTTCTCTTTACCCAGATTATCACATAGCCCCTCTTAGTAATTGAACCGAGCTGCCTAGTCAATGGGATTGTATCGGAATACAATACCTCCCTTGAATGGTGCACTGGTGGGTCATGAATTGCCAGAGGTAGCAATAAAGCTGTTTGGGTGTTGTACTGTCCTGTAAAAGAAACATTTCTCTGGTCTTTAACAAGGCCTTGTTAGGAATAATTACTTTTCCGAGAGAGCCTTCTGTGATCTGCTTGCCTTTTTATTCTTTAAGCCCCGGAAGACATCTCATAAATTTGAGCCGTATTGGCTGCATTTGCTATATAGAAAATGCATCATTTAAAATTTAATCTCTCAAAACCAGATCTGGTTGTTAACAAAAGCTTTTAGATGAAGCAAAAGACTCTTGTTCCAAGAGAGGCTGTTGCAGCAACCATAAAAGCCACCCATGATGATTTTTACAGGCAAGCCAAGGCACGTTGTCCAGAAACGCCCATCTGTATTCCTCACACAGCTCAAAGGTCTGCGCAAAGCTGCAGAAAATGCAGAAGAAGTCACTATTGACTAAATTAAATGATTAGACTGTAGAAAATTAAGTTTCAGAATCCTGGAGACTCAACGGAGTTCTGCTTTCTGCTGTAGAAAAACGTGTTTCTGCTGGTTAGCCTGGCGGATTGAAAACAGAGTTCTGCACACACACTTCTGATTTAAATAAACCAAATAGCTGTGATTATAAACCACAAGTGTACACTTTAGACACACAATGTTTTGGTCATTTTGAAGCTTTTTGAAGTTACATATGATCTAAACACACAAGGCAATGTAGAGGAAATAGATGTGATGAACTAACTAAACGTTAGCTTGAGGAAAGTCTACGGGCCTTGTGGAGCATCTCCATGGTATTGGAAGTCTCCAGTATTTCTATGAAAATGCCTTCATAATGGTTTTCCCATTTCCTTGTAGGGTTACGATCATTGTCAAGGTTAGCATGCGTTTGCTTTATGTTGCCTTCATGGATGCCAATTTGCCCGTGGCCCGTGGTCAGCAACAGGTTCCAACAAAATGTTCTGGCTCTATTTGAGATTCAAGTTGGAAATGTGGTCAGAAATAAAAACTAGAAATAGCAACCAGAATATGACAACTAAAGAAAATTAAACTGAGTTAAAAGGAGCCCAAAAAGATTAAAACTCATGATAAAAAAATAACTTTTCTTCATGCCACAAGTCAAAACCAATTATTTGGGGTTAATGATCATTGTTAGCAGTAATTACGTCTTTGTATATGGTGAACCATTGGAGTGAGGAGGTTAAATCTCACCGATCAGGATGTGTACAAAGACTCTGGAGATTAGAGAAACAACATAAGGATGATCGTTCACAGTGATCGACAACAGGCTAGTAATCTTCATTTCTGCTGTTATTGTTCTGGGTTTCTTGTTGGCAACCAGCTTTGCTTTATTGGTACCTACTGGACTGAAGTGTGAAAGACTTAATCCGTCCAGTTTTAACTACTTTCATGTCGAACCAACTAATGACTAAAAGTGGAGCAACAAAACAACGGCTAAAGCTAACGTCTCATCCATTTCCAAGTCCTTAAGACTTTCGTCACAGAGAAACGTGTTTTTGGAACATTTTTATGCTATCACGTGAAGAACACGTGAATCAAATGTTTCAATCCCATGAGATTCATGGGCGGGTGGTAAAGCAGGGTGTCCAACGACTGGAAGGTTGGCGGTTCCAATCCCTCTCCCCCAGCCATCTGTTGTTTTCCTTGGTTAAGATGCTCCACCCTTCCTGTCTCCAGTGTCGACATCATTGGTGTTTCAATAGGAATCCTTCAGTGGCGGTCGGACTTTGGCTGCCACCTGGCAGCTGTAGCTGCACATGTAGCGAACCATCAGAAAGTATGACTCTAGATCTGGGGTGTCCAGCTCCGCTCCAGACCAGAATCCTGCAGGTTTTCCATGTGTCTCTGCTCAGACACACCTGACTCAATGGACTCATGGAATACCTGCAGGACAGCGGCCCTCAAGGACCAACTTTGGACACCCCTGCTTTAGATTCATACAGGACATGTTGGCGCTTTGACTGCTGTCCACAATGAAGTGAAATCTAATAATTCTCATTACCTTTTCATTAACGTGTACATACACAAGTAAACTGTGTACCAATGTATGTTCGCAACGTTTTCAAACGATTCACATGTAAAAAAAAAAACTTGTAAATCACAATGATAAAGGCTATTTGATCATTTTAATAGAACAATTGCAGTAAATATGTGAGAGCAATGGCCTAAACATTGGCCGTTTGCTGTAATTAGCTTGGAAGCACATCTCTGACTTGATATCTTGCCCTTCTTCCCTCTGTGGCAGCTCTGCAGTCTGGGTATTTCTGTCCTTTTCCTGCTGTGTTTTTCACCCTTTTCTCCTTCCTCCACCAGGGTGGCAGCTCTGTTTGCATTGGTGACCTCTATGCTTGTAAATGTCTTATTTTCAGAGGTCTGTGTCAGCAGGAGCTTTTTCTGCAGCAGCGACTGGGGGAGGGAAGAGCTGGAAAGATCCAGGGGAGGCCCTGAATGTGTTGAGCATATAAAAGGGTGTCTGTTGGCTGGAACTTGTCTGTTTGCACGTCCAAGTGAAGACATGTTGGACTCTGGACATACGTAGCAGTTTTATTCTCCTCCTTCATTCTGACTTTTCACTTTCTTGCTTCTTTATTTCATCTTCTCCCCGTTTCTACTTTCACTTGAAGTTTTTGTCATTGTTTTTCTTCTTTTCAATGACCTTCATCCATTTGATATTACGTTCCATTTGTTTCCTCCATCCCTCCTTCAGACTAATTTCTTCTGTGTGCTGATGCATACTGAGGCAGGTTGAACACTTTCCTGACTTGAATATCTCTTTTCTCACCTCGATTTCCTGTTCTCAGACGTTTGTATGTCTTCCTCACTCTGCCATGACAAACTTTTCATTTATTTCCGTTTCCTTCCCTTCATCTCAGGATATTTGTATTTGTGGGGAGGGTCAGGTGGAGCAATCGCTCGATGAAACCACAGAACTCCCTGCAGAACAAAGTGGTTTTGTTTTGACCTCAATGGTGCTAAATCCCACTCGGCTCTTTACAGACAGCTAACCTGAATGAATAGTTTGGATTAAATAGAAAGTTTAGGTAAACTCCCCATCCACTCCCAAAACTGTTGAGGTCTCAGTTCAGTCCTCCTTTCTGCTGTTGTCCTCGTAAAAACGATATGTGGTGCCGAATAAAATCTTGTAATTCTCCACTTCCATGAACATCCGATGATGGAAAAAACACTCGGAGCTCCCGACTGTTTGACCTCTAACCTGGTGTCACCAGCGACGTCGTCATGTTTAGAGTTCATTCATCACAAACCTGCGTGGGGGATTTTATTTAGAAACTTACTGGATGGTAAGTTTCACACTGCTGCTGTGTGTGATTTCCAGTCTGAACTGCTGGCTCGGCGTGTTCTGGTACGTTTAGCAGAGAGCTGGTGGCTGAAACATGCACCTGGTGGAAATGGACTTTTACGGCCTCTTGTTCCTGTTGACTCACCTCAATCCATTTCTCTTTGTTTTCTCTGAAATGAGATGAGAGAACAAAGCAGGAAAAGATCTTCTTGAATAAGAAGTTTTATCTCATCATATTAATGACCTTCCACTGTCACTCGTCGCTGATGACGGTGCGTGGTTGTGTGGTTTTTATCATGCCCAGCCACCGCCTGAAGTTCTACATACGTGCGTGAATTCCTTTTGGAACATAGGCCACTGATGCATCGTCTCACCCTCCTGTCTTGGGTCATCTTCTCTAGCGTTCCACGTCCCTTCTGTACTTGTCTTGTTCTGCAGAGTCCAAGGACTGAAATCTCGTTTCTCCTCATCACGCTGTTCTTTCTGTGGTCCTGACATTCCAGGTGGCGATGCTGAGTGGTTGCTTGTTTTCATTCTCTTCAGCTTATGACGTTGCAGGGTTTCCTGCTCCTCACCATCTCAGTAGTCTTTAGGATCCACTCACAGGGACTGTTGCAGGTTAGAGCCCGCCTTAAATCAACACGTAGAAAAACGTTGTAGGAAACGATGATGAATGAAAACGTACTTATAAATACACCGTTTGGGTTTTCTGACCAGTTTCTGTTAGAATTTTACGACTGA
The DNA here is from genome assembly GCF_933228915.1 of Telmatherina bonti. NCBI lineage: Eukaryota > Metazoa > Chordata > Actinopteri > Atheriniformes > Telmatherinidae > Telmatherina > Telmatherina bonti. The sequence continues at coordinate 37,206,701 of NC_136610.1, read as the reverse complement.
AAAATTTAAAACTGAAAGACAAGAGTTGACGTAGAAAAAGGGAGATGCGTTATGCCAAAAAAAAAAGCACCCCTGCTGTGTAAAGCACCCAATCGCAGTAACAGTATCGCACCTGGAGATGGCGTGTGTTCTTTTTAGGGTTATAAGTGTGTTTTATTCATCATCAGTAATATGCTCTTTAAGCTTCCAAGGCCAGATGAGATCCAGCATGCTTAGGGTGGTCTGGCTGTAAGCTAACATTCTACATGCTCTCTTTTTAGAAATAAAATGAAAATAATAATAAAACGTATCTGTTGAAGATGGATGTTGCAACACAGAGGTGCCCGACTCGGTGCACCACCCAGTTGGCTCCATTCCCCAATGAGACGTGTAGAAACCAGTGTGTGACGCTGAACAGTTTCGTGCTCCTTCTCTTTCATGCATCTACAATCATCCTCATCGACAGGCGCGTTTTTAGTGAGGACATAATGAAACAAGCGTCCAGAGAGAGATGTCTACATATTCTCAGCTGTTTGAAAACCGAACAGACGTGATTAAAACTACTGAATTCAGTCACTTACAGAAGATTTTGTGACAGTTGCTCGCTGGAAGAAACTTCCATAAAGCCTCAGATCAGCTGGAACATCCAGGTTAGAGACCTTCCGGTTCTCAGCTGCATGGAAACGGTTTTTATCTTTAGTCCAAACCTGGAATTTTCTGAACCTGATCATATTGTAACATGTTTTATCTGAAATTAATTCTTTTTCATTGCTCTTGTTTTTAATGTCAGATTATGCTCCATATTTTCTAACGTTTTCATGCCTCTGTGAAGCTGTACAGCTCTCAATCGGCCCGTTTTCAAACTGTGCTTTATGAATAAACCTACCTTGCCTTTCTGATAAGTCTGTGGAGCTGTTTAAATATCACGCTGCAGGTTTGTCATCATGTATAGCAGCGTGTTGCGCTTTTCTTCTACGTGTCTGAGGAGCAGGAAGTGAGCTGAAAGTTTCAGGTAGGAAGGAAGCAGCTTTCCTCTTAGTGATGATTTATCTGGAAGACCAGATGAAGACATTATCGCCACGTATTCGTTGCCAAGATTTGTTTTTCTTAAACTGCTGGAAGTCAACAAGAACCGCAATGAAAGCTTATCTCACAGCAGCAGCTGCTCCAAACTTTCTGCCACCGTTTAATGGATGCAGATGCTGCAGTTTCTGTCTCTAGAAGTTCAGTCAGGGATGGTCTTTGGGCGACCAGTGGGAAGAAAATACTGTCTGTTTCCACAACCAGTAAACCCCATTCTCCCAGTCAACCTAATGGTACACAGCTGTAGCCAACATTGTGGCGCCAGTAGAAAGTGAACTGGTGATTTGCAGCTCTGTTTATTTGTAAGAGACAACCCAGTTCCCCAACGGGCCTGGAGCGGCTTGGAAGTGTCTGCATGTGACGTGTCGGTGGAGAAGCAGCCATTGTAAGATGAACCCTGCATTTACCAGCTGCTCAGAAGTTCCACCTGTTCAGTTGCTGGCAGAAATATCTAACCAGCCAATCACATGGCAGCAGTTAGCTATGCAGACATGGTGACTTGCTGAAGATCCAACTGAGCATCGGAATGAGGAAGAAGCAAGATTTAAGTGAGTTTGCACATGGCTTGTTGTTGTTCTGAGTATTTGCCGGGACTTTTACACAAACATCTGCAGAGTTTCCAGAGAAGATCTGAAGAGCAAGCAGCAGCTGTCTGGACCAGAACGCAGCAGAAGACCACACCGGGTGCCCTTCCTGTTGGCCGAGAACAGGAAACAGACTCGCTGAGTCACCAGAACTAAATCCAGTGCAGTGGTTCCCAAACTCTGGTCCACAGACCACAGGGGGTCCTTGGACCATCTATCGTTGTGGGAAGTTAAAACTGTTTCCACTCAGACAGGTTGGACTGCTCCAGTTTTGTTTAAATCTTCTGGATGCTTCATCACAAGGAGCTGATCCTTTTAAACCAGATCTCATGGTGAATTTTGGGGCCATCAAAATCTGCTTCACATTGCAGCTCATCTATCCTCAGTTAAAGATAAGCAATAAAAAGTCACTTAAGGCTGCAACTTGGGCATCCTATGTATCTTCATCCATGGACAGGAGCTTAGTGAGGTCAGTGAGCTGATGGAGCATCTCATGCCTGATCTGACAACCTTGAATTTAATTAATAAATTGACCCTTAGAAACACCACATAGCAGATTATTTGTCTTTTTTTGTTTTTTAATAAAATAGAAAATTAAGTTAGGCTATATGTTGTTAATTTACCTTTGGCTTCATTGCAGGACAGAATACAGTAGTTATGGTGAAAATCTCACTAATGGTGATGAGGTGGAACGGGATATTCTCATGGTGATGAGGTGGAACGGGAGATTCTCATGGTGATGAGGTGGAACGGGAGGTTCTCATCGTGATGAGGTGGAACGGGAGGTTCTCATGGTGATGAGGTGGAACGGGATATTCTCATGGTGATGAGGTGGAACGGGATATTCTCACGGTGATGAGGTGGAACTGGAGATTCTCATGGTTATGAGGTGGAACTGGAGATTCTCATGATGATGAGGTGGAACGGGAGATTCTCATGGTGATGAGGTGGAACTGGAGATTCTCACGGTGATGAGGTGGAACGGGAGGTTCTCATGGTGATGAGGTGGAACTGGAGATTCTCATGATGATGAGGTGGAACGGGAGATTCTCACGGTGATGAGGTGGAACTGGAGATTCTCACGGTGATGAGGTGGAACGGGAGATTCTCATGGTGATGAGGTGGAACGGGAGATTCTCATGGTGATGAGGTGGAACGGGAGATTCTCATCATGATGAGGTGGAACGGGAGGTTCTCATCGTGATGAGGTGGAACGGGAGATTCTCATGGTGATGAGGTGGAACGGGAGGTTCTCATGGTGATGAGGTGGAACGGGAGGTTCTCATGGTGATGAGGTGGAACGGGAGGTTCTCATGGTGATGAGGTGGAACGGGAGATTCTCATGATGATGAGGTGGAACGGGAGATTCTCATCATGATGAGGTGGAACGGGAGATTCTCACGGTGATGAGGTGGAACTGGAGATTCTCATGGTGATGAGGTGGAACGGGAGATTCTCATCATGATGAGGTGGAACTGGAGATTCTCATGGTGATGAGGTGGAACGGGAGGTTCTCATCATGATGAGGTGGAACGGGAGATTCTCACGGTGATGAGGTGGAACTGGAGATTCTCATGGTGATGAGGTGGAACGGGAGATTCTCATCGTGATGAGGTGGAACGGGAGGTTCTCATGGTGATGTGGTGGAACGGGAGATTCTCATGGTGATGTGGTGGAACGGGAGATTCTCATCATGATGAGGTGGAACGGGAGATTCTCATCATGATGAGGTGGAACGGGAGATTCTCATGGTGATGAGGTGGAACGGGAGATTCTCACGGTGATGAGGTGGAACTGGAGATTCTCATGGTGATGAGGTGGAACGGGAGGTTCTCATGGTGATGAGGTGGAACGGGAGATTCTCATGATGATGAGGTGGAACGGGAGATTCTCACGGTGATGAGGTGGAACTGGAGATTCTCATGGTGATGAGGTGGAACGGGAGATTCTCATCGTGATGAGGTGGAACGGGAGGTTCTCATGGTGATGAGGTGGAACGGGAGATTCTCATCGTGATGAAGTGGAACGGGAGATTCTCATGGTGATGAGGTGGAACGGGAGGTTCTCACGGTGATGAGGTGGAACGGGAGATTCTCATGGTGATGAGGTGGAACGGGAGATTCTCATCATGATGAGGTGGAACTGGAGATTCTCATGGTGATGAGGTGGAACGGGAGGTTCTCACGGTGATGAGGTGGAACGGGAGATTCTCATAAAAGTAGTCTACCAAAGAAAGGGGTATGATTACAGTCTGACTTTACCAGGATGAAGCAGCTCCCGGTACTTCAGTCAACTTTATTTCCATCTCACTTCATCTACGTTTTATCATCCACCAGCTTCATGCAAGTTTTCCGATCTGATGTAACTTTTCACCATGATATCAGGCTGTGAACTTCTTCCCATTGGACTCATCCTTGCACAGCACATTAACCTGAAGTCTGGGCATATGGCTCCCTCACGTATGTTCCCTTCCTTCAAATGTGCACTGAGCCGATGCTCTTGCTCTCCTCATCTGTCTCTCTGTGATCCAGATGAGGAGGCGATGTGGCCATATGCTCCTCAGATGCAACTATGGAGAGAAAAGTGAAAAGTTGAAAGCAAGCTCTGCTGTTCGGCCCTGGAGGGGGGATGATGTTCAGCGTCTCTCCTTTGGTCAATGGAGCAAGAGATGCTAAGAAGAGGAGCTGGAAGTAGATGGGGGTGGTGTGCGATCTTGGCTCACACTCCGTCTCCTGGCAGACAAGCTATCTGACACAAGTGATTACTCATCTCATTACGGTCAGCGCTTAACCTCTTGTATATGCGTGTGCACGTGTGTGTGCGTGCATGCAAACAGCCTCCTATCCAGGCGGAGCTGTGTGAGTGTGAGATGCTCTACGTGACCTCAGCCCACTAAACAGACTCCAGGAAATACTTGAGGATGCAGTTTGATCACATAATGCTTGATCTGATGGATGTGGGTTAAGTGTGTTTGAGACGTTCATATTTAGCGTGTTTTGGTTTGCGTGTCGTATGTTTGTGTCATGTTTGAAGGAATATCTTCTGGCTTGTCAGCAGCTCTTAGCGTGTGTGTGTGTGTGTGTGTGTGTGTGTGTGTGTGTGTGTGTGTGTGTGTGTGTGTGTGTGTGTGTGTGTGTGTGTGTGTGTGTGTGTGTGTGTGTGTGTGTGTGTGTGTTGCTGGAGTTAATTTATCTGGCACGCCAAGCCACATGTCCTGAAGCTGCTGGCTGTGGTTCAGTCAGGAACTATGCTGTGTTTAAACCTCCAGTTTCTTCTTGCTGCGCTGAGAAGGGAAGTTGTAGCGCCGTGGGAGGCAGGAACCATGATGTTCCACCAGAAAAGTCTCGATGTAACTCACTTCATGCAATCTAGTCAGGTTATAAAGCAGAGTATTGGAGGACCACGATGGAGGATGCTGCCTGAGTTTAAACCAGAGGCTTCTTCACAACTGATGATGTAATCTCAACAACTTCACCAAAAAAGAAAAATCCATTTTCAGCAGATGGACTGCATCGGTTTGTTGACGTAATCATCCTTCCATCCCATCGCGATCCAAAGAGCGTCAAATGATGACGGAAAAACTTTTCTCTGGTTCTCCTCAGATTCATTCATCTCATTGGTTTCAGGGAGGAAGGAGAAATTCTGAAGGAAGTGGGTAAACAGGGAACACTGAGAAACCCACCCACGCTGAGCTGTGGCAGCTGGAAGATGCGATGGCTCCATCCTGCCTTTCCCAGACGTCATATTGTAGTGACCTTGGGAAAAACGTGCTAACGTTCTCATCGCTGTGTGATACGCATCACTCTGCAGAGGGCGCCTGAGAAGTGCTAGAATATTCCTCCCCAAGAGTTACGCCTCATCACTGATCTGGATCCAAAGCCAAAGTCCAGACCTAATGGAGACACAAAACCACGAGTCTTTAACTTCTTTCTATGTAGGCTCCTCCCCGTCTGAAGGCGTTCATGGCTGCAGTCAGCTGATCCTTCCTTGCTTTGCATCATATATTAAATCTCTAGTAGGTAATGTTTCTCAGAGACGTGTTCCTCTGGGTGAAGCGGTTCCTCGTCCTGATGGTAGTCTGTACATTCTGTCATCATGAACAATAAGAAATATAGTTAGACCCCTCAGTTTACTGTAAATCTGTAAAAATCACCAATCCAAACGTTCCGACCCAAATGGAGTTGTTCATTTCTTATATTTCGTAAGGTTCTTCTCCCGGCTCCCCTCCTCCCCCTCCAGCAGAACATACCTGATAGCCACACCCTGCATATAAACAGCATGTTAGGATGAAAATACAAAGTAGTGAAGAAGAAACTCGGAAGGCAAACATGGCTGAGAAAATGCAGGAAGGATTTCCCGACCCGGCTCGGTTTATTTGCCTCCTCCTGCTAAACAGCCGAGAAAGAGAAAATCCTTGGTGGAAAAAGCTGCGAATAATAAAAGGGGGGGGAGCCAAGACAGGGGAGGAGCCAACGTATGGGGAGGGGGCAATACAATGGGAGGGGCCTATACAGTGGGAGGGGCCACAACCGGGGGAGGAGCCACTTTCACATCCTGCTAGCTCCCCAACAGTACCTAGCCCGGCTTTAATGCGTATTAATGAAGCATGTGGAAAACCTTGCATACCAGGGCTGATCAACCCGGTCCCACCAGGGCCACAGTCCTGCAGGTTTTCAACATATCCCTGCTCCAACACACCTGAGTTGTTGTGCAGAACTTCATTGGCTGTTGGACCCATTTAGTTTGGGTCAGGTATGTTGAAGCAGGTGTTGAATCACCCTGCTGCAAAATCTTGATTCATTTTGAATAAAAATGGAGTTAAATGCATCTTTCCAGACTAACGCTTCACAATATCATATCGCTGCATTTATATTTTAGTCTTCAACTAAAATCCATTTAAACTGAAAAAAATGCTGCTTTAGGAGCAAATATTGTCATGCAATTTAATTCAATCCCAATCCTAATTAAACAATTAAAAAGCGTCTTATAAATTACAATAACTTTTAATAGAGACTTTTAATAATAATAATGCAATGATATCTTTGACAGCACTACTTTTGGGGCCCAAAATGGTAAAACTTAGATTAGCAAACGACTAAACTGTAAAAACTGAGTTCAGGAAAGATGATAATTCATTTTGTGCGTGTTCCTGGTTGTGCAAACTGGTTTCGTGCCCTTTAGCTGAGAGGAAATGCCCCCTCCCTCCCTATTCCTCTGCTGTCAGGTTCACTGCTTCTTTTCCTCCCATCTTTGATGAGAAGGCCATTTGTTACCTGCAGCATCATAACATCATCATCTGAACCTGACATTGAAGCCTCGCCTGTGAATCTCTGAATTTGTATCTGTTGCTATCTGGGAGTTTCCGTGTGTGTGTGTGTGTGTGTGTGTGTGTGTGTGTGTGTGTGTGTGTGTGTGTGTGTGTGTGTGTGTGTGTGTGTGTGGATGAATTCAAGGAACTGAGATGGCCTCCGTTCCATTTAAACCAAGCTGGAATTATTTTTCCTTTGCCTTCAGCTGACATGACTCTGAAACCTGAGGACTGGTACCGTGAACTGAGGCAGGCCTTGGCAGGCTCTGGCTGTCATGAGAATGTATCCTGATTACAAGTAAATCCCCATGGGTCTCCCATCCAGTCAGCTCCATCATCTCTTTCCAGTTAAGTCACTGGGAGGCCGTACAATGACGTGACACGGCCCATAACGGAAGGAGACGAAGCTTCCTGCATGTGCATGGCCCGAGGAGACGTTGGTAAACGTTGGGCTTTATGAAATCTGACTGCTGGATTCGTGTTGGGAGCTGCTGTAAAACACCTGCTAAATGCACAGCAGATGATGTGTACATACATGACATAACTGGGGGTTGGGCTGAAGGGTTGAGGGGGTGGTGGTGGCGGTTTGTGGAGACTAGCGGCATACAGGAGCCGATGAACTACAGTGCAGGACATTTTCTGCTTCACGGGGGGATGGAGCGTATCCCAGCTCCCATTGGTTCCACATTTCAGGAATGAAGATGAGCTCGATTCCATCAAGCTGCAGCTCACCAGCCTTCAAATGAAAGTTCTCCAGAAGAGTCCTGCCTGTATCTCATCGTCTCTTAAGTTCTTTGGTTTGTAGATTAATAAAAACTGGGTTCCAGTCGCAGAATGCATCAAATTTAAAGCTTTACTTCTGGTTTACAAAACAACTCCAACGTCTCCCGTCTACCTTCACTCCCTAATCCAGACCTACACTCCCTCTCCACAGCTACGTTCCACCAGTGAAAGACGCTTCGTGTTACCACCAATACGTGGGACTAAATCACCAGCCAGACTCTTTTCCTCTGTTGTTCCACGATGGTGGAATGATCTCCCAAACTCTGTCCGCTCTGCAGAGTCCCTGTCTACTTTTAAGAGCAAGCTGAAGACTCAGCTCTTCAAGGAGAACTTCAATACTTAGTTTAGCTGTATTTAGAGGAAAGTTGGAGAACTTAGCCCAGTTCTTTGCAACAAACATATTAATTCTTTGTACTTGAACATTGGTGATGTTATGGGGTGGGAAGGGAGTAAATAAAATAAAGCCTGTAGCACTTCATGGAAGGACCTGCGTCCAACTGGACAGTCCACCAGCACCTTCCTACCATGTCCTCTACTGTTTGATTTCATGCTTGTGTTGTTCTCACTCATATGTAAGTCGCTTTGGATAAAAGTGTCTGCTACATGACTGTAGAATAGAATAGAATAGAAAAATGGGACCAGTAAAACCTGAAACTTGTGCTAAAAAAAACTCGGTGTTTTCTGCATCAAGTTATGAAACACACAAGTAATTCAGCTTTTTAGTCACAGCGTTGTTTTAAAGAACTTTCCGACCGTTTAAGTCTGCGTTTCAGACTCGTTTCATGTAGCGGTGACGTGTTTGGAGCCGTTAGCATCCTGAAGCAGAGATGCTGCTCTGGATGTTTTCCCAGGAAGCCATTCCGCATCACGCCTCGCATCACGCATCATGCTGGTAGCTGCGTGTTCTTTAGACGTCAGCAGATTCATTGTTCGTTTTTTTTTTTTTTTTTTTCATGTTTGTAATTTTAGTTCGGCTTTGTGTTCAACCAGTTGTGCTGTTCTAACCCACGGATATCCAGCTTAGACCCTCAGCGGCCACATTCCTGCAGGTTTCCATGCATCTCTGCTCCAACATACCTGGCTCGGATGAGTCAATCACTGTGTAGAACTTCATAGGCTGTTGGGTCCATTTAATGTAAGCAGGGTGTGTTGGAGCAGAGACACACTGAAACCCTGCAGGACAGCAGGGACAGACTTTGCACACGCCTGTAGGAAAAGACAAACGGAGCTGGAGTTGTTGTGCCTGAGCGGCCGTTTGCCGTCATTACTTCATTGATTCTTTTAACACTCTGAAGGCAAATATTGACGTCCGAGTTAGCTTTTGATTTAACTCGCTCAACACACAATATGCATGCATGCATGTATGTGTGTGTGTTAGCTGTGACTGTGTGTGTGCTCCTCCATCCTAAATCAAGCCAAGGACACACAAAAAGAGGTGTAAAATGACCGGCATGGAGCTGCATAAGATCTGAGACGGCACCGGCACATGGAGAATAAGCTGGTCTGGAAACGCTTCGGAGGACTCGCCTGTTGGCTCGCAGCTTCCGAAACAAGTCAAACTCAGCAGTTTGTATGAAGTAGCGTGTTCCTCTGTTGTGATTTCAGTCTCTGGTTCGTTCTCAGGTGTTGCTTCAGATAAATATTGGATGAGCAAACATCGGCACAACAGCCCTAAAGGATGGGAGGTCTATTCAAAACGTTAGCTTACACTAGCAACTGTGGCACTTTTATGATTTCTCCATTTTTAGAGCAATAAATGTTTTTTTTTTCCTGAATGGACTCTGTATTCACTTTTTCTTTTGAAGTGCTTTAAAAGCTAAAAGCAACAGAAATCCATGATGGACTTGTTTTGCGGAGCCTCCAGATGACTTGTCCAGAAAATGACTTGTTTTGTGGCTGAAGAGAAAATCAAAGGTTTTTATGTGTGTTTAGATGAAAGGAGGAGACTGGCGACCTGTCCAGCTCTACTTTCCTCTCGCCCAGTGAAAACTGGGATAGACTCCAGCTGAACTGGACTACATGCTTCAGAAAATGGATGGAAATAGGAGGAGACAGAGACCTTAGAAAGATGGATGAGGAATGAGAAGTATGTTTGGACTGAACAAATTTCCACACAAGTTCTCTTCCAGCTTGCCACTTTTCACAATAAGCATTAAGCTTTCTCTGCGGAAATTAAGTGAACCCGGTTGTTAGCGTCGTTGGCAATTAGCATCAATAAATCTGTCCATTTCCATCCACAGCCAGAGGAGAAGGGTTGCAGATCGAGGTCCAGCTCTGAGCAGCGTTTACGCCTCTTAACTGAGGCTGTTTTAGGATCTCAAATCTGTATGTTTAACCAGGATGTTGTATCTTTTCACTTATCCTCGGAAAACCTACAGACAGCATCAACAGAGGGACCTTTTCCACTGCTTGTCATGGACTTAGCTGGAAAGGTGAAACTGGTTGTTTGGTCTTTAAAACACACACGTTCCATGTTAAACCGCGGGAAGTTTAGATGGAAAAACGAGGGGAACCCAGAGGGACGAGGATAAAATCCCTTGCAGAACTTTTCTGTCGAGTCTTGTGCACATTTGACACAGCTGATAACACGGCTGTGCTTTCAGCCTTTGAATCGGCAGGGAACTGTTGCTCAGCCTGACGTGCCTCCAGCTGATGTGATGTCTATAATTTCATGTGATCTAATAACTCGTCCGATTTCTGTTCAAGTGGCACGGCTGCGTTACATCAGCTTCCTCTGGCTGCAACACGAGGCCTTCGCTCGGACTCCTGGCCTGTTGGGAGGGTTAGTGGAACTTTTGGATCAGAGTTCCTTAATATGACTTTGTTAGTAAAAAACACAAGAACCAAACATGCAAATGATGCAGCAGCGTGGGCGTTAAAACTGTACGATCCATTCACAAAGAAGAGAAATGTGAAGAATTAACTGGTTTCCTGGGTGATGATCTTCGTGTCTGAAAATTTTCGAAATCCAACTTCAGATATAAAAAAATAAATTACACAATTTCAGTCATGATCAAATACAAACACAGAAATTCAATGTGACAAGCAGGTTTTACTGTACACTGCCCCCTAGTTGTAACCTCCAGTATTAAACGTTTGGCTGCATCGTTCTGCAGCAGGTAAACACATGGATGGTGCAGAACACTCACATTTTATTCTATTCTATTCTATTCTATTCTATTCTATTCTATTCATTTAGCCGATGCTTTTATGCAAAGCCACTTACATGTGTGAGAACAACACAAGCAAGAAACCAAACCGTCGAGGACATCATGGATAGGTGCTGGTCAGACTGGTGCTGGTCCAGTTGGATGCAGGTGTTGCCAGGTCGCGCTACAGGCAAAGATTTCTTTTTTGTTCCCTTCCCTCCTTTGTTAAAATACAGAAACAGTAAATGTTTGCTGCAAAGAACTGGACCAAGTTTTCCAACTCCTCTGAAGAAAAGCAGAGTTAAGCTAGGTGTGGAAGTGCGCTTTGAACAGTCGAGTCTTCAGCTTGCTCTTAAAGCAGATCAGGATTCTGCAGATCATTCCACCATCGTGGCACGACAGAGGACAAGAGTCTGGCTGGTGATTTACGTGGCCATTCGTCCTCTTTTAACTGTTATAGGGGCTAATAGGGCACGGGAGAGGGTGGTTGTGGGTGGGTGTAAGGAACTGTGGATGTGTGTGTGTGTGTGTTTTATCTATTTGACGTAAATTGTTTTATTATGTGAAGCACTTTGTATTTTATTTTTTTCAGCATGAAAAGTGCTATAAAAATAAAGTTTGATTTGACTTAGTCTCACGTACTGGTGGTAGCGCTAGGCGTCTTTCTCTGGTAGAGCGTAACCTGAAGGTAGACAGGAGCTGTTTGTGTTGTTGGTTTGTAAACCAGAAGCAGAGCACTGACACAAAAGTGTGCTAATTTATTAAAGTAATGACTGTGATGGTATCACCTCAGGACCCTCAACAGGTTAAACATTTCTGAGTCTGTTTGTAAAGTCATATCAAGTGGAAAAAGGTTTTTTCTATCTGTAAATGCCTTTAACTTTTGATAGCATGAAGTTCTCTAAACGTTGGAAACATTCCTGAGATAACCTTTACTGAGGGGCGATTCCACCGCTGGTTTAAACACATTGACTAAAACCAAACTGCATCCCTGTCGTTAGCTTTTGCCTTCTCTTGTTGAAGCGATTACGGGAGGAAGCTGTGTTTCTGGCCTGCATAACGTGCTAGCACACGTGATGCTAACAGAGGACATATTTGAAATGCAATCGGAAAAGGTTTGCTGTATCAGCCATGTTGCTGCTTTACTGTTTTGGCTTCAAATCATTTTGCTTTATATTTAGAATATAAAATACAAATAAAATAGTGTTTTATTTAACTAAAATTTTATATTGAGTTTCATGACTGAATTAGAGTTGGTAACGTTTCTTAAGAATTAAGCCATTTTTATGAATAGAAAGATGAAGCATGATACATAAAGTTGAAAACAGGTTTACTGCTACTAGTTTTTCTCTTCGAGACTTTTTCTCCCTTGTTGGGATGAGAATCAGCGCCTCCAAATCTGAGACCATGGTCCTCAGCCGGAATAGGGTGGATTGTCCTCTCCGGGTCGGGAGTCAGGTCCTGCCTCAAGTGGAGGAGTTTAAATATCTCGGGGTCTTGTTCACGAGTGAGGGAAGGATGGAGCGTGAGATCGACAGACGGATCGGTGCAGCGTCTGCAGTAATGCGGACTCTGCGCCGGTCTGTCATGGTGAAGAAGGAGCTGAACCAGAAGGCGAAGCTCTCGATTTACCAGTCGATCTACGTTCCTACCCTCACCTATGGTCATGAGCTGTGGGTCGTGACCGAAAGAACCAGATCTCGTATACAGGTGGCTGAAATGAGTTTCCTCTGCAGGGTGGCCGGGCTCTCCCTTAGAGATAGGGTGAGGAGCTCGGTCATCCGGGAGGAGATCAGAGTAGAGCCGCTGCTCCTCCGCATCGAGAGGAACCAGTTGAGGTGGCTCGGGCATCTGGTCAGGATGCCTCCTGGACCTCCCTGGTGAGGTGTTCCAGGCACGTCCCTCTGGGAGGAGACCCCGGGGAAGACCCAGGACACGCTGGAGGGATTATATCTCTCAGCTGGCCTGGGAACACCTCGGGATCCCCCCCGCAGAGTTGGCAAATGTGGCTGGGGAGAGGGAAGTCTGGGCTTCCCTGCTTAGGCTGCTGCCCCCGCGACCCGACCCGATAAGCTGCAGAAGATGGATGGATGGATGGATGGATGGACTTTTTCTCCCTTCAAACAATGAGGTTTATTTTACTGCATCTTTGATGGGAAAATGAAAATCTTGTCGTGTCTTCTGAGGTTTTTTGTATGTTAGTGAGAAATATAACAAGCAAATGCAAAAATGTAATAATCAATGATTTAGTTAATAAATTAATTGATCTAAATTTTTTTTTTTTTTTTTGCTATATTTTTCCTTTTCATCTCCCTCCAGAATCCTAAATCCTGTCACATTGCCAAACAGTGTAAATAGAAATTTAGCTGCATGTCAGGTATGATGATGTGTGTGAGGCGTGACGGCGTTATGCAGCTCTGCAGACGCACTGCAGGCTTGGCTGTTTGGGATTGAAATCTCCGCTTTTGTTTCGTCAGAGCCGAGAAAGTAATTGTTTTAACCTTTTCAGATCAGACAAGTTTCAGTCTAAACTGGGTTTTAATGGATAAAATGCTTGTTATTTTACTGCTGATGCAACAGAAGCGTTATTGTTGCTGGAGGACAGTCTGCCTTCAGAGGTAAATTCAGTTTGTCTGCAGAGTCTTTGCTTCCAGTGGTGTTTAATGTGTGGGATGCCCGGTACCAACAGGAAGTCTGGACGGTGTCATAGTATGGAGTTTTTGTGGCTTTTAGTTTTGATTTCCTGTTTTATTTTGTAGTTTTCATTGTGTTTTCTGTCTAACTTAGTTTCCTCTTTGTTAGTTTACCTGGTTTCTTTTAGCTTCTCCATTCCACCTGTATTATGTGTGCTTATAAACCACTTGGTTTCAGTTCATCCTGACCAGGCGTCGTTCTTCTGTTCATGTTTATTTGTGCTCATATTCTACTAGTCTTTTCCCCAGTGTCAAGCCAGGCCAGGTTGAGTTATTATAAACGTCATGTTGCCTACTGGTCTGTATTCAGGTCCTCATCTCCATTACTCTGAAACAGACGGGCTGGTCCCAAAGGAGCATCTGAACGGGACATCTGGAACCACCTGGGTATGTTGATGGTATACTGGCACTGTTGGGCTATTTGTCCCAACGAAATACCTGGTCCCAACAGGACAACTGGTCCCAACAGGGCACCCAATCCCAACGGGACGCCCGGTCCCGACGGGACACCAACACCAACCGGACACCTGGTACCAACAGGACGCCTGTTCCCGACAGAATACCTGGTCCCAACAAGACACCAAATACCAAGCGGATGCCCAGTCCCAACAGAATATCTAGTACCAACTGGACACCAAATACCAACAGGACGCCTGGTCCCAACAGGACACCTGGTCCCAACTGGACACCAAATACCAACAGGACGCCTGGTCCCAACAGGACGCCTGGTCCCAACAGGACGCCTGGTCCCAACTGGACACCAAATACCAACAGGACGCCTGGTCCCAACAGGACGCCTGGTCCCAACAGGACGCCTGGTCCCAACAGAATATCTAGTACCAACTGGACACCAAATACCAACAGGACGCCTGGTCCCAACAGGACGCCTGGTCCCAACTGGACGCCTGGTCCCAACAGGACGCCTGGTCCCAACTGGACACCAAATACCAACAGGACACCTGGTCCCAACAGGACGCCTGGTCCCAACAGGACGCCTGACCCAACTGGACACCAAATACCAACAGGACGCCTGGTCCCAACAGGACGCCTGGTCCCAACAGGACGCCCGGTCCCAACAGGACACCAAATACCAACAGGACGCCCGGTCCCAACAGGACACCAAATACCAACAGGACGCCTGGTCCCAACAGGACGCCTGGTCCCAACAGGACGCCTGGTCGCAACAGGACGCCTGGTCCCAACTGGACACCAAATACCAACAGGACGCCTGGTCCCAACTGGACACCAAATACCAACAGGACGCCTGGTCCCAACAGGACGCCTGGTCCCAACAGGACGCCTGGTCCCAACACGACGCCTGGTCCCAACTGGACACCAAATACCAACAGGACATCTGGTCCCAACTGGACACCAAATACCAACAGGACGCCTGGTCCTATTAGGACGCCTGGTCCCAACTGGACGCCTGGTCCCAACTGGACGCCTGGTCCCAACTGGACGCCTGGTCCCAACTGGACACCAAATACCAACAGGATACGTTGTACCGATGGGACAGTAGATGCTGAGAAGTATCTGCTGCTGTCCCAGCTAGAGGCATTCCTGTCGCCTCCACCTGATGAGTAACTGGCATGGGGGGGTGTTTGGGAGGTGGATGGTGTCGTTTCCCTGTGTGTTTGTAGGAAGAAATTTAACGTTATCAATGAATGATGTAACTGATTTATTAAAGTGCCAAAAATGTGATCTGAAGGTAGAAAGTCAATACTCCCACATGCAGCAGCAGCGTCGGGTTAGTTTATGGAAACTTCACATCTTCCTCCACATGAACAATACTGCGTCAGTCTTCTAAACATTCACACAAACTTTCTAGAAGACTTTGAGTCGAATGCATGTTTGCTTCCTCCTTCCAGTGTGTGAAGTGTGTATGGAAGAGTGTGTGTGTTTGTCAGTGGTGGGTCGAATCTGCCTGGTTGGCGCTTTGTGTGGGTGGACAGGCAGACAGCACCCTGCCGCCAACCTGACGGAGAGTATCCAGAGAGAGCGAGATAAGGAGGAAGCAGGGGAGGAGAGATACAGCAGAGTGATTGGAAAGCAGAATACTACAAACATGCTTTCATCTACTGAAAAGTGTGTGTGTGTGTGTGTTGGGGGGGGGTTGAAAATGGCTGCGGGAGCTTTTAAAAAGCTTGTTTCTGTCTGTGTTCTATCATTGGTTAATCCAGAAATATGAAGCTTAGTTCTGCAAATGTCTTGGAGCTGAAGTTTGTCTGAAAGTTAAAGTGAAGTTTTGAAAGCAGTTAAACCTGATTTACATAAAATACAGGAACCAACGTCCACAAGCGATTAAAATATACGTAATAATTTACGTAATTTACGTAATTAATAATAAAGTAACTAATAAAATCATTAAAGGCTAACACAAGTCCAAAAGACTTTGTCTCTTTTCTGGAACCTAGTCTGGCCTGGACTCTGGTCTGGACTCTGGCCTAGTCTGGATTCTGGCCTGGACTTTGGCCTGGACTCTGGTCAGGTCTGGACTCTGGTCTGGACTCTGGTCTGGATCGTGCCTGGCCTGGACTCTGGTCTGGATCCTGGCCTGGCCTGGTCTGGACTGTGGTCTGGATCCTGGCCTGGACTTTGGCCTGGACTCTGGTCAGGTCTGGACTCTGGTCTGGACTCTGGTCTGGATCCTGGCCTGGCCTGGACTCTGGCCTGGACTCTGGCCTGGTCTGGACTCTTTGTCTGGATTCTGGTCTGGACTCTGGTCTGGATCCTGCCTGGCCTGGACTCTGGTCTGGATCCTGGCCTGGCCTGGACTCTGGTCTGGATCCTGGCCTGGCCTGGACTCTGGCCTGGATCCTGGCCTGGCCTGGACTCTGGCCTGGACCCTGGCCTGGCCTGGACTCTGGCCTGGTCTGGACTCTGGCCTGGATTCTGGCCTGGACTCTGGTCAGGTCTGGACCCTGGCCTGGACTCTGGCCTGGATTCTGGTCTGGTCTCTGGTCTGGACTTTGGCCTGGACCTTGGTCTGGTCTGGACTCTGGTCTGGTCTGGACTCTGGCCTGGATTCTGGCCTGGATTCTGGTCAGGTCTGGACCCTGGCCTGGACTCTGGCCTGGATTCTGGCCTGGACTCTGGTCAGGTCTGGACCCTGGTCTGGACTCTGGTCTGGATTCTGGTCTGGTCTCTGGTCTGGACTTTGGCCTGGACCTTGGTCTGGTCTGGACTCTGGTCTGGTCTGGACTCTGGCCTGGATTCTGGTCTGGATTCTGGCCCGGATCCTGATCTGGACTCTGGCCTGGTCTCTGGTCTGGCCTGGAGCCTGGTCTGGACTCTGGTCTGGTCTCTGGTCTGGCCTGGATCCTGGTCTGGATTCTGGTCTGGTCTCTGGCCTGGACTCTGGTCTGGCCTGGACTCTGGTCTGGCCTGGACTCTGGTCTGGCCTGGACTCTGGTCTGGACTCTGGTCTGGACTCTGGCCTGGACTCTGGTCTGGACTCTGGCCTGGACTCTGGCCTGGACCCTGGCCTGGCCTGGACTCTGGCCTGGACTCTGGCCTGGACTCTGGTCTGGACTCTGGCCTGGTCTGGACTCTGGCCTGGATTCTGGCCTGGACTCTGGTCAGGTCTGGACCCTGGCCTGGACTCTGGCCTGGATTCTGGTCTGGTCTCTGGTCTGGACTTTGGCCTGGACCTTGGTCTGGTCTGGACTCTGGTCTGGTCTGGACTCTGGCCTGGATTCTGGTCTGGATTCTGGCCCGGATCCTGATCTGGACTCTGGCCTGGTCTCTGGTCTGGCCTGGAGCCTGGTCTGGACTCTGGTCTGGTCTCTGGTCTGGCCTGGATCCTGGTCTGGTCTCTGGCCTGGACTCTGGTCTGGCCTGGACTCTGGTCTGGACTCTGGTCTGGATTCTGGCCCGGATCCTGATCTGGACTCTGGCCTGGTCTCTGGTCTGGCCTGGAGCCTGGTCTGGACTCTGGTCTGGTCTCTGGTCTGGCCTGGATCCTGGTCTGGATTCTGGTCTGGTCTCTGGTCTGGACTCTGGTCTGGCCTGGACTCTGGTCTGGCCTGGACTCTGGTCTGGCCTGGACTCTGGCCTGGACTCTGGCCTGGACTCTGGCCTGGACTCTGGCCTGGTCTCTGGTCTGGCCTGGAGCCTGGTCTGGACTCTGGTCTGGTCTCTGGTCTGGCCTGGATCCTGGTCTGGATTCTAGTCTGGTCTCTGGCCTGGACTCTGGTCTGGCCTGGACTCTGGTCTGGACTCTGGCCTGGACTCTGGCCTGGACTCTGGCCTGGACTTTGGCCTGGACTTTGGACTCTGCATGACGACGTCTTGCTGTTACATCATACACGACAACAGCATTATAGTGAGTTGTCATGGAAACGTATCACCTGGTACCTTTGTGTTAAATTCTTTTAGGAAAAGTAAAACTTGTCTAAAATTCAACTTCTTTTTAAAAAGAAACCAAAACAGGCAAACATGGAACTGGAAACGTAGCTTTGTTTTGTGTTTAATGGTTTTCTCCCAGTGACATCTGTGGAAAATGTGACTTTTCTACGGAGGAAGAGCGATGGCAGGAGAGATGAGACCAACTGAAAGAATGACGGGGGAGATACTGCGTTCCGTCGTGTATCGCTCCGATCCCTGCTTGGCTCTGATTGATGGTGTAATTACAGTATGGATATGAGATATTGACATGCAGCAGCCACAATTATTCACAGCCAAACACTTTTCTCTGAACACATGAAGCTCTTTATGACGCGCTGCTGGAAAACGGCGAACTTCCTGTTGATGTACGGCCTGCAGGGAAGGTTGTAACTCCGGATGCGAAGAGACAGTCTGAGACGCCGGTTATCTCTGGTTCAGACAGTTACTGACATCAAGCAGTTTTATAACTCGTTTGCACAACTGGAAAAGCTGGAAAGGGAATTTTTTTCTGAGAAGCTTCGGTTCAGGCTGAACCCGACGCGGACGGACGGAGACGCCGACGGACGGAGACGCCGACGGACGGAGACGCCGACGGACAGTTTCGTCCTGCATCGCTTACACTCGTAATTTGGTCCGTTTTCAAAGAGCTTTGGTATTTGTCACTGAATGCAGAAAACGGAGCGATACCACCGGAAATGTCGGGGGCAGTGTCGAGTCACTGACACGCAACCAGCGAAGGAACAAACCGAAGAAGAAGAAGACGACAAGACAGTAACTGCCAAATAAATTCACCTGAAGAAGAAAAGAGAGGTTGGAAAAGTAAAAGATTTAATGTTTAAATCTTCTGCTGGTATGTTAGGACGGTTGTTAATGTCTGTAAAGCGGTGTGTTACGGCTACCAACCGGGTCAGTACGTGGAGGGGAACTCTGACGGTTGCCTTGTGGAAAAAACACTTGAATTGGAGTCAACTTCTGTCCAGATGATCCCACACTGCTTCACTAACACTGAGGTCCGGCTTCTGGAGAGGATCAGTCTCTGTTGGACCCGTTTAGGTCCTGGTTCTGGAGAGGATCCGTCGCCGTTGGACCCGTTTAGGTCCTGGTTCTGGAGAGGATCTGTCTCTGTTGGACCCGTTTAGGTCCTGGTTCTGGAGAGGATCCATCGCCGTTGGACCCGTTTAGGTCCTGGTTCTGGAGAGGATCTGTCTCTGTTGGACCCGTTTATGTCCTGGTTCTGGAGAGGATCCATCGCCGTTGGACCCGTTTAGGTCCTGGTTCTGGAGAGGATCCGTCGCCGTTGGACCCGTTTATGTCCTGGTTCTGGAGAGGATCCGTCGCCGTTGGACCCGTTTATGTCCTGGTTCTGGAGAGCATCCGTCGCCGTTGGACCCGTTTATGTCCTGGTTCTGGAGAGGATCCGTCGCCGTTGGACCCGTTTAGGTCCTGGTTCTGGAGAGGATCCGTCGCCGTTGGACCCGTTTAGGTCCTGGTTCTGGAGAGGATCTGTCTCTGTTGGACCCGTTTAGGTCCTGGTTCTGGAGAGGATCCATCGCCGTTGGACCCGTTTAGGTCCTGGTTCTGGAGAGGATCTGTCTCTGTTGGACCCGTTTAGGTCCTGGTTCTGGATAGGATCCGTCGCCGTTGGACCCGTTTAGGGCCTTGTTTCTGGATAGGATCCGTCGCCGTTGGACCCGTTTATGTCCTGGTTCTGGAGAGGATCAGTCGCCGTTGAATCCATTTAGGTCCTGGTTCTGGAGAGGATCCGTCGCCGTTGGACCCGTTTAGGTCCTGGTTCTGGAGAGGATCCGTCGCCGTTGGACCCGTTTAGGTTCTGGAGAGGATCCGTCGCCGTTGGACCCGTTTAGGTCCTGGTTCTAGAGAGGATCCGTCCCTCTACTGATTTTCGGTCCAGTTCTTGGGTCATGTGACTTCAGCCTTTTCTCCATGCTTCCCTTCCTGAAAGGCTTCTTGACAACCACGTTTCCATGGAGACCGTTTCTGATGAGGTCTCGGGTCAGTGGTTGATGGATCAGCTGAAGGTCCAGATCTCTCAGGTCCTGGTTCAGGTCTGTGCCGGATTGATCCTTTTGCTCCGCAGCTCCGACCGATCGCCACGCTGGGATGTGATACGCCATGTTCCATCAGGCGCCACTGAAAACCGTCGCCAGGCTGCAGGAAACGTATAAATTAAAATCGTGCAGATTTCGTGCCTGAAGTTCAGCACATCAGAAACAAAGACTACCTTTCACTGCGGCACTGATTGAAATGAACTTCGGAATATTTCTATGAAAGCAGGAGACGGCGATGCTGCAAACAGAACTACAAAAGCTGTTGCACTTGTGCAACTGTGTACTTTTCTCTTCTTATCTTACAAATGGCCGGAAGATACGATGAGACTTGCACAGAAAGGGAAAAATGGCCAGGCTTGAGACGTATCTCTGCGGAGATCAGCGGCGAGTTGATCCTCCAGGCTTGGATGGACCCGTCGCTGCTTGGTGTTATTTTAAAGCAGCACCGAGGTCATCATGAAGAAGAACAAACCCCATCACTTCTCATCTCTGTCACTTCACACTCCACCAGCATGACGAGTAACTCGTCCAGACTGCTCACTGACTAACCCACATCGGACTGTCGAGGAGTGAAATACTCAAATATAATCTACAACAGACTTCTTTTATATCTACTAATCAAATAAAAATACAAAAAACATAAAAATGACTAAATTAAGTGATGCCAATAAACATTACTGAAGAGGAAAAATGTATTTATGGAATACTTACAGAAATAATGCAACAAAAAATTATTCATTTTATCTTTATCACTGTTCTTGTGAAATTATTTATTTCACAAGGTATTTTAAGTAAACATGTTTTTTTACTTTTTACAGATTTAATTACTTTTTAAAAAAAAAAAAACTTCTGATATTTGAGGTTCATTATGTAAATAAGGGGTGTGTTTCAGAGTTTCATGGGTGTCCCGCGATACAAAATGGTAATGGAGAGAATAACTGGGACAGTTAGCAGTGTAACAATTAGCTGTTAAATGCGCTAACAGTTAGCTTAGCTGTTAAATGCGCTAACAGTTAGCATAGCTGTTAAATGCGCTAACAGTTAGCTTAGCTGTTAAATGCGCTAACAGTTAGCTTAGCTGTTAAATGCGCTAACAGTTAGCATAGCTGTTAAATGCGCTAACAGTTAGCATAGCTGTTAAATGCGCTAACAGTTAGCTTAGCTGTTAAATGCGCTAACAGTTAGCATAGCTGTTAAATGCGCTAACAGTTAGCATAGCTGTTAAATGCGCTAACAGTTAGCATAGCTGTTAAATGCGCTAACAGTTAGCATAGCTGTTAAATGCGCTAACAGTTAGCATAGCTGTTAAATGCGCTAACAGTTAGCTTAGCTGTTAAATGCGCTAACAGTTAGCTTAGCTGTTAAATGCGCTAACAGTTAGCTTAGCTGTTAAATGTGCTAACAGTTAGCTTAGCTGTTAAATGCTCTAACAGTTAGCATAGCTGTTAAATGTGCAAACAGTTAGCTTAGCTTATCTTCCAGTGAAAACGTTGGCCTTAAAGCAGTCAGTCAGCATAACTTTATAAAGTTGAAATGAAAGCAGCACTTTTGAACTTTAGATTTTCTCACTTTGGTGCTCCTTATACGCAGCTTATCCAGCATCCACCTTGCATCCTGTTTCTTCCCGTATCTCTCTCCAGCCAGTAAAAGTCAGTCTGGTGTTGACTGTTGTCAATTTTTCTTTGCTTCTTCTCAGACTGTTTTCTTGGGTTTCTTTGCTGCTTCAGTAACTATTAATGTTTAAAACAGGCAATGTGTTGATATCCAGTTGCTAGCATGTAACTTTGTGCTCTGAGTAAAATACGGTTGTCACATGATGGAGAAAAAAGCTGCAAATTTGAGTTTTCAGCTGCAAGGATTGTGAAAAAATAAATGTCAATGTGGCATCAAAATGAGATACTTTGAATGATGGAAAATTATGTTGCTTTTTAAAAGCAGAAATAGATACATATTACAATTTTTTAGTTAAACTGATACAGATTTTATAAAACATTAAATTTGGTTGGATTTATTTGTATATCTGAGGCACTAATATATTGTCATATTTATTTTAACCTAATGGCAGTTTTTACCTTCCATACCTTCCATGTTGCTGCGTTCTAAACCTTTTAGTTTCTTAGGGGTTTTTTCTGTTTTTTCTTTAATACCGCTGACTCTTAAATCAGCTGAGAGGCAAAGGAGAGGACTCTGCCGCCTCTCTTACCTGCTAAATGGTGCCGTTAAACAGTGCAGTAGTGAGGAAATGAGGATCTGCTGAGAGCAATTAGATCCTTCACCGAACAGGTGGTGCTGCATTCATTAACACACACCGCGTGCTGTGTGTGTGTGTGTGTGTGTGTGTGTGTGTGTTCAGTCATGCAAGCATGTTTTTGTTCCACAACCTTGTAATTTCTGTGACGAAATGCAGTTTCTTGCATTTCTAAAGTCCTACCAACACCCCTTTTCTGCGCCCCCCCCCCCCCCCCCCCCCCAAATCATCTGTAAATATTTTTACTAATTTATTATTTAGTCTCTTTACCACCGACACAGCGAAGCCACAGGAGGCTGTTGTTGACGTGGAGGCAGCTGCCTGCTCCGGTACAATCAGCCCAGTTTTTATTAAGCACCATTAAATCCCGTGTTTACATCAATTCCAGGCTGCAGTCGGATTGAATTGATTCATCACGTTGATCTCACGCTACTCCCAGCGCAACTCATTCACTCATTTAAATTACAAAGTTTACAGTAATACTCAACATGCTAAATAAATAAATCAGATGGAATAAATCAGTGAATGAATAAATTCTGGCCAAATGTGGACCTTATTTATCACCAGCAGAGAAACTTTGATCACCAGCTAATCTAATGCTTCCTGGTGGCTCTGGAATGGGGCCACTGCGTTGGTACTGTGAGCACAGGTTCCTCCAGAGTTTCAGCACTTTGCAGCAACAAACAGAATATATTTATACATATATATTTATGATATTTATAGGTCGTTGTCTTCAAATTTTTCTTAGTGCAGAAATATTTCCTGCTGAAAACATAATTTGCTTAAATTGTTTGTCTGAAAGGCCGCAGTGCAAAAAGCTGCAAACTGGTGGTGTGAAAGGAATCGTTGGGAATTCTTACCTGGGAAAAACAAACACCTCATACAGGTCTCTCACATGGAGTAGAGAAAGGTAACGACTGCAGAGATTTCTGTTGTGAGAAGCGTTTCACAAGAACAGCTGATTCAATTTATTTTAATTTAATATTGTTGGTTCCACACTGGGCCATCTTTACTGGGATTGAACTGGTCATGACCCCCCCACATCACATCCGGGGACATGTAAATGGGAAAAAAAAGTGTTTCCATTACACTTTTATGATTTTCTAAATTCAATTCAACTTTATTTGTACAGCGCCACTTCACAACAATGTTGTCTCAGGACACTTTACATCCACATCATTTCAAGCCAGTTCCTACATATCCTATAATAGAAACCAACTGATTGCATCGAGTCATGACTTGGATCCAATCCTCCATCCTGAGCTGCACGAGGCGACAGTGGGAAGGAAAAAACTCCCCTTTAACAGGAAGAAAACCTCCGGCAGAACCCGGCTCAGGGAGGGCAGCCATCTGCCTCGACTGGTTGGGGTGAAATCAAAACATCTGAAAAACCCCCTCATGAGAGAGTAAAAACCTTTTTTAGCGATATCAGACTTTTTTTTTTTTTTTAAATGTAGGTGTTTCCATTCGTGTTTTCATTGTGATATTTAAGTTTTGCTCAGTTGTACGTGTGATGGAAACACACCTGAAGACAGCTGCAGCTCCAGACTGCTGCTGCTTTGTTTACAGGCTAGTCAAACAGCATCGAACAGCCGACACAAAGTTCAGAAGGCATCTAGTTAAGACAGCAACCACAATAATATAAAAACGTACACGAGTGTCCTGAATTATCTGCACGGTTAATGGAGGATTTAATGCAAGGCAATTAAAACAGGCATATATAGAAGCTTCTACTCTTCAGGTTGATGGTACAAAGAATATTAATGTTAAAACAATAAACAAAACAAATTAAGATAAACTATACAAATACCTAATTAAAAGATAAAAGAATAAGAAACATAAAAGCCTTTGACAGCATCATCATTTCCTTCAGAAGATTAATAAGTTATGTTTGTCTTCTGGTCATTTTACATAAAAATATTTCACATCAAGCTCGGCACAAGTCAGAATCAGGTGTGTTGCAGCAGGAAGACTAAAAACCTTCAGGACTCTGGCTCTAAAGGACAGGAAGATCCAGACCTTAAGGACCAGATCTGAACTCTCACTAATCAGAATGAACTGAAGCAGGAAATAAGCTCCAAACCATCCCATGCAAGAGAGAGTCACTATCAAGGTGCAGTGTGGAGAGCGCTACCCCCAGCCCCCCCGCCCCCACATAAATCCGCTCCTGAGACTGACCTGACGTGGCCCAGATAAAGCTCAGCTGCTGCCTTCCAGGCCCAAACCAACGCCGACAGCTCCTCCCAGCACCTCAAGAGCCAGAAACGCCAAAAGTGTCACAGATTCCACCCAAATCTCTCTGTTATGAGATTACATATGCAAACGGAAGACTGTGAGACATGGTGACGCGTCAGTGCTGCTTTAAAGCCAAGCTGACTGATGAATAATCCGAAATTTACTTGTCAGTGAACACAACTTAAACAGACACGAAAGCCAAAGGAAAACAAAAAGGGATGAGGGGAACGGAACGGAAATGTGATGAGTAAAAACACCACCTTGGTTTCCTTCAACTGACTGACTAATGTAGGCGAAATTTCTTTTCTTTTTGCCACATCTTCTTGAAAATGCAAACTTTTTTCACCAAGTTGAGACGAACAGCAGCCAAAAGGTCCCAACGTGTCTGAGGATGTGAGTGCTGACGCACGCTGCAGGGACAAACTGGATGCGTGGAAGGAAAAACTGCCTGATTGAAGGCAAATCCCTGAAAGCATCTGCTGGGAAGGCCTCATGCAGGGCTTGCACCGTGTGTGTGTGTGTGTGTGTGTGTGTGTGTGTGTGTGTGTGTGAGGTTTAAAATTCAGGTTACCTCCAGGAGTTTCTGATGTGTTCAATGCAGACCCATGTACTTTTTACTTGAGCTCTCAGAGCTTCTCCTGTATGATAGAATTACTCTGAAAAGGAAGAGAAAGCGTTGATCTCGGCCCTCTGCAGCAGTTGGTCATTCACACCGGCGTCGGACTCTGCAGTTTAGGCGCCTCAGAAATGGCCGCCGTTCTTGTTCTGCGATGCCTGGTATTTGCAGAGATGACTGTGATAAGCAGACTCAGCCCCGAAGGCACAACTTGCCATATTGATGATGGATGTCAGAGAGAGTGGCAAGACTCATTCAGCTTAACTGGCATGCAGATGAAACGTCCCCGTGGTGACGAGCGAAGAGGAGGCGCTGCTTGTAATACGGCTGTATGAAGGGATGATGCTGGTCGCTGCCCCTGATGAAAGCGAGCTCTCTCTGGACGGCAGAGATCCGCTGCCTCGCCTCTATGGCTGCATGCTGATGATGCGGTTCAATGAATCCCACCTTCCTGCTTATGGGTAATGATGTGAGAAATGTCTTCTTGGCTTATAATGGACCTTTTTGTAGCACCGTTGTGCTTTGCTGTGCCGTCCGCAAGCTTATCACCAACCTCCGTGCTTTAAAAGATGAACTCTCAGCTTCAATGTGATGAAGGTGCTGCAGCAATATGTGTCTTTAAAGAATCTCAGTTGCTCTTAGAGCAAGGATCCCCGACCCTGGTCCTGTAGGACCGGTGTCCTGCAGGTTTTCCACGTGTTTCTGCTGGAACAAACCAGACTCAGACAATCTCTGCACATATCCACTAAACACACACTTATGTGAATCAGATGTGTTGCAGCAGGGACACTTGGAAAACCTGCAGGACACCGGTCCTCGAGTACCAGGACTGATGATACCCGTCTTAGAACTTTATTTACCTCAGTTGTTTCAGGAGGGAAGGTTTGGTAAATCAGAGTTTCAGCAGTGCTTCCTAAAGTCTATGAGCTGTGACCTCAATGTTGGTGTTGCCAGGTTCTGTGATCTCATGCCAGTATATGCCAAAAATGGGCTTCTCTCACCGAGGTATCCCGTTTTCAGACTTTTAGAATAGCACCTATGTAATTTTTGCTTCTGGACACACAAAAAAAACAAAACAAAAAAAAAAAGATCTAAAAGTAGGGCTGGGAAATAATCAGAATAATCAAATACAATGGTTAAAGGGGTTTTTGGTGGATTCAGTTCACTGCTGTAATAAAACACCTACATGCCCAAAATCTGATTCTTTCACTGAGATTTTGCTGAAGTTGGATTTTTAATTTCATAAAAAACATAGGCTGTACATGAAAGCTGGGCGGAGCCTCCGTGACGTCACCCGTAGGTTTCTGAAGAGCTAAATTGAAGCTCGGTGGGCGGTTCCTACCATCACCATCTTGGCAGGGGCATGCGCGTCGTGTCGCCCGGAAAGTACAAATATGGGCAAAGAGGTGGAGCTGAGAGGGGGGCTGTGAGCGTCATGGTGGATGATTGACATCAAGCAAACTCCGAGCTGCTTGTAGCTAAGAGCTAACCAGCTAATGGAGGTTAGCTGGCTAAAGCTAAGTCACGTTGTTAACCAGCTAAAAACCGTGGTTCTTCATTCCTTATTCCTGAAGCGGGAGATCAGGTACCTGTCAATCAAAATGACACGCCCCTAATTATCCTGAATTTACTCCCCCCACAGTTGTCATGAAGGTAAACCTGACCTATTAAACCTAAAAGGTTTTTTGTACCAGGCTGTAAACATGTTTATTCCTGCTGTAAACATGTTTATTCCTGCTGTAAACATGTTTATTCCTGCTGTAAACATGTTTATTCCTGCTGTGAACATGTTTATTCCTGCTGTAAACATGTTTATTCCTGCTGTAAACATGTTTATTCCTGCTGTAAACATGTTTATTTCTGCTGTAAACATGTTTATTCCTGCTGTAAACATGTTTATTCCTGCTGTAAACATGTTTATTCCTGCTGTAAACATGTTTATTTCTGCTGTAAACATGTTTATTCCTGCTGTAAACATGTTTATTTCTGCTGTGAACATGTTTATTCCTGCTGTGAACATGTTTATTCCTGCTGTAAACATGTTTATTTCTGCTGTAAACATGTTTATTCCTGCTGTAAACATGTTTATTCCTGCTGTAAACATGTTTATTCCTGCTGTGAACATGTTTATTCCTGCTGTAAACATGTTTATTCCTGCTGTAAACATGTTTATTCCTGCTGTAAACATGTTTATTTCCGCTGTGAAGTTCGTCTCTTTAACATGGGAGTCGATGGGAATTTGCGCTGTTTTGGAGCCCCTAGTGGATCAAGGGGGAACTGCAGTTCTTGGCTTCACTTTTAACTATCAGAAGTTGCGGAAAAAAAACATAAATTTTACATCTTTGCATAAACACATTTTTGAAGTCTGATTAAAAATCCCAAATACATTTGACAAACATAGTTTATTTTACGATGATCTGGCGACCCCCTTATCTTGGGCGTGTGGAGAACTTCTGTGTTGATCAGACCCCCCTCCACCCTCCATCCTCCACTGCTGTACACAACAGTCTCCAGATGTCAGTCCAACAGAGCAGCTTTGGGATGTGGCTCGAGGGGAGAGTCTCTTCGTGGATCTCTGAGGAATGTTTAGCTCCGTGTTGGAGGAAATGCAGGTCCATCCCGCTACTTTTCCTTTTAGTCTGACTTTACCAACATCTGGTCAGCTATAAAGCAAACACTGGTCAACTCTGCTGATAATTCCAACCAAACTCTGCAGATATTCTGCTCCTGATCCAAGTCCGCATGGTCGCTGTCCTGCAGTTACGTAAAGCTGTTTGTCTTGCACTGTTCCGCTTGACTGTCGTCGGTTCAGAGTTTAGGAAACGTTCGCTGAATTGGAACCAAAACATTTGTCTGTGCACACACACACCACAGATGTTCCTGTGCTCATATTGAGAGAGCCTGGTGCTGCTTGTGCAAGATTTAATCAAGGTACTCACATTAGAAGAGGCGTGCATAATTGCACAGGGCTTGATGAGTGTGCACCACATCTCTCAAATTAGAGACTGCAGATGGAACGGACATACCTTTCACGGCTCATCCTGCTGCATTCAGAAGCATGGAGGGACTTTGTGAGTGACAGATGGTGGTTGGAAGCTTCACCTGAGAAGCTGTGCTTAATTGGCAGCTTCACATTACATCAAGACATGGAAAAAGGATGTAATTTGTGACTGCATGTTCTTGGTGTATCTTTACAAGTGATGATGTCTGAAATTACACTAAGCTGTAAAACTTAATCCCATTAACATTTCAATCACATTAACATAATCACAGAATCATGTTTTTATGGGTTCTATAATCATCTTAGAGCCAGAGTATCTTAAATGCACTTAAATGTAACAAACAACTTCAGTTCCTCAGGGTTGAGCATTTAATGATGCCCTGTAATGAAGCTAACACGTTCAAAATCCACTTTTTTCATCTATTTCTGTGTCAATCTCACAGATAAATCTGGCTTCTGAATGCTTGGATTTACGGAAACGACACCACAGACTGGGTTGGAAATGTGAAAGTCATTTTATCTTTGTCACAATAACAGGCCAAGTGAGAAAAAGCAGCAAATCCTACGTGTCCATGTCACTGCCCGATGTTTAACCAGCTAGCGTACACAGACCCGCTGCCAACATTTCGCTCGAAAAATTCCTTTATCGAACGTCAACGGGAACACTCACATCGATGAGTTTCAACTGAAGAAGATTTTTAAACGTTTGCACCTGACAGATACAGTCGACCAATCAGAGAAAGCGTGTTGACAGTGTCACCCTGCTAGTTACGAGCTATCGAAATGTTACGTAGTCGCTGCCGCTTCATTCAGACTTCATCTTCGGGTTTGATCATCTTACTTTTCTCTGCCTCTTCAAGCTAGCTGCAAGCTGCTGAAGCTGATCCCAACAATGTCCCACGGACGTCCCGAAGTCTGTCCGAAAGTCTGTCCTGAAGTCTTTTCGAAGTTTGGTCGAGTCTGTCCGTAGTCTCTGTGAAGTCCGTCCGGAAGTCTCTCCGGATGTCCCTCCGGAAGTCTGTCCGAAAGTCTGTCCCGAAGTCTGTCCCGAAGTCTGTCCCTAAGTCTGTCCGAAAGTCTGTCCTGAAGTCTTTCCGAAGTTTGGTCGAGTCTCTCCGTAGTCTGTCCCGAAGTCTGTCCCGAAGTCTGTCCCGAAGTCTGTCCGAAAGTCTGTCCTGAAGTCTGTCCTGAAGTCTTTTTGAGTTTGGTCGAGTCTGTCCGTAGTCTCTGTGAAGTCCGTCCTGGAGTCTCTCCGGAAGTCTCTCCGGAAGTCCCTCCGGAAGTCTGTCCCGAAGTCTGTCCGAAAGTCTGTCCTGAAGTCTTTCCGAAGTTTGGTCGAGTCTCTCCGTAGTCTGTCCCGAAGTCTGTCCGGAAGTCTTTTCGAAGTTTGGTCGAGTCTGTCCGTAGTCTCTGTGAAGTCCGTCCTGGAGTCTCTCCGGAAGTCCCTCCGGAAGTCCCTCCGGAAGTCTGTCCCGAAGTCTGTCCGAAAGTCTGTCCGAAAGTCTGTCCTGAAGTCTTTCCGAAGTTTGGTCGAGTCTCTCCGTAGTCTGTCCCGAAGTCTGTCCCGAAGTCTGTCCGGAAGTCTTTTCGAAGTTTGGTCGAGTCTGTCCGTAGTCTCTGTGAAGTCCGTCCTGGAGTCTCTCCGGAAGTCCCTCCGGAAGTCTGTCCCGAAGTCTGTCCCGAAGTCTTTCCGAAGTCTGGTCGAGTCTGTTTGTAGTCTCTGTGAAGTCCACCCTGAAGTTGTCCGTAGTCTGTATTGAAGTGCTTCCAAAGTCCTTCTGAAATCCGTCCTGAAGCGGCCATTGTCCAGCTTCAGCTCTTGGACTAATCAGTGAAAGTTCTCCTTTCTGCTCCAGATCATGATGGACTCAGTGTCTTCTTTTCTTTTGCACATCAGTGAGATATCGTCCTCGCTTGACGAGGAAAGTGTTGGTTTATTTGTATGTTTCAGAATGTTCATCATTAATCAAAATTTTCTCCTCGCTCGACAAACGTCCGTATTTTATCTTTGAGTTTTTAGTTTTGTGTGTTTTTATTGACATCAGTCGAGGTTCTCGCGCATCAACGTTTTGTTTACGTTGTAGCTTGTTCAACGTGTCTCCAGTGGAATTTGGACCAAACTGGTGGCGTTCAGTCTGTTTTCAAGATGTTTGGAGTCATAAAAGCTGCGTTTCTCCTCATTATTGATGTGCCTCCTCCCATCCCTGCAGTCAGTTTATCAGTGTTTTTCATTATAACCCAGAAGTTTGCATGTCCTGTGTAGTAATATCATTCATTTTATTATATATTTCTATCAGCATTTTAATTTGACCCCTACAGTCGTGCAGTTAGTTTGCGATACATTGGGACCAGTTTGTTCGCTTCAACCCGCTGAGTGATCGCTTTGACTTCTTTTTCTATAATGCCTTATATTCATAGTTCGTGCAGATGCTTCAACAGCGTTACATCCTGTAACATCAGCAAAGGTCTAGTAAAAGTAGTTCAGGAAAATCATTTTTTTATTCCATAAAAAAGAGTTTTAGGTACTTTAAAGAGTTAAAAGAACCTTCTGACCTTATTCAATGTTTATTTTGATGATGGTGAATCATAGTGAAGCTGAAATCGTCCCTATGAGATGTTTGTCATGAACTGCGTAGAGTAGCTGCAGAATGTTTTCAGCAGTAACCCTGTTTTATTTTTAAACGCTCCTCTCATAATCTGGACTCTAGTGGAGACGTCAGACTTCCTGTATT
Source organism: Telmatherina bonti (assembly GCF_933228915.1). Taxonomy (NCBI): domain Eukaryota; kingdom Metazoa; phylum Chordata; class Actinopteri; order Atheriniformes; family Telmatherinidae; genus Telmatherina; species Telmatherina bonti. Next base: position 37,175,835 of record NC_136610.1, on the reverse strand, counting down.
TTATGACCTTTACCTGCTGCAGAAACATGTTCCTGATGATCCAGTCTTGAGTGTCTGACATTAGTAAACAGAACTTCTTATCGGGCTTTTGCCGACTTGGAGCATAAAACTGTGGCATAAATCAGTGCTGAAGCTGTTCTGCTTATCACAATTATTTGGACCGAGCCATGTCGGATCTTATCTTTATTTCATAACAGCGATGTGTTGTTTGCTTATTGTTACGTCAGGGTTTTATTTGTTTTATTCCTTTTTACTGCTGGTTGCTGACTCCTGCTTTTTCCTGTTGTCACCGTTTTGTTTTTAGGACTCTTTGACAGAAGATAATTAACAAATGAGGCTTCGACATAATTTCCAAATAAACATCTGTATCTCAGTTTGAAGATAACAGTCGCGTGCTGGGCAACAGGAGTAAATGAGGCAAAACAGCAAGTAATTACACCTCTCACAGGGATTAAAATCATGGATTTCAAATCCTAAATAACAATAATGTTTCCATGTAAAACACAGACTGCCTCTGAAACCAAAACAGCATGAGTCACGCCGTTTGGGCGAGACAGATAGTGTGACAGAAAAGGGCTACAGGCTGTCTTTAATATGGGATGTGTGGCTTAAGCAGCCTAATGGCTCAACACTGGTCTGCATGGGACGAGAATAGCCTGCTATCTGTGTGTGTGTGTGTGTGTGTGCGCGCCTGATCCTGTGTGTTCATGCGTCTCACAAAGTGCTGGTCTCAGTGTTGAACCAGTTGATAAAATTTGTTCCTCAGTTTTTGGGAATAAAATTGACATCAACAGGAAAATGTAATTATCAGCGCGAGATAAGCTTCACGGTTCAGTCCGTCTGCACGCCGCATCTGCATCAACCATCATGCCTTTGCAGATAGAAACACACACACACACACACACACACACACACACACACACACACACACACACGCCTAGAATTTTCCTTTTTCTCGTGCACAGTCAATCCTTTCTGAGTTGCAATGTTGAGCATTTTGCATTGAACTCACTGTTGTACGTCATTATACAATCATGAGTGATTTGTTTACATACTCTTCTTTTACCTTCCTACTACACACACACACACACACACACACACACACACACACACACACACACACACACACACACACACACACACACACACACAGTGCATCAAACATCCAATAAGCTGCTGGTGTCTTTGCGAGCAAGTCAGGGTTGATGTGTGAAAGAGAGGAGACTGACCCTGGAGTATGAGTTTGTGATGGATGTTAGCCATGCAGAGGGGGCTGCAGAGAGGATAAGATAAAGGCAGCTTAGTGTTTGGTCATGAGGGGGCCGGTATGGGAATAAGAGTGTTAGAGGAAGACTTCATGAGCGAGCCTCTGTGAAAGGACAGCTTAATGTGGGAGTGAGAGCAGTAAAAAGTCGAGCAGCTTCTGCGAGCTGAAGCAGCCAGTTATGAACATTTAAAATAAAACTGGTTTCTGCTGCCTGATTAATTTATTTCTCCTTTTGATAAATGAACAGGTTTCATGTTCACTATCTGCGTGAATGTGTACGTGATCCTGATGCATCGCTGGATATTTTTCATCTGTGTTGAAGCCAAGTTTAGCCAAGTTGGATTGCATCGTAGCTGATCTACAACGTAGCATCCGCGGCTAATTTGAGCTCCAGACTAAACAGGAAAAGGAAAATTAGGACCTGACTAAACTAGGAACATGGTCTCATTATGAGGGAAGTTATTTGATCAGTTGTTACTCCAAAGTTTGCTTGTATATTTAGCTAAAGATGCTATTGCTAGCAATAAAGCTAGCTTACAAGCAGGAAGCTAACGTTGGCTAGCTTAGCCGTATAACTATGGTTGTTTTTGAGACTTTGTACTGTAGTAGTACTTCCTTACTTGCCAAGCTGAAATACACATTGTGCAAACTGTTGCAGCGTGTGAAAAGTACCAGGATGATTATATTACTGTATTAACAACTATTTTTTTATTCGATCACCAATCGCTCTGCGGCTACATTTTCCGCTCCACCTGTGTGAGTTTTAAGGCTTAAACCAGATAACTGCAGCTTTGCCAATGTTTGTTTTCGCTTCTTAAAACCAGGTAGTAGCTAACAATGCTAGCATGCTGTGCAGTAAACTGCTGTAAGCGTGCAGGCAGTCTACATGTTTAGTGTCAAGCAGAGGGTTTCTGGAACAGCCTCAGTATAAATGTGTATTAGCATGATCCTAGTAGCAGTAATAAACATTTTACAGGACCGGTTACACGACTTCTCACTCTGACTGCTTCCTCCGGAGGTGAAGCTGCTTTCTACAAGGAGGAATTTTGTTTCGGGGCGTTTCCTTTAATGACTTTCCCTCAGGATGCCGAGGGAAGGGAGGACTATATGCCGTGCACAGCAATGCAGCCGAACACTGTAGGAAGCTGACATGGCCACCTCCAGCCTGGAGTTCAGCATCACACTGAGGCTGTTCGCAACAGAAGCTAGCCAGTAAAAACCAACTAATCTCCAAGATCTGAACGTATTTAATTACGTTATTACTGTGAGAAGGCCCAGCAGCAGACTGAAGAGAGGGAAGGAAGAAGTTGTGGGGAAGAAATGATTTGTTCATTAGTTTTTCATGAGAAGTTAAACTCCATTATCTGTGATGGCAGCGCGTCTCCGAAGTCTGGCCGTCTTTCCAGACGACGGCGTTCCTCTCAGGCCACTTCCAGCGTTTATTTCAGTCACTTCCACTAACCGCTCTCATCGGAGTCTGCATGTTTAATCTAATAAGGGAACAAAGTTGGAAACGTATAAAACTCATATGAAAAGTAGATGTTTACCTTCAGCACATCAATTTTATTTCTTTGTGTTTGTATCAGAACTCTGCGATGCTTCGTTGGAGAGTCTCCTCTGGTCTCCTTCCCTGAACTCCTTTCCTGCAGGTTTTACATCAGCGGTGCCCAAAGTCGTCCTCGAGGGTTGTTGTCCTGCAGGTGTTCCATGTATCCCTGCTCCAACACACCTGGCTTCCATTATATGGAACATTTGCAGTGAAGAAATAAAAACATGTCAGTTAAAAGGAACATTTAAACAAATGATAAAAGATGAGATAATTATAAGTTATGAGGTAAATATTGATTGAAATGACTGCATATTATGATTTATTGTGTGTATTACCACTATTTATTGTTTAAGTTTTATTGTAATGTCATATAATATCCATTATTTTCAGATATCCTTTATAATGTTCGGGTATTATTTATGAGGGGGTTTTGGACCAGATAAGTGTTCAACTTCTTCCAAGACCGTTTTGAACTTAAGAAGCTTGTTTTGTTTGTTGTCAGGACTATTTGTTTTATTTAGTTCTACACAATGCCTGATTAGTTTGAGTCAGATGTGTTGGAGCAGGGATACATGGAAAACCTGCAGGACTGTGGCCCTCGAGGACCTGAGCTGGGAAACCCTGTTTTATGTTTCCCTGCTCCAACACAATTCAAATCACATGGATCCAACAGCTTATGAATTTCTGCACAGTGACTCATTCATCTGGACGTAGTCTGTTGGAGCAGGAAACATCTAGAACGAGGAGCCTCAATGCTGGTTTGTCCATTTACAACAGAATCTATTTGTTGCATTTACCGTTTTGTCGTAAGATGCAGCGTTTGGTTCGTCTGGCCAACGTCGCCGGTGTGAAGGGCAGTTAGTTGTTCCAGGAAAGATAAAGGTTGATTATAATAATAATAATAATGAGGAAGAGTAGAAGTAGACTTTATTAATGAGGGACTTGGCGACGTCCCCCAGAAGGGAAGCAACCTGACAACCACAGACTGAGACAAGACTGTGCATGAGATTGTGGCATTTATTAAAGAGGCATCATACGTTGGGGAGGGATGGAACCTGGGGGAACATTTGTGTCAAATCAATAAAAACAATACAACAAAACAAAATCTAAGTCAGGAGCCAAAACTAAACACAATAACTAACTTATCTACTTAAACAAAACATTAGTGATGCGTCTGATGGGAACGAGTCGGCACTTTGAAGTGAACGACGGGATTCGGCTCCTGATTGGGAGTTGTTGGGATGGGAGTCACTTTTTTTTTCTTAGTTGCTTTTCTCTTTTTGTCCTGTTCAAGCAGCCTGTGGTATGTGTGGTGTTGCCTGTGTATCTGTGCTCAGTGCTGGGCACTGAGCGTCTTTCACGTGAAAGGTATAAAATAAAGTCAATCTGGTAGTTCAAAATTATAATAAAAATAGCAGCGGAACTGGTACTTATATAGTTTTTACAAGTTCCAACTGAAAAGACAAGAAACACGGAGAAAACTTTATTTCTCGTAGACGTCCATATGTCATGTCCGCCCTCTGTCCAATCAGATCGCTTCCCAACCCGCCGCTCTAAAGCAGAATAAAGTAAGGTTTCATGTCAACCTCCATTCAGAATTATTATTGCCATGGAAACGTGTAGGAGAATACTTAGAATTATTAAATTCCGAATGACTAATTCTGAATTAAAAATCGTGTAACCGTAGCAACCGACAATCTTAGCTAAAAAGTAGCTAAAGCGGTTTTTTTTTTTTTTTGTTTTGTTTTGTTTTGCATATTTTAATTTATATATGGTTTTTGATTTTTAAGGTTATTTGTTCAATAGAAATTTAAATGGTTAAATATTTGATAAATGTTTAAATTCATTATTTGGCAAAAACAAAGCAACCTGTTTTTATTTTTGAGTGTGTCTGTACATTTACCACGAGGTGTTGGCGCCCAACGTACCTCGTCCACGTCTTCCCACCACATACCTGCTCCACGCCTGCAGAACAAAGGAGTAGAAGAAGAGAGAACCAGCCTCCAGGCTGCTTCAACAACGTTTGATGTTGAAGCAGCCAATGAAAAACCAGGGTTGGGTAGTTTAGTCGCCAGGCTGGGGAGACGAGGCGGACTGAAGTGTTCTGCACATAAAACTTATAATATGACAAAAAATTTACTACAGTAAAAATAAAAATGACACGAAAATTGAACTAGAATAAAAATATTCCATGCAGCAGCATCTGATTTACAATAATGGAATAAAAATGTAATAAAACATCACAGATTTGGAATACATCAATAAAACAGATAATAAATCCTTCTGGGAAATGGGCAGGAGGACGTCGGGAGAAACTTAAATGTGACGTGGATCTGCAGTTCTGCCAACTTTTATTAAGCTCATAATTTCAGAAGCAACCCGGGCGAAGCTAAACGTACATAAGAACAAGTCCAGAACAAGAACAGGCTTCAGAGTGAGAAGGTGTCTCTGCTGAGCGCTCCGCGGCCATTTTCCAAGAGAACTGATTGGTCAGGAGTTGGTTATTCCTACTTACTGATCTCTTATCCTGCCTTCAGAGTCAGTTACCATGGTGATTTACTCTGGTACGGAGTAAAACACTGTGAACCCCGAAGTTCTTCTGTCATACACACACCTCAACTTCTAAGAACCACATCGACTAAAACCAGATGAATTCCAGACAGTTTGCACCAAAACCAAAGGTAAATGGATATTTCTCCTTTTTGCTCTCGTCCTGGAAGCGGTTGGTGTGACTGAAAGGAGGAAAACTTTAGCAGACACCAGGCTAAGCTGCAGTGAAGGCAGAAGTAAAACCAGTCTGCAGGTCAGAAGCCATGAGCAGAGATCACAGCAACTCTTCAACGTGACGCTGTTTCACGTCACAGTCCAGGCTCCTAACGTGTCCCGGTGGGCCGTCTCCCTCCGCCGTGGAGCTGATGTTACTGCAGCATCCTGGAGTTCCACCAACTCCAACCGACACATGAAGCGGCTCCAGCTCTGCCTTCATGCATCATGTTTACAGTGCAGCAGGTTAAACTGAACATCCATCACTGATATTAAAACTTCATGTTGTGATGCAGGAACATGATGCTGCAAACATAAACAGCTGCTTTTTTCCCATTTCTATGTAAATTTTCTTTTTCTTTCCACTCGCTTTGTCTTTATTTCTTACTGCAATGACGAGTTTGAAATCCAGCTGAAATTTAATGAGTTTTCTTTCTCACGTTGGAGAAGGCGGTTATCATTAGCATGGCGACACGCTGCAGTCTTTGACTTTGTTTGGTGTTCTGTTGTTTTAATTTCATAACTTCATGATCTTCCTCCCTGGATTTACCTGCACCTCCTGGTCTGACTCGGCTTCTCCGCCCTCTCGACCTGATGCTGATGAGGCACACCTGTCCTTCATCACTGACAGAAACAAAAGCCTGATCTCTCTACCCCACCAGTCTGTGGACAAACTGGGAGTTCCTGTTCCCAGTTCCTGCCTTTGAGCCAGACCTCGTTGTGGAGAAACGTATCTGTGGTCCCGTGAACCCTGCCGCAGCGAGAGTCCAAACTGAAGACATGAAACAGGAAATGGATGCACAAACATCGCTAGAAACCTGCTATATGACGACAAAACAGAGTTTTAACTAATATAATCAACTTAAAAGTCAGTATCAAATCAAATCAAAATAAATTCCCTTTATTTATCTGTTGGGAACGTCGTCATATCTGGTATGAGCACCGTTAAGTACACGTCCAGACAGAGCTCGCCCTGAGCTCTGTCGACACATTTCTGATCTGATGTCTGTGTAGCTGTAAAAAAAAGGGATGAGTTTTATTTTCTTCCCTCATTTTTCATGCATTTAATCCATAGACTGTATAAAAAAGATGGGCGGAGCCTCCGTGACGTCACCCGTAGGTTTCTGAAGAGCTGAATTGAAGCTCGGTGGGCGGTTCCTACCATCACCATCTTGGCAGGGGAATGCGTGTCATCTCACCCGGAAAATACAAATATGGGCAAAGAGGTGGAGCTGAGAGGGGGGCTGTGAGCGTCATGGTGGATGATTGACATTGAGCGAACTCCGAGCTTTCTGTAGCTAAGAGCTAACCGAACTAACCCGGAGATAACAGGAGCTAACCAGCTAACGGAGGTAAGCGGGCTAAAGCTAAGTCATGTTGTTAACCGGCTAAAAACCGCGGTTGTTCTAAGTTCTTCTAACTTGAAGCGGGAGATCGGGTACCTGTCAATCAAAAAGACACGCCCCTAAATATGCCGAACTTCGAAATTAAATTACTTTTAAACGGGCGAGTTAGAAAAAAATTCACTCCCCCCACAGTTGTCATGAAGGTAAACCTGACCTATTAAACCTAAAATGGATTTTTGTACCAGGCTGTAAACATGTTTATTCCTGCTGTAAACATGTTTATTCCTGCTGTAAACATGTTTATTTCTGCTGTAAACATGTTTATTCCTGCTGTAAACATGTTTATTCCTGCTGTAAACATGTTTATTCCTGCTGTGAACATGTTTATTTCCGCTGTAAACATGTTTATTTCTGCTGTGAACATGTTTATTCCTGCTGTAAACATGTTTATTCCTGCTGTAAACATGTTTATTCCTGCTGTAAACATGTTTATTTCTACTGTAAACATGTTTATTTCTGCTGTAAACATGTTTATTCCTGCTGTAAACATGTTTATTTCTGCTGTAAACATGTTTATTCCTGCTGTGAACATGTTTATTTCTGCTGTGAACATGTTTATTTCTGCTGTAAACATGTTTATTTCTGCTGTGAAGTTGGTCTTTTTAACATGGGAGTCTATGGGGATTTGCTCTGTTTTGCAGCCCCTAGTGGATGAAGGGGGAACTGCAGTTTTTATGCACTTCAGCATACATCAACACACTTTTAACCGATGAAAGGCTCCGTCCATCCTTCTTAAACGGTCTATGGGTTCTTCTGTGACGTCATGACCTCCTTCACTGTTTCCTGTTGTCTGAAACTGACCTCTGAACTCTGCGCTGCCCTCTAGTGGACGTAACTACGTAACTACCGTGTGACACACGGAGTGTGTTGCAAAAACGTTTGATAATGTTTGAAACAGATTCACCTGTTGATGTAAAAGTGAGACGAGCTTCCTGATCACTTCTGTAAGTACTTCTCAGGAATAGTTCCAGGATCCTTGAAGGAGTTTCCAAAACTTTCCAGATGATCCCGTCACTGCGTTGGTATTGTTGAGGTCCGGTTCCTGGGGAGGAGCCGTCCATCCATCAGACATGTTTCCAGTGGTCTTCAGTCCAGATCTCATGTCATGTGACCTGTTTCTTTTCCTGGAAATGGCCTGACAGCGCTGTTTCCATGGAAACCATTTCTGATGAGGCAACAGTAGATGGATCAGCTGAAGGTCCAGATGCACCTCTCCGGTTCTTAGTTGGGTCTTTGTTGGATTTCTTCTCATTTCCAGACACAGGTCACCTGTTGCTGGAAGTTCTCTTTAAGTCTCCCACTTCCTCAGATTTTACTGCTCTGATATGATATTCCAAGTTTTCGATCAATAATTTCACTGATGGAAAAATCCTTTATGTCCATCAGATTCTCTTAATTATTTCTTATTAATTCATTGAATTGCAACTGGATTGAAATGCACAGAAAACGTCCATGATGAGCCGTCATGTCATAACAGAAAACTAAATTAGTCTCTTTGTGCTTTTTGTTAATTTTGTCACAAAAATGCACCATTTGTTCCCGTCTTTAGTTGCATTTTCATAACTTCATCTTTTCTCTCTCATTGCATCCAATCTCACCCCCCCCCCCCCCCCCCCTCGAGTCGACATCAGCTGACTGAGACTTCAGTCAGAATTCAGGCTGGAGTTTGAATTTCCATTTATCACCCAACAGCTTTTGGCATCACTAATCGTCTATTTAAACCCCCACTTTGTGTGTGTGTGTGTGTGTGTGTGTGTGTGTGTGTGTGTGTGTGTGTGTGTGTGTGTGTGTGTGTGTGTGTGTGTGTGTGTGTGTGTGTGTGTGTGTGTGTGTGTGTGTGTGTGTGTGTGTTTTGTACACAGAAAGCATGAGAAAATCTGATTTTACTCCTGCAGTGTGATTTTACATGGCGGGGTCAAAGACTGAAGTTTGTTTTTGTAAGTGTTGATGTTTCTGCAGCTCTGAGGCTTCATGGTCAAATCTAATTTGTTTTTTATTTTAATCTGATGGAGGTTTTTGAACCCCCACCGATGCTAACACAGTTTTCTGCTCCACCTGCTGCCTCAGTTGTGATGAAAATGTTGAAGTTTGGCTTTTATACTTCAACACCTCAATATGAAATGATCTGCTGGAGCAACGTTGACAAATTTCTTCTTAATATTCCACAATAAATCCCAAACCAAAAGACTGTGTGAATCTCCAACTTTTACAAAAGCTAAAAAATTAAATCAAAGTTGCAAAAATGTTGAGTTTACACAAATAACTGAGAAAATCTCAGATAAAATAATTAGAATAAAATGCGTTGTTGACACATTTGATACTATATGGTATAACAGGCCTCATGTCTTTATTATGATGTATATTTATTTCAGCTTTGTGGTGGCAGTTCACGACAGTCATCTTAATATAACAGATAGTTCAATTCAGTCCAATTCATTCAATTAGAGCAAATCCACTCTATGATGCCCCCAGTGCATCATGGGACGTCCACCAGCAGCCTTGGCCAATCCAACAAATGGATCAGGGTCACCAGACCGACCGAAATTTAAAATTTATCAGGAAGGAAAGCTTGAAGTGTATGATAAACTGGGAACTAGTTCCACCGAGAGCGGCCATATAACTGGAGGTTCTGCCTCCTGTTCTACTTCGACAACCACCAGTAAACCTGCAGTCTGAGGCCTTGTCCACACATAGCAGGTATCTGACAAACCAAGATATTTCTCTCCGATATGACCCATCATCCACACAAAAAGGCAGAGTTTTGCATAAAAAAAGATTCCTTTAAAAACCTCAGATCAAAGGGAAGATGTGCGAACATACATATCCGGGTTTTAGGTTTTAAAACGTCACCGTCTGTGACAGAAGATATAGTGCCATCAGTAGCGCTCTACATAGCCGAAGGTGAAGGACGATGTTAAAGACGGTTATTTTCCGCCACCTAACCAGATCACTTTGGAGGGATGTTTTGTGTTTTGTGGAAGTAACGTGGTGAGATGGAAGGTTATTCTGATTGGATAGGATCAGGGACGCTACTGCCGCCTAAAGGCTCGATATGCTGATAAATGTGTTGACGTGATGCGGGTATGTGTGGGCAGATTTGTTTTTGGAAAACCAAGTTGTGTGGACTAATTCTTTTTTTACTGGCCGGAGGGGGAAATATGTTGTGTTTTACAGAAACCTGGCTACGTGTGGACATGGTCTGAGAGTAAAATCTTAAACACGGAGATCTTTAGGGAGGTAGTTACTAAGAGCTTTACTGTAATATCTGGACTACAAGCCGCTACTTCTTTTACACAATGTCAGTCCTGCAGCTTCAAGAACAATGCCGCTATGTATAGATTTTTAATGGTTAACGAGTCACTGTGCGCTTCATGCACACACCCTGATCATGGAAAACACACAACGTAATGCAAATAATGGAGACTTAAAGGCGATAATGTGGCGATGGTGCAGGAATTGGAGCTGCTGCAGCTTGATGAAAGCGCAGCTTGTATTCAGCTGCCTCTATAGACTGGGAATTACGGTGTATGTGAGAAGTTTTAAATTCTGTTTTGGATTCAACAGGAAACTGATGAAGATAAAACTGGAGAAATATGAATATAGTTGTCATCAGAACTGTCAGGGCAGCCTTTTATTCTGTAGGCGATTCTGTCATTCACCTCTACGCCGATGATGCAGTCATTTATGCTTCTTATAATCCTCCTCTTTAACCCTCATCCTTGATAGGGCAACTTTAGACGTGATTACTGAATATAAATTTTTTGGGTATCTGGTTTGACACCCTGTACTTTTCACATGACTATCTACTTACTTTTATATACTTTTAAATTCTTATACTTTTACCATCCAAGGTTTAAAACTGAAATGTTGTACACGAAGCGCCTTCTTTGCTCTGCCGGCTGCTGTTGATGATATTTCCAACGTTAGACCAGAGTGATGTTATAGACCTACCAAGGTTACCCTCCAACATGTTCCTAATTATTCTGAAGTCTTGTTTGCTGTAAACCCTTCATTTAAAACACACCATCAGACTCTTCTTCTGCCAATTCCTCTGTAATTTTCATTGCTTTAAGTAGTTTTAGGTGTTTAAAATGACCCTGAAGATGAGCAGAAATAGCATACTTGGATTGTTTTTGTCATTTAGAATCATTAAGGCTGTATTTTTTGCATGTTTTTAACTGTTTTTTGAATGAAAAATTGGATTGCTTGCATCCTAAGCCTTGTCTCTTCTCTGTCTCATTTGCTCAAGGTGCTGGTGGAAAACAAGGAGATGAAGACTTTACCTCTCCTCTTCCTCCTGCTGCTCCTCTTTGCCTTTGGAGCCTGTGATGATGTCAAGTACATCTCCAAGAGGAACTCAGGTAGGATGAAGAACCTCAGTGTCTGTTTGTTTCCGACTTTCTGTTCCTGAAACTTCTCTTCTTTCTTCGGAGCTTTTTGTTGCTATTTCGCTGTCCTTTTTTCTTTGCACACACCTGTTATCGCTTCTCTTCACACTCAACTCACTCTTTTTCTACCTTTCTGTCAAATCCGAGCTTTGTTTGCTTTACCTGGTCATTTTCTTTCACCTCTGTTCTTTCTGACGCTCTGAAATCTCGTCGCAGCGGTTATGTACTTGCGCTTTGCCCTTGCCGGTTCTCTTTGCAATCACTCACTCTTCCTTTCTCTGATAACTCCTCTACAGACTCCATCTCTGAGCTCAGATGGCCGTATCTCTGCATCCAGGCCTCTTTTTCTGCTGAGGAGGTGTAATGATCAGCCTGTTTGAGTGTCGCTGTCATTGTGTGCTGTGCTCATTTGTGCGTTAGTGGGCCAGCTGATGACAGATCTGCTGATGATCTTTTATTCACAATCGATTTGTTGGCTTGACAGGAGTTGGATTGGGCTATTGATACAACGCATGCAGTCTCAATAATGTTTTGTGTCACACGGAGCATTGGGAATGTTGGGGTGAGCTTCCCATTTGCTGCTCAGCATTGGGATTCGATTTCAAACTGTCACTGTGTTTGTACAGAATATTTGAACCATACTTCTTCAATTAGACGTTCTGTATCTATTTAGTAATTTAGTGTCCTGCAGTCCTGCCAAGTCCGCCCTGGAAGTGACAAAAACACAGAAAATTGCTGAACAATTTAAGCAAACTTTGGTCATTGAGTTCTGCGAATCGGATTAGAATTGATTTTCCTGTTATGTCTTGTATCACAGTTTGATGGCTTCCCACTGAGTCTTGTTTATGGCAGTTTAATTGAGGTAGTTTGAGGTTACCCACAGAGATTTCTAATCTTCTTTTATGTGTGTGATCCTGCTGAAACACTGTATTTGCAGAGAAAGGCTGAACAGTTTATCATTTCTTCGAAACTGTAAAGGGAAAAAAAAAAAAAAAAAAGATATTTCATGTGTCTCTTAAAGACTGAATTTTGTATATAAAAAGTTTTAAGCACTGAACACTTAGAGGAACATTTAAGGTATGGAAATATGTCAAGAGTTGCATGAAGGAACGGATTGTACTCTTCACATCTGTATGAAAAGCATAGACTGTACATGAAAGATGGGCGGCGCCTCCATGACGTCATCTGAAGAGCTGAATTGAACCTCAATGGACGGTTTCCACCGTTGCCACCTTAGCAACGTCACGCCTGGAAAATACTAAAATGGATAAAGAGATGGAGCTGAGAGGGGGGTTGAGAGCATGTAGGTGGATAATTGACATCTATCGAATTCTTCGCTAAGAGCTAACCAAGCTAACCCGGAGCTAACAGGAGCTAACAAGCTAACGGAGGTAAGCTGGCTAAAGCTAAGTCACGTTGTTAATCAGCTACAAAATCACTCCTTCTTGTATGGGATATTGTGTACCTGTCAATCAAAAGGACACGCCCCTAAATATGCCGAACTTCAAGATTAAATGACTTTTAAACGGGCGAGTTAGAAAAAAATTCACTCCCCCCCACAGTTGTCATGAAGGTAAAATGAGAAAATGTGACTCCTTGGGGGGAGTTTCAGAAGATTGGGGGTTTTTTTTCTGCAAACATTCCAGCAGCTTTGATTGATTTCTAAGCGGTGGTCAACGGGACTTTATCAGTTGCTTGTTAGGCAGGAACTGTGGCGTACAAAAATAAGTAAAACGAGGGACGTTTTACTTATTTTTATTTCCACTTATATACCCAGCGTGATTTTTGGAATTAGCCTTTTTGGGCTGCTTGTTTTAGTTATATTAATTTAGGTTTTTCTTTCTTTGCTTTCCAGCCGTCAGCGTATCGGTCCTGTTATACTGCTCTGCATATCTAGTTCTTTACGTATTTCTAAATGTTAGTCCAAAGAAATCTCAGAGTTAACAAATGCTGCACATATTGTTGACACATGTGGTTCACATGTGTGTTTTTTATGTGAGGGTTAGCATGTCCAAACCTTAAACTGGTCCTGTACGTTGTTCAGTTACATCCAGTTTGGTGCAATCCAGCTTTTATTATACAAAGAGAATAAAGTTAGAATAATTGTAAGAAAAGAAAGAAGAAATAACTGTTGTCCAGTGAAGAAACTGTTGGATAGAAACAGGGACGATTAGTTTTGATATCATCTGCAGGTTTCTGTAAAATAAAAATCAGTTGTTGTGGTTAATGAGTGAACTTCTGTCCAACATGGAACCATTGGGACAGTAAATATTAAGATGGAAGAAGCTGGATTGCTTTCTAACTTGAACCTTTGCTCTTTGTCCTTTCCTTTCTCTTTGGGCTAAGCAGGTCAACTGTTTGCTCCATTCACATAAACATTCTCCAGGATGTCTGATCAGAAGAACTGATAACTGCTGTGTCTGCTGGGATGGCTTTAACAATGCGCTGCTTATATTTAGGCTCTGTTCTCCTTCATCCTGCCATCTGGTTGTTTCTGTTTTAATACCAGAAACAACAATTATGCAGGAATATGCATGCTTTTGGATGAAGGTTGGATGCTGTGATAAACAAGCCTGCAGAATCTTTGACTGAATGTTTTGTCGTTTGTAAAGACAAATATTCATTGCATTTATTCCCACCTGCGTTCTGCATTTAACACTGAGTTCAATAATTGTGATTAGCCTGAAAAATACAAAGTAGTGTGTTTTTGTGAAGGTGCATCTTATAAGAAGCTTTGTATATAAGTGTAAAGTGGTCATTTGCAGTTTTTATGTCCAAGTTTGTAGATGTTTATCAGGCCCACCTTGTTAAAACCAGGATGGACACGGTCAGCAGCAACACTCAGGTACGCTGTGATGGTTAGACCAGGTCATGTTGGTACTAAGGGGACCAAAGGGACCCAGGAAAACCTCTCACCACCGTTCCACCAGCAGCAGCCTGAAGCGGTGATCCTGACGGCAGGATGGATCCATGTTGTCATGATGTTTCCAGCAGATTCTGATCCTACCATGTGAATGTGGAGCTGAACTGGAGACTCATCAGACCAGCAACGTTTCTCCATCTTCTATTGTCCAGTTCTGGTGAGTCTGTGGGAATTGTAGCCTCAAGCTGTGCTAACAAGCAACCGAGGTGTACGTTAAAGTGGCCGTGGATGTAACGCATTACAAGGAAGGAACTTGGTTTGTAGTCCGCTTCCTGGATTTGGTCCGCTTGAAACGGATCGAGACCTGCGTTTGTAGGCAAACCGAGTCCGGTTCTTTGGTCTGAATCAGGATTAGTTTGGAGCGTTCACATTTCCCCAAACGGACTCGGATCAGAGAGGCTGATGTGGACGTGTCCTACGTTTGGGTTTTACGTACCAGAACCAGCTAGTGGATACTCAGGCGAGTTTATTTCCACATCTTTTTAAAGAGACTCATCCAATTCACTGCAAATGAACTTCGACCGGATGGAGGACCGGGACGTTAAGGGTTAAGACCTTCCACACCAGCCGTAAGTTTAGCTTTAAACTTCCAGAATTAAAACGGATTAATGTTCATTCTGCTGAACAGAGGAGAAGCTGCAGGACGACGTTTCCGTTCTGCCAGAGTAAAAGCGCCCACTCTTCTCCCAGTTTGGTGGTTTTTGTCTCTTCTCACCCTTTTTGTTTCTGCATGTCTGGCTCGGCCGCTCCTCATTGTGTTCGCTGTGTGTGGGTGAGCTGTGGGAGGGTTTGTTCGCTGTGTGTGCACACGCGTGTGCTCGCAGGCATTCCTGCATGTGCGAACTGTCCGCTGAAGAGGGAGTGTGTACGGTGCGCTTTAGTGTGTGTGCTCTCTCTTTCGGTGTGTGTGTGGGAGAGGTGTGTACGAGGCAATTATGTGATCAGAGCAGAGCCAAGTGGACATTTATGTGGGCGAGCCAAAGATAGGCTGTTAGATTCTTCCTCTCCATGCGCGCGTGTGTGTGTGTGTGTGTGTGTGTGTGTAGCCGGACACCATATGGATAGGAACTAGCATTTCCTCGTGTCTCCCCGCTGCGCTGCGTCGCTTTGAAGCAGCAGCTGCTGCAGCTAAACGCTGACAGGTTGGGATCTGACAGTTTGTGTGACATTTAGACAAATCGGGGCAACCGGTGACGGATGAGTGTGTGTTATAGCTGGAAAGTGTTCGTAGCCGTCTGACCATGAAGCGAATCCTCAACCGCATCCGCTCGGAGGTCATCTGAACAGATCGACGTCGCTGCAGCTGCTGAGGTGAAGCGTTCAGATGAGCAGGATCCAGCAGAGAGAAGCGAGTCCGGCTGCTCGGAGGGTCCGGAGCGATGTGAAGGCATGGATCTGGAGCGAGCTACAAAGCAGAGCGGCGTTGCTTCGGTGATTTGAGGCTTGTGGTGAATGACTGCAGGGTGTCCAGGTCCTGTAAAACAAGCCCACATCACGGTCCCTCCGCCACCGTGCTCAGTGAGAGGCGTTTTCAGACTCACATCTCCTGCTTGGTCGTGTCTTTTACTAACCTGACTGTAGAAATTCTGTTCCAGTACAACCTGTTCTAGACTAGACATAAACACACATAGACGTAAACATCTTCCGCTCATCTTGCTGAGCTGTGCTGCCATGTTGGCTTTGGAGAAAAATGTCTTTCCCTGCAGTCCTTCCAGACAAACTGCAACTCATCTGTAATTATTCTGTCATTTCAACGTGTTTACTGAACGCCGTAGCGCCACAGCAGCTTCCGGCGCTGCAGTCTGACCTTCGGTTGAACTTTGGTCCTTGAACTTTTTAAACCGTGACCCCTGAGACAACGTGGTGTTTGTGACCCTCACGCCATGACTGATGCTTCAGCTGTTTCATCCTGCAGCATCGTCTGGATGTTGGGCTGGAAAACTCCCAGAATCCCCGCAGAGAAGCAGGACAAAGTGGTTTCTGTTGGTTCTGTAACAAGGATGCTGCATGCCCAGCATCATCTTCTCCCGTAGAAACGTTCAGATGTTCAACATGATGTGTTTAAAAAGCTCATTTCACACAATTATCCCTGCTTGGTGGTTTAATTTGGACAAGCCTGGTAAAATCCCTGATTTATATGATAGATATAGGCTATATATGTTTTACAACTACCTGGCGACCCCCATCGGGGTCCCGACCACCGACTTGCATGAAACACAAGGAATTCAATGACATAAAAATAGAATATATCGTAAAACGGTGTTTCTATTGGTCTCTAATCACTTCAGTAATATATCTGTTATGAATGCTCCAGTTTAACTACGGTGCCTCTGAAAGGACAAACAAGCTCTAAAAATGCAGCTTAGCCAGAGGGCTGCTTGGGATAAGTAACACCTTAAAAAGACCACAGAAGAAGACGGTACACCTGCAGTTAAGCCTGAAAGACAGAAGATCATTCCTGCCAGCAGCTGTCAGCCTCTGGAACAAGACCTCCTCTAGTTATTATTATATACTACAATATTGAATTTCCTTTTGGGGATTAATAAAGTATTTTTCATTTCATTCAGTTACCGGTAGTGCAGCCATCGCAAGAAGAATTTTGGCCCCTGATGGCCACCGTACAGCCACAGCTGTGCTTACGCACACACACACACACACACACACACTGCATTTTACATCCTGATGGATAAAAACTCTGCCGGATGATTAAAACGACGGTCAGCGGTTCCCAAACTGGGCGGATTCCACGTTCTGAGTTCTGGAGCGATTTCTGGATCATTACCACGACGTTTCACCTGCTGACAGAAGTAGTTTGTCTTTGTTTGGTTTAGTTTTGTGGAAACAAACGGGGGGCGGACGATGTGGGGATGGTGTAACTTTTGGAGGGTTTTTACCACTTTAGATCACTTTCATTTGTTAGTTTTATCTTGATCAATCCACCACACACAGCTTCCATGACGTTCAGTTCCAGCGGGATTAAAGGAGAATGTTGTCATGGAAACCAGTTTTAAATGCAAACCAAAGACACAACAAAGTTTGAGTTACAAGGTGAAAATGTTTACTACCTCAGCTGGAGTCCATAGATGAAATGTTTTTTATCTTAAACTCACATAAACGGTTAAAACAAAGGCGGCTGAGAGAAAAAAATCACCTGAAATACTTTTTAAAAGATGGAGTTTGACTTGAAACGCTTTGTGGGATGCTGTCGTCATGGCAACAACATGAATGATATATATTTTAATTTCATCCCTTTTTAAAAAGAGAAAAAAAGCTGAAACATGATGACGTGGCAACGATGGGACTCGCCTGTCTCTGCTCTCACCTGTTCGGTGGGTCGTGTTGAGGGTTTTCCGCTCCGTGCAGCATTCGCAGCGAATCGCGAAGGAAACATGGCGAAGCAGCTGATGGTGTTGAAGTAACTGCTTTTCCACACATGCAGAGCTGTTGTTTCCATTAGCCTGTTTTCCGAAAAGTGCTAATGAGCCGGACAGCAGCAGCACAGGCGCGCTGCAGATGATGCCTGGAAGCCACGCCGCGCGCACACACATACGCTCACACGCTTCACACGTTCAGGCACAGCGTGCACGTTTGCACCTCTTTGCACATACGCTGCTCCTGCACACACACACACACACACACACACACACACACACACTGACACATGCCTTAATGTGTTAATTGTGACGAGTAAATTCAATCTGTGGATCTTCCAGAAAACCAGGCGAGAAGCAGAAAAGATGATCCGACTTCCTGAAGGCTGATTCAGCAGAAGCGAAGCGACGATGTCGTCCTGCTCTGGTCCTTACATCACACTCTGCACGTTGCAGGGTTCCTGCACGTTCATGTTTAAGACCTGTTAAAGGACGAAGATTTTACAGCAACTCGATGCTTTGACAGAAACGTTTGAATAAAAAAAAACCTTTTATTTTCATTAATATAGTTACAAAAGATGAAATTATTTCCTGTTTTTCTCACAACGAGCAGCTGGCGGGACTCACGCCGACAGGGGGAGGGTGTAGCTGCAAACATGGCCGCCAACTGGACCAGCAGGTTTTACTGGGTTTCTAGTTAAATTAATTTTATTTATAAATAAAACATGTACTCATAACATATCCATTTATACTGATCATAACAATAAAAACATTAAATGAATTAGGTCAAATTAATTTATTTATCAGCTGTTTTACCAAGTGGACAGAAGTCGGGACGAAACCAGAGGACGTCCTCTCTGTCAGTGGAAGGGACGTGTAGCTGTGGGACCTGAACAGGATGTGGCGAGGGTTCGGTGGGTTTGAGGTGTCTGTGGAGGTCTCTGCACCGTCCTCAGGACTCTGGAGTCGTACTGGTCTTTCAGCGACTGCTGGTGCTGGTCTGTAACTTTACTGCCCAGTTGGATGATTTAATCTGGAATATTACGACGAGTCAGAGCTCCACAGCAAGCAGTGATGATAAATGAGAAGCTGAGAAAAGGTCTGGTGAAGCCGGAGTTTTAGGAGTTTCAGGAGAAAGAAGAGGCTCTGCTGACATTCGGTGAAAATACGTTCAGTGTTCAGCTGAAACAGAAGTTTATGGAACCAGGATATTTTTATAAAAGAAGCTTTTCAGTGAGTGAAGGTGTGATGAGGTGAAATAAAGCCATTCTCACGAACCATCATGGAAATGAGTCCAGTTCTGTCTGCAGCTGTTTGTCCATAAAGACCAGTAGCCGTCTGATCGTACGGAAAATTTCGCAGGAATGACGAAGCCATGTTGGAATTCCGAGCTGTGAGAGAAATCTGCACCCAGAGCTTGTAGTTTGTTTTTATTGGAAAGATTTTATGTCCTTCTGGTTTCTGATGTAAACAGCAGCGAGTTGTCGTCGTCGTTAGCGGCGTTCTTGCAGCAGGCTGGGAAAAAATGGCGTCCATGTGTGGTTTTCTTATTAATAATCTCGTCAACTGTCAGGTCTTCTCTGGTTCATCTTCAGGTTTGTGATCTTTTATACGACATTTATCCATGCTCACAAACTAGCGTCCAGTTTTCCCCAAGTTGGTGCAACTGGAACGGTAACTGCCTGGTGACGACGTCACTCATAAATACGAGCCAACTTGAACGCACCGTGGAAAAGAATCAGTGTTTTACTGTATTTGTACGTCATCACGACACGAAAAAACACAAAACATGTTTTAATGAAAACTCCTGGAATGTTTTCCTGACATCGGACCCCGTTTCAGAACGGTCACTTAGCAAAGAAGCATCAAGAAGTAAATAACTAAATAAATGGAAATCTGGCCGTTTTAAAGCCAGTTTAGACATTTTTAAAAAACCTGTAAAAAAAAAAACCAAAAAAAAAAAACCTGAATGAACTAAAATTCCTCAGTTTTTCAACAAGACTTCCACATGAGCCAGTGGTACTCGGGTTTTATCGTGTTGTCTGCTTTGTGTGCTTTCCGACCAGGATCCACCTGAGATCAAACACAATGATTAGATTTCAGTATCGACTAATCACAGATGAACTCCCAGCATGCAAAGCAGCAAAGAGGCAGGGATCGTGTCTGAGAGTGTAAAACAGATCTGTGCTGTGCAGTAGCATGGAGGTGTGTGTGTGTGTGTGTGTGTGTGTGTGTGTGTGTGTGTGTGTGTGTGTGTGTGTGTGTGTGTGTGTGTGTGCTGATTCCTGAAGTTGAACAGATTCCTAACTTCCAATGTGGACACATTTTTCCCAGTAAAATGTTGATGCACTCACTTTTCATGCTCGGCTGTAGCAGCACTGCTGCAGAATGTAAAACAGCCACGTGCACAGAAAACCACTGCTGTCCTCGTTTTCCACCAGTCTAACCAGTCAGTTCATTCTGGGACTGATGAAACTAAGACAAACCGGTCATCCCAAGTCCTCCAGAAGAGCGTGTGATTGGTGTAAATGACCTTGCTAATACTCGTTTTATTGTGAAATCAGTTCAGTAGTGTTTATGTACTGTGTATTATTAATACATCTAAAGCTTTTATTTTGAAAGGGTTCGGAAGATTAAGGTGTTGAAAACCGTCCGCAATTGCTGAAAAAGGTATGCAGCGTGAAGTCAAGGTCAGTATTTCTGTTTTGGTATGAAAATGTAATGTTGTTAAAACTGACCGAAGTTTACCGCGTTCTGCAAATTTTACCGCGTTCTGCAAAGTTTACCGCGTTCTGCAAAGTTTACCGCGTTCTGCAAATTTTACAGTGTTCTGCAAAGTTTACCGTGTTTTTCAAAATTTACCGCCTTCTGCAAATTTTACCGCGTTCTGCAAATTTTACCGCGTTCTGCAAATTTTACTGCGTTCTGCAAAGTTTACCGCGTTCTGCAAATTTTACCGCGTTCTGCAAAGTTTACCGCGTTCTGCAAATTTTACCGCGTTCTGCAAAGTTTACCGCGTTCTGCAAATTTTACCGCGTTCTGCAAATTTTACTGCGTTCTGCAAAGTTTACCGCGTTCTGCAAATTTTACCGCGTTCTGCAAAGTTTACCGCGTTCTGCAAATTTTACCGCGTTCTGCAAAGTTTACCGCGTTCTGCAAATTTTACCGCGTTCTGCAAAGTTTACCGCGTTCTGCAAATTTTACCGCGTTCTGCAAAGTTTACCGCGTTCTGCAAATTTTACCGCGTTCTACAAATTTTACTGCGTTCTGCAAAGTGTAAAGTTGAACGGCTTTTGGCCACTAGATGCTGCTCATGCTCTTTGATAAAGACCATTCTTAGTCAGAAACGTACAATTTTACTAAATCTGATGTTTAATCAAACTTAAATTTAAATTTATGTGGGTAATTTTGTGTTATAAAACAATGTTAAATTGTTTAATAAATATAAATGTAATAGAACTCAGAGTAGAGATTGTTAACGTGGATTTAAGGAAAGAAATTCATAAGTTGTAACAAATATGGTGAAAACATAGATATAAGGGTGCTAATTGTATTTTATTTACTTTTGTAGCTCTTACAGTGTGTTTACATACACGGCTGCTCTAAAGGTTGTGAACCGTCAGGTTGTGAGACCATCTTATCAGTCGGGATGCTACAGTTGGTTGTTGGTGCAGTGATGGTTGACCTGGTGACCTGTCCAGATGAACCTCCTGGGACAGGCTCCGGCTTCGCTGCGTTGGACCAAAGTGGTGTAGAAAATGAATGGATGAGCTATGTTTGAAGGTTTTTTCCTTCTGTAATGTAATATTATCATAATGCTTGATCATTTTCCTGTTTTAATCAATTAAAATATTAGCTGAAATGCTAATCTCCTAGCCATGCTGGAGGCACATATTTTGGTGGCACGTTAACAAACAGTTCAGCTGCAGCTCCGTTACAAAGGTTGGTGAACATGTTTATCATGCCAGGAGATGACAGGAGACCCCCCCCCCCCCCCCCCTCTTTCTCTAACAGCAGCCTGAACTTACTAATATGATTTTCTAAAATGCAATAAAAGCTGGATTCTCGAATGGATTCAGTCTTTCTAAACTTTATTTAACACAAACTTTTTCAGTCTTCACTGACCAACTTCATTTCAGTCAGAACATACAGGTGAACAGCAGGTCGGCTGATATTTACCACTGCTCTGTTATCCCGTCTACTTGGAGGATGAGGATCGTCGTGCACAGTGGTATAGAATCAGGACTGGTTTTGTTCCAGTGAGATTAAACCCACATTTCTGTCTGCAGAGCCTGTTTTCCGTGTCTTTCTGCCCATCTGAGCTCATTTCCAGCAGACTTAGCGATGCACCTGGACGTAGCTGGTCGTGTTTACATCATTCAGTTTCAGGTCTTATTCATGCCTGTAATTATGCACCGCGGGTGAAAACCATACGTCCAACAGTTGCATTCATCTTTGGCCTTTGCTACAGAGATTTCCAGACTTCCTGATTTGTTTTAGTTTTTTATGAACTGAAGGTTTAGAGAGAAAAAAGTTATTTTTCTTTAGTGTGGATGATTCTGTGAGTTTGGCACTAAGAGCGGAGCAACAACCAAAATTAGCCTGGAAAGACAAAGCTTTTTGTGGGTGCCCCTTTTTATACCGTTGTGACACCCTCACATGTTGTTTGGCTGATTTCAGAACAAATTTTCCATTTTTTCCTCATATTTTTTACGTGTTGCTTGTCGTTTGAACTTGTTTACATTTTCTTTGTATGATGATGACCAGTCAGGATGCTGAAATGTCATTTTTTAAAGAATACATTTAGAGATTTAGCTAATTAAAGTATTCTTAAAACCAATCCCCAGCTCTTGTAGAATTGATGCTATGATCCTTCTCTGGGATGAATTATGTATTTTACATTATGGACTGGAAATCTTCAGCTGCTTTCTTTTAAGAGCAACGTGGATTTCTTTGTGTTCCTTTACGCGCTGAAGGAAATGACTTATTTACCGTTGTGGAGAATGGAGACAGAAAGAGAAAACAGGGGGAACGGAGCAGAGACGAGGGCCATTCATCATTTATAAGCTCTTATTGTTCTACAACAGCTGCAGAGAGTCGGAGAAACACTTCTGCTTTGCTTGTCCTGCTGAATGAAGCAGGTAAATGATGCATAATGACCCAGTCGCATCCGTCTGTTTAGTTTCCCATTCGTTCAAATATTGTCTAATTTGTCCAAATGAATCAATAATTACTGTTTTTTGCAGAGGAATCACAAACCTTAAGGTTTGAAATCTCCATTTTAAAGTGTGAATGTTACTTTTAACAAACATTTCAGTGTGAAATGAAAAGTTTTGGTGTTACTCTTTCCCCGCTTACTGCCGACCTGCAAGTGTTCCTTACTCATTCAGAGGTGCTGATTCGTACGTTTTCTGCTTGGACTGGAGGAAAACCACTTCTGTTGATACATCAGCATAAAATGTGTGACAGAAAAACTTCACTGAGCTGATTTCAGAAAGCACTTCTCAATCCGAATGGAAAATTCATGAAGTCCAAGCCGCTGAAAGCACTTTTTCTTTTCTTTTCTTTTTCTTTTCTTTTTCTTTTTCTTTTTCCTTTTCTTTTCTTTTCTTTTCTTTTCTTTTCTTTTCTTTTCTTTTCTTTTCTTTTCTTTTCTTTTCTTTTCTTTTCTTTTCTTTTCTTTTCTTTTCTTTTCTTTTCTTTTCTTTTCTTTTCTTTTCTTTTCTTTTCTTCCTGTGTATTTCAACCAAGTAACTTTTGTAACTGGTGTGTGTGTGTGTCCCAATTCAGTGTCTGAACACTACAAAGCGTTCTACGTAGTCCACCACTCCAAAGTGAGTTTACCGTTTGCAAAATGAGACATCCTACCGACTGTACTAGAATTACCCGTAGTGCTCCAGTCCTCTGTTGCCTAGCAACTACATATGCCAAGTTTATATCATTACTGATCCCGTTCTTCTAAAAAAAAAAAAAAAGCAAAAATATTGTTTAAAATGACAGAAAATGGTGCCAGTAATTTTGTTTTATCTATTTTCATTTCCCTTTGGTCTAAATGACCAACATGAGGCGGTTTAGACGAGATCTCTTGTCAAGCTGACGTTACCTTCAGGGACAAATAATCCTGGTTAAAAGCAATTAAGTTTATTTGTGGTTATTGGAGCTTGTCTGCTGGGACAAACGTGTGTGTGTGTGTGTGTGTGTGTGTGTGTGTGTGTGTGTGTGTGTGTGTATATACAATTTATAATTTAAAATATTTAAAAAAATCCTTGGCCAAAGGATGCATCGCTTTTAGCCTTAGTTTTAAGCGAATCGAGAGCCAAACGAAGTGCAGATTCGACGTAGCCTTCAAGTTGGGACAACACTCGCCGAACAACAATGACGTATGCAGCCGGCGATTCGCCGACCCTGAACTGTGTTTATAGATAAACAATAAAACAAACACTGTGAGTCCGTCTGACGTCTGGGAAAAAGCTTAACGGTCAGTTTCTGGTTCGGTTCTGCATCATGAAGCAAACCGAATAGAAAGTTGGAAATAAACGTGTTGTTGGAAGGTGACGTAAACAATGTAAACAAGTAAACAATGTAAACAAGTAAACAATGTAAATAACATAAACAAGTAAAAAATGTAAACAAGTAAACGTACAAAACTGGACTAAAGTCACCACTGGGAAGGTAAGAAGGCAGGAAGATATGAAATAAATGAGACATAATGGCATTGTGTGTGTGTGTGTGTGTGTGTGTGTGTGTGTGTGTGTGTGTGTACGTGCGTGTGTGTGTGTGTGTGTGTGTGTGTCTGTGTGTGTACGTGCGTGTGCGTGTGTGTGTGTGTGTGTCTGTGTGTGTACGTGCGTGTGTGTGTGTGTGTGTGTGTGTGTCTGTGTGTGTACGTGCGTGTGTGTGTGTGTGTGTGTGCCGTAGTCAACGTCTCTCACCGTGACTAATTAAGACAAGTGGTTTTGCCAGAGAAGACATCCACTTGACTTTTTCACTCTGCATGTTTTCATGTTTGTTTTTGCTGTGTGTGTGTGTGTGTGTGTGTGTGTGTGTGTGTGTTCCGACACACACTCTGATTGGCAGATAACAGGCGGTTTTTGTGAGTGGTGGCAGCTCGCTCCAACCCGTCGGCTGCATGTTGAACCACAGAAAGCTGCTTTTTGCTGCTTCCGCCATGTTGGTGAGGGTCGTGCTCGCCGCCGCCGTGTCGCCTCAAACCTTCATCAGGACGGCGCTTCTTCATCCTCGCCGACAGGAAGAATAGTTTGATCTTAAAGTTCCCCATGAAACATAAACTACGTTTCAGTCCAGGTAGCACCAAAGTGGTTCCACTTTCCACCACGTTTCTCCAACTCTGTTAATCGCCGCTCGTTATCGGAGGCGGGTTCTACCTGGTTCGGTTCTTTCTGGTCCGGTTCTTTCACGGTTCTACCTGGTCCGGTTCTTCCACGGTTCTACCTGGTTCGGTTCTTTCTGGTCCGGTTCTTTCACGGTTCTACCTGGTCCGGTTCTTCCACGGTTCTACCTGGTTCGGTTCTTTCTGGTCCGGTTCTTCCACGGTTCTACCTGGTTCGGTTCTTTCTGGTCCGGTTCTTCCACGGTTCTACCTGTGCATGTTATATTCAGTAAATATGAGCATCATCATCATCGGTTGTTCTGGAATCATCTGTTGGCTTCAGTCTTCGCTGCCGTCGACTGAAAACGGTGAAAACAGAATTAACGGCGGTCTGCGCTTAGTTTCTCTTTCACAGGATAATAAAAAACTCCGTTTGAGCTGAAGTTCAAACTTCTTTCACACCTCACACACACACACACACACACACACACACACACACACACACACCTCACACACACACACACACACACACACACACACACACACACTTGTCCCCCATGTCTCCGTGTCGCCGTTGTGCTCCAAGGTCATATTAAAGATTCATCTGTTCTCTGGGTCTGCAGTCAAATATTGATAAATCCTGACACTGCTTTCACTCTGCGAAATACTTCCTTCTGCGCACACACACACACACACACACACACGTACACACACACACACGCACACACACGTGCACAGCCTTGAATGCATTTATGACACATGCACACCCCCTCGTGAATGTTGTACAAATAGAAATGAGAGCAAACAAATGTTTTCAGATGAAAACAAACTCGTATTTCACCCAGCAGGAGACGCCGACACCATGAGATTTCCAGAACGTTCCTGCAGAAAGCAGGAAATTCAGAGGAATTCCCTTCTGAGTCGTGATTGGGGGGGGCGTGGGGGGGCATGGCTGGCCGCGGGCCCCAGAATGAGTAAATCCGCTCCTGTGAAATGAGTCAGTTTGTGTCGAAATGAACTTCATTTATAATTCTGTCATTTTAAAGTTGCTTTCAGATCTTTTACATTTTAAATTTAGCTTAAAGAAGAAAATCATTGCATTCTTAAAGGTTTGCGTGCGTGTGTGTGTGTGTGTGCTCCATGTGTTTACTTTATTTGGTGTGAACTCTTTCTGCTTGTGTTCATGGACCGCATGTAAAACCACAAGAAGACTGAAAGTCGACTTTAGGTCTTGAAGTCTGTGTGTGTGTGTGTGTGTGTGTGTGTGGACTTGGCAGTAATGAATTTTGACAGGGTGCCCAGGGGAAAAAGACTATTACAGTCCTTATTAATTACCCGTTAACGCGAGTACGCACCCAGAATGTTAAAAAAAGTTGCAAGAACACACAAATCTGATCAGCAGTTTCACACCAACAGATACCTGAACTCACACACACACACACACACACACACACACACACACACATACACTTTTGCCAAATTGTCATCTATTTTTAACCGGCTCTGAGTTAAATTAGTGAATAATCATTTCCTGCTCCATGCATGTGCACGCCCGCATCATGCCCTTCTATCGCCACATAAATTAATAACAGGACAATGAATTATAAAAAGGCCTAACAGCTGCAAATTAGACACATCACATATGCATCACATGCATGTGCATTAAGCACCACACACACATTTACGTAGACAAACACGCTCATTTGCAGTAGCAGCTCTTGTAAACAAACAGATCAGTTTTTATTTAGACAAACGAAGCAGGAGACAGATTCATGTCGGAACACCTGCCTTTCGCACTAAACCCAGACGAGGAGGAAGAAACACACACAGGCTGGTGGTGTGTGTGTACCTGTCTAATAAACTAAAACTAACACCATCCTCCCTGCACCATTATTCTATCCTGTAGGTGTCAGATTCTTCTACTTTCTATAAACCAGAAGTGGAAAGTCATATTATCTACTGTATGTATGTTAAAATCCCCTGCTATGATGAAATGGTTTAAATCAATACAAGTATCGGAGAATAATTTAGAAAATTCATCCAATAAAACCTCCACAGTGTCCTGGATCTCTGTAGATGATTAAAAATAAACTAATAACGATAAGAAATAATAAAAAACCTTTAATGGTCTATTTGTTGGAAAGTT
Organism: Telmatherina bonti; assembly: GCF_933228915.1. Lineage (NCBI taxonomy): Eukaryota > Metazoa > Chordata > Actinopteri > Atheriniformes > Telmatherinidae > Telmatherina > Telmatherina bonti. The sequence continues at coordinate 37,148,692 of NC_136610.1, read as the reverse complement.
CAGGTGCGGCAGCAGAAGCATGCAGGTGAAAGCTGTTCCACCGTCACTGGGCTCAGCCACGGACACGCCCACGCCAGCCAGGTACGAACCCAGTCACCTGATTACTCATCATTCACACCTGTTCCTTGAAGAACTTGACTTGCGGTTCTGATCTCTCTTTGTCTCCCGGACTCTTCGGCTTGATAACCTGGACTTGATCTCCTGCCCGTCTCTCTGGTCACCCCGTCAGCTTGGTGAGAGCTTCAGTGTTTTCCTGGTGTTTAATAAACGTCTAACCTGTCTCAAAGAGTCCTTCCTTACAACATCAGTAAGAATACACACAGAAAATAATAAATAATAATAATAATATGTGCAGTATACGGTCTGACAGGAAAGAATCTAAAACACAAAATGTTTTTACACTGGGGTCCTTGGAGGGAGTGCTGGAGGGTGCTCCTTCTGGGGACTCCATTGTTCTGCTGGGGGACTTCAATGCTCACGTGGGCAATGACAGTGAGACCTGGAGGGGAGTGATTGGGAGGCATGGTCCCCCCCCTCTGAACCAAAATGGTGTTTTGTTATTGGACTTCTGTGCTCGTCATGGATTGTCCATAACGATCACCATGTTCCAGCATAAGAGTGTCCATATGCACACCTGGCATCAGGACTCCCTGGGCCGCAGTTCAATGATCGACTTTGTAGTCGTATCGTCGGACCTGCGACCACATGCCTTGGACACTCGGGTGAAGAGGGGGGCGGAGCTTCAACTGATCACCACCTGGTGGTGAGTTGGCTCAGATGGTGGGGGAGGAAGCCGGTCAGATCTGGCAGGCCCAAACGTGTTGTGAGGGTCTGCTGGGAACGTCTGGCAGAGTCCCCCGTCAGAGTGAGCTTCAACTCCCACCTTCAGCAGAGCTTCGAACATGTCCCGAGTGAGGCGGGGGACATTGAGTCCGAATGGGCTGTGTTCCGTGCCTCTATTGCTGAGGCGGCTGGCCGGAGCTGTGGCTGTAAGGTCGTTGGTGCCTGTCGTGGCGGTAATCCCAGGACTCGTTGGTGGACACCAGCAGTGAGGGACGCCGTCAAGCTGAAGAAGGAGTCCTATCGGGCCTTCTTGGCCTGTGGGACTCTGGAGGCAGCTGATGGGTACCGACAGGCTAAGCTGCATGCGGCTTCGGCTGTTGCCGAGGCAAAAACTCGGGCATGGGAGGAGTTCGGCGAGGCCATGGAGAAAGACTTCGGCTTCGAGGAGATTCTGGTCCACCATCCGGCGGCTCGGGGGGGAAGCAGTGCTCTGTCAATACTGTGTACAGTGGAGATGGGGAGCTGCTGACCTCAACTTGGGACGTTGTGGGTCGGTGGAAGGAATACTTCGAAGACCTCCTCAATCCTACCAACACGTCTTCCGATGAGGAAGCAGAGCTGGTGGACTCAGGGGTGGACTCTCCTATCTCTGGGGCTGAAGTCGCTGAGGTGGTCAAAAAGCTCCTTGGCGGCAAGGCCCCGGGGGTGGATGAGATCCGCCCGGAGTTCCTTAAGGCTCTGGATGCTGTGGGGCTGTCCTGGCTGACACGCCTCTGCAGCATCGCGTGGACATCAGGGACAGTACCGCTGGATTGGCAGACTGGGGTGGTGGTCCCCCTTTTTAAGAAGGGGGACCGGAGGGTGTGTTCCAATTACAGGGGAATCACACTCCTCAGCCTCCCTGGTAAGGTCTATTCAGGGGTCCTGGAGAGGAGGGTCCGCCGGATAGTCGAATCCCGGATTGAGGAGGAGCAGTGTGGTTTTCGTCCTGGTCGCGGAACAGTGGACCAGCTCTATTCCCTCTCTGGGGTCCTGGAGGGGGCATGGGAGTTTGCCCAACCAGTCTACATGTGCTTTGTGGACCTGGAGAAGGCATTCGACCGTGTCCCCCGGGGGCTCCTGTGGGGGGTACTCCGGGAGTATGGGGTACCGGACCCCCTTGTACGAGCTGTCCGGTCCCTGTACGACAGGTGTCAGAGCTTGGTCCACATTGCCGGTAGTAAGTCGGATCCATTTCCGGTGAGGGTTGGACTCCGCCAAGGCTGCCCTTTATCGCCGATTCTGTTCATAACTTATATGGACAGAATTTCTAGGCGCAGCCGAGGGGTTGAGGGGATCCGACTTGGTGGCCTCAGGATTGGGTCCCTGCTTTTTGCGGATGACGTGGTCCTGTTGGCTTCATCTGGTCGTGATCTCCAGCTCTCGCTTGAGCGATTCGCGGCCGAGTGTGAAGCGGCTGGGATGAGAATCAGCACCTCCAAATCTGAGACCATGGTCCTCAGCCGGAATAGGGTGGATTGCCCTCTCCGGGTCGGGAGTCAGGTCCTGCCTCAAGTGGAGGAGTTTAAATATCTCGGGGTCTTGTTCACGAGTGAGGGAAGGATGGAGCGTGAGATCGACAGACGGATCGGTGCGGCGTCTGCAGTAATGCGGACTCTGCACCGGTCTGTCGTGGTGAAGAAGGAGCTGAGCCAGAAGGCGAAGCTCTCGATTTATCAGTCGATCTATGTTCCTACCCTCACCTATGGTCATGAGCTGTGGGTCGTGACCAAAAGAAGGAGCTCTCGTATACAGGCGGCTGAAATGAGTTTCCTCTGCAGGGTGGCCGGGCTCTCCCTTAGAGATAGGGTGAGGAGCTCGGTCAGCCGGGAGGAGATCAGAGTAGAGCCGCTGCTCCTCCGCATCGAGAGGAACCAGTTGAGGTGGCTCGGGCATCTGGTCAGGATGCCTCCTGGACCTCCCTGGTGAGGTGTTCCAGGCACGTCCCTCTGGGAGGAGACCCCGGGGAAGACCCAGGACACGCTGGAGGGATTATATCTCTCGGCTGGCCTGGGAACGCCTCGGGATCCCCCCCGCAGAGTTGGCAAATGTGGCTGGGGAGAGGGAAGTCTGGGCTTCCCTGCTTAGGCTGCTGCCCCCGCGACCCGACCCCGGATAAGCGGCAGAAGATGGATGGATGGATGGACTAATATTTAAATAAGGAAGCTTCTCCTCCTTTTTTCCTTCAACATTTAGTTAAAAAACATCTTCTGAAACCGGCAACACTCTGCAGCATATCATATTCTGCAATTCTGCAGCATTATCGGCTAATTTATGACTAACAGCTACCAGAAGTTACTTATAAAGGCAAATATAACCCAGCTGACCATCTGCACTGATAAAGGTAATTCCCAACACGCCGTCGCCGGACGAAGCGGGATCCAATGCTTGTATGTTTATGACAGAAACAGAAACCTGTCATGGTTACTAGCATGCTAGCAGCTAAATGGCCAACTGACTTTAAGAGTCAGCAAATAAAATAAAAATAAACTTCAGAAAGGTGATTTTTATCTGATCCAGAAAGCTGAAGTTCATCACTTCTCACCAGAAGTTCAGTTTCTCTACCACCGGCACCGCCGCCATCTGATGATGATTGACAGGAAACTCAGCTCAGGAGGGGGGGGGGGCCCTGGCTGTGATTGGTCCAGCCCAGGATCAATCATGACTAATCGGTCTGTGTACCAGCGGCCATCATACTGAACACCTTCATGATTGGTACTACAAGTTAAAAACAAAAGTTGGCCCACTGGGAAGATCCCAGTACGCCCAATGGCCAGCCATGCTGGAACGTCATAACTGTCTTTCTTTAGGAATTCATTGCACATCTAATTAATTTAGGATCAATCAATCAGGCTTTATTGATACAGTAGAAATAATCATCTTTTCCTGTTTCATGTCAGCGTATAAATCTGTTCAGATCGTCCATCTCCAGCTTCTGCTCGTCACCAGGCTTCTGGTTTGGCACATTTCCTCCTTTTCTGTGTTTATTTGTCTTTTTACACCAGAAAACTAAACAGAAGGTGTGTTTTCTGGCTGAAGTTTGGTTAAAAAAGGAAGAAAAACAGCAGATTTTCTGAGCTTTTCAGAATCAGAACAACCAGGAGAATCTACATTTACTGTATAAACTATATTCTGTTACTAGTTCAGGTTTTCTACTTAATTAGTTTCAGTTTTATGTTTTAAATGGTAGAAATGATGCTTAGTAAACGATAACTATAAATAAATAAGTATAAATAAGATCCATTTCTTCCTTCTTTTTAATTTAAAGTGAAAAAACTGAATAAAAAATGTCTTTTCTTCTTGAACCAGCAGAAAGTCTCTCTGAGGTTTTTTCTTTAAACTTTTTAGTTGAAGATTCGCTGTCTGTTCAGCTTGCGGCTGCTCGGCCAGACGCCTCTCATCTCTTATCAACAAGCTGTTTACATGAGCTGGAACTCATGTTTTTACTCTTCTACTCCAGCCCGACTCGACTGTTTTGCTTGTAATGGACGGAAACTGCAGCAGATCGGCATGGCGGTTGGCTGGCAGTGCAGCTGATCCGTCCTCTGGCATGCAGATATTTCTAATAACAGGCGCTGAAGTTGTTCGTGGAGCTGCTCCTTTTGCCTCTAACAAGAGGAAATACAGAAACAAGCCCGGAAGATTGGTTTTAGATGCCTGTGATGGGGATCTTTAGCAAGTTAACATTTTCTGCTCTGCTTCTTTAGCACTTTTCATCAAACCCAACATACCAGCTTCAAGATGCGGCGCAGCCCGTCGACAGGCCGGTAATAAGCTGCAGAAAGGCAAGAAATAAAGCAGAGGGAGAGAAAACAAAGCTGGGAACGGGTAAAGGCAAAGAAAAGGGACGAGATTTGGGGAGAGGAGAGGAGGAAGAGAAGAGGGAAAAATCCAGCATGCAGTCCTTGCTGTCAGCCAGGGTGTAATTAAGTTCTGCACTCTGTCAGCATCGCTGTGTGGAAGTGGTAATTTAGCTGGGGCCGAGCCAGGAGAGCAGATCAGAGGACGGGAGGATGGACGGAAACATGCAGCTCACTGAAAGAACACGCACAGAAAGTTAAAGTTAGCCGAGATTATTTAAATATAAATGATTAAGAAGAGAAGCATTGTGTAGGGAAACAAAGTATCCACGATGGAGCCGACTTCTACTTCATACCAGCAAATTTAGTCTCAAACTTTGCAAATCTGACAATTTTCCTGAGTATTTGGTTTTACAGCAAACATCTGAGGCGCAGATTTGTTCAGAAGACAGATAAATATCCAGCTACGTGGATAAATCCACACTGCCAGCCGCTTCGGTCCGCCTGGGACTGTCGCAGGAAGGAAAATAAATTAACAGGGTTACTACAGTTTGAGTCCGTTTCAACTCTATTCGTGTCTTCAGAAGCCCTCAGTGTCAAAAACAACTTTGTGTTTGAGGAAGGATGTTTTTACATAATTTTTGCTCAGCCTAAAAGTTTCATGTGCAGCTTTGGTGTGAAAGTTTCCTCCAAACAGGACTGCAGAGGCTGCAGTGTGCATGCCAGGCCTGTAGAGGGCAGCGCGTCCTCCACAGGGCATAGGGCTGCGTTGCTTATCCGGCTCAGCCTGGGGACCCAGAGATAAAACAACACGTTGCAGTTCTTTGTATAAAAATAAATAAAATCCTACATTTATCGTAATATTTATTCAGGTCAGCAGGTCAGCGATGAAAGACAAAATGAACGTCCCCATGCAGAAACGGCGTGATGAACTGGGTTTTATCTGTTTGACTTTTTGTTTGCAAATTGATGAAAAATCTGCCGGTTGGATTTGTGTGGGTTTTCTCAGAGAATGAGTCCAACTTAGATTCCATTTAATTGGGAATGTTCTGGAGAGTCTTGTAGAAACGGGTTCAATTCTGGGTTTTAAGGGTCAAACTTGTGTTTTTTCTTTTTTCCTGTTTTTTTCTTTTAAATAAATAAAAAAATAAAGCTAATCAAAAACATACTTGTTTTTTTTATCTTTTTAAATTTAAAAAAATCTTGAAAACGAAAGTTGTTTTTTTTTTGTTTTTTTTAAATTGAATAAAATAAGAAATTGAAAAACAAAAAAACCTTATATTTAATTAGCCATGGTTACAATCTGACATCAAACTAATTGCTGATGTTTTACTTGCTAACTGGCTTGTCTGCAATCACTGTAAGATCACAAAAGTTGATCTTACAGCGGTCCCTCGTTTATTCGGGGGTCACATTCTGAAAACGCCCATGACAAATGAAATTTGCAAAATAACTTCATACCTGTTAAGGCTTCATTTTCCCTCTGAGTGTTTATAGATTCTTCCCAAACTATAATAAACATTCTCACACTCGTTATACACTCTCAAAAACCTACACAACGTGAATTTCTTAATAATTAGTCACCCTGTAAAATATATCCCGGCTTGTCTAACCCATTGCCTGCCCCCCCCCGACCCCCGGCCCCCGGCCCCCCGGCTGGAACATTTTCACAGGTAGGACAGCACGTTGACGTTTCCCAACCCAGTGTAGAAACAAGGCAGTCGGCTGATTCCTGCAGTTAAATCTGGACTAGAATGGCTGAAAGAGGATTTATATAAATTTAGATGTTCAGAGCTCATTAAAAAAAATCCACAAAACAGCGATAAGAACGGCGATGCGGCGGGGGGCCGCTGTATCCCTTCGGTCTCTCTGTAGTTTCCAGTTCAGCTCCAGAGTTTATGTAGCTTCAGTTTTTCCTCTTGTTAAGGGTGGAAAGGTGGAAACGGAGATACGTTTGTCCACAGAACTATTTATATCCTCACTACAGCTATTGTCTTGTTGCTGAGATGGGTCAGATAACAGCAGAGCCACTGTTCTAATAGGAAGGCTTGGGGGGGCACATCAGGGCCACAGAGAAGTCTAATGGCTTCCAACGTCGATGGGGGGAAAGAAGAGAAATGAAGATGGAGAGAAGCAGAGAAAAGGCTGAAATGAAAAGAAAGGAAGATCTATAGATGAGCGCCGGAGTAAATGGCTTTTCAATGTGCTCGTCTTTGGAGGATGGAAGGAGCGAGAACGTGACACTGATGAACTTTGTCTGCGACCTTGCATGGCAGTGTGTGTGTGTGTGTGTGTGTGTGTGTGTGTGTGTGTGTGTGTGTGTGTGTGTGTGTGTGTGTGTGAAAGCTGAGGGGGTGGTATGAGCGTGGCAGATTGACTCCATGGGGAGTCTGAATGGACGGATGCACAAGTGGGACTGTGTGTGTGTGTGTGTGTGTGTGTGTGTGTGTGTGTGTGAAAATAAGTGCTGAAGTATTGGAGTGAAGGACAGTTAAAGGAAAGTGTGTGTTTGCGTTTAGACAACGGTGGCGGTGCTCTGTTGCGGCGTATTGATATAATTAGCAGCGAATAATGACGATGTACACGTGTGTGCAGTTGTATGCATGTGCGTGTATCAGGTGTGTCCACCGTGGGAGGTTTGCTATCGGCGTTCTGATTAGACTCGATGATCTACTTTACCTTTTAGGAGCCGAGCAGAGCGATGCGTGCAGGCAGGAAGGCCAAACATGGCGCCGTGTACGCCATGTTTGGCCTTCCTGAATGCTACTGCTCGCCGTCCGGGTACAAAACATAGACTGTATATGAAAGATGGACGGAGCCTCCGGTGGTTCAAAGTGAAGCCTATGTGGAAGTGCATAAAACTGCAGTTCCCCCTTCATCCACTAGGGGCTGCAAAACAGAGCAAATCCCCATAGACTCCCATGTTAAAAAGACCAACTTCACAGCAGGAATGGCTGCCGATGGCCCGGGTCTCGGGGGTACTCCTGGCGTGCCTCTTGCCTTTGTGTGGGCGGGGTCACACTGGCATGATCTTCTCTGAACACGTTCCACTCTGCATGTTCTGCATGTGACACAGTCACCGAGTCGTCTGCAGTTTTATTCACTAACAGCAGCTAGTTTTCTCATTTCTGTTTGTTTCTCATTTATATTTAACTTTTTAGATTCATAGTTTAGTTACTATGATCTAAAGTTGGCTTGTATGTGTATGTATATGTGTTAATACTGGCGAGTTTGTATATGTCTGTACGTATGTATGTGTGTGTATGTGTGTGCATAGAGGTGTGTGTGTATATGTATATATGTGTATATGTATATAAGTGTATACATATGTGTGTATATGTATGTGTATGTATACGTGTATATATATATGTGTGTATGTATGTGTGTATGTGTACATCTGTAGGTTGTTTTTTTTCTTTTTGTTTTTGGGTTATTTTTTAGTTGTTTTTTTTCTCTCCCTTTATCTCTTTCCCTTTTCTTATGAGGTGTTTCTTCTCCTTTCTCTTTCTGTCTTTCGTCTGTCCTCTCTGGTCCAGCAGTACAAACTCTACAATTCAAGCAATAATACAAAATAAATATAGAAATAAAATAAAAATTCTGAAAGTCAAGGGGATCATTATATCTATAAAGCTTCCCTTGGCAGAGAAAATTTGCTCAGCAGAACACAGCATCCAGACCATCATTCTGCTGCCTAAATGCTGGACGAGACAAAAATGGAAAAAAAAACAACAACTTCACAGTAGAAATAAACATGTTTACAGTAGAAATAAACATGTTTACAGCAGAAATAAACATGTTTACAGCCTGGTTCAAAAATCCATTTTAGGTTTAATAGGTCAGGTTTACCTTCATGACGACTGTGGGGGGAGTGAACTTTTTTCTAACTCGCCCGTTTAAAAGTTAATTATGCTTGAAGTTCGGCATATTTAGGGGCGTGTCCTTTTGATTGACAGGTACCGATCTCTCGCTTCAAGTCAGAAGAACGTAGAACAGTTTTTGGCCGGTTAACAACGTGACTTAGCTTTAGCCCGCTTACCTCCGTTAGCTGGTTAGCTCCTGTTATCTCCGGGTTAGCTCGGTTAGCTCTTAGATACAGGAAGCTCGGAGTTCGCTAGATGTCAATCATCCACCATGACGCTCACAGCCCCCCTCTCAGCTCCACCTCTTTGCCCATATTTGTATTTTACGGGTGAGACGACCTGCATGCCCCTGCCAAGATGGTGATGGTAGGAACCGCCCACCGAGCTTCAATTCAGCTCTTCAGAAACCTAGGGGTGACGTCACGGAGGCTCCGCCCATCTCTATATACAGTCTATGGTACAAGCACACCCCATCTCCGTCACGCCCCCAAAACAAATCAAAACAAACTTTATTTATAAAGCGGTCTTCACAATCAGCAGCAGAACGTGCTTTAAATAACTTTAAAAAACTAAAGCAAGACTTCATACACCAAAGTATAAAACACTGCGATATTAAAAACACACACACACACACACCTCGCTAATCTCCTTCACACACACACATGCATACATACAAAAACTCAATAACAGAAATACAGGAAATGACAGAAAAAGAAAACTGGAAGATTTCCGTTTTTCCAAAAAGTTGATCCTGATGCGTCACCGCTTGCAAAAATTCCACTTGGAAAGAATTTCTGTAAAAAGGAACTTTAAACATCAGAAAGTCTCGCTTGGAGGTCTTACAGCAACTTTAAATTTAGTCTCTTGGGTTGCATAATAACTAGTAGTGTTAGTAAATGACATGGAGGAAAATAACGCGCTGCTTTGGAGTCACGTGACAAATTGCGTAGTTCAGTGGATCAGATGTTCTTTACACGACGACTAAACGGTTGCTGTTAAGTACATTTCAGAAACATTAAACTCTTGTGTATATGGGGGTCGTTCAAACTCCAGTTTGTCTGGACATCGTGTAAATAGATTTATAGCACAGAAAAAAAGGGTTTCGTGCCAGAAAGCCATGTAGGGACGGTAGTCGCACCCCTTACTGTAAAATATGACTCGTTTTGGAGCGGAAATATTCATTTCTGACTTATTACAATACAAAGGCTTCTACATGTGTTTAAAATGAAAGATGGACTGAGTTGTGTTCTTATATTTTATTTTAACTGTTCTTTTTCATGAATGTCTGTATTTAAGCATTTCATTGTTTTCTTAAGCTGTTTTTTATTCATTTCAAATGACTGATTTGTGCATAACAGGACAGAAGCAACTCGACCACATTAGGGAACAAAATGTCTGAAATGATGCTGTATGTTGTCTTAATGCTCAGAAAGTTCCACATCAGCAGCTGCTAGCGGCGGCTTGCCAGCTTTTTTTCTGCGTAGTTAACAGAAGTCTCATTTTTCTGGTTTGTCAACAACGCCGGCTCATGTTTCACCATTATGAACGCTGCAATGCTTTTATTGTGATTTATGCTGTTAGTTTTTACTGCTTTTTAATGCTTTCTTTGCACCATCTGAAATGCTTCTTTTTATGTAAAGCATGTTGAACCTAAACACGTCGCTGGGTGTCGTTCCCGAGGACCTGTCATTTTGCATCTGGATGGAGCGCTCTGTGAGGCTTTCCAATTGTTTCATGATATGGAGGAGCATCAAATTTACTTCTAGCATTTAAAAAATGAAACCAGGTTTTATCCTTTTTTGGAGAGTTTTGCCTCAGTTTTGATCCAAAATATCTCGTTTTAAAGAATTTGGGAAAAAAAAAAAAAAAATGTTAACATCCATAAAGATGCTTTTCACCATAATTAAATTCTTTGGTTTCAGTATCTTTTTAAGCTTTAAAGAAATACTTTTAGACGTACATATTTTGTTAGTATAGCTTTTTAGAAGAGGTATCATTTCCACTATTTTTCTACTTTTCCATCCACTGTTCTCGTCCATCATCGTGGTTTTACTGCACTTCTGTAGCTTGCAGATTAAAGTCTTTCCACTGGGAAAAAAAAGCATTGGAGTTTAAAGATTCCAACACATTACCATGTCTTTCTCCACTCTGTCTTTGTGTCTTTGCCCGCCCACTCGCTTTTTCCCCTTGTGTTCATTTTCAATAGAACTTGACAGGGAATCATTAGCTGCATAATGAAAAGCAGCAGACCAGTAATATATACCATCACTGTCGATTAGAGCCTCCTTAGCCTAAAGACCCTGAATGTAAATCAGGAAACGTTACGGCCTTTCAAAGTCACAGTCGAGTGTATAAGTATGCTGAAAATGTTTTTAGGACACCACACAGACGGTAATGGTTAAACACTTACACTCTCTTTTTCCTGACATGAATTTACTGTTCAGCTAATGTTCGGTCGAGATGGGAAGTTCGACTCTTTTCAAAGATTCGGCTCTTTTGGTTCCCGCATGGCTCTTCGTTTAGTTACTCAGAGCTTCTGTTGTCGACTAATTCAGTCGTTATGAATGGTTTGTTCATAGGTAAGCAGTTTTTCATCTTTTTATGAGCCTTTTTTATCACCAGAAAATACAGTTTTGTTTGATATTTGAACAAACGGCTGAACCATAGATTGTATATACAAGATGGGCGGAGCCTCCGTGATGTCATTGGGCGGTTCATATCGTCGCCATCTTCACGCGGGTTGTCGCTTACAGAAAATACAAAAATGTAGAAAGAGGTGGAGCTAAGAGGGGGGCTGTGAACGTGTTGTAGATCATTGACATCGAGTGAACTCTGACCTGCATGTAGCTAAGAGCTACCCGAGCTAACAGGAGCTAACCAGCTAACGGAGGTAAGCGGGCTAAAGCTAATTCATGCTGTTAATTGACTAAAAACCACATTTCTCCTTTTTGAAGTGTATCTGGTACCTGTCAATCAAAGCGACACGCCCACAAATATGCCAAATTTTGAAATGAAATTACTTTGAAACGGAGGAATTAAAAAAAAAAATTCACTCCCCCCACAGTTGTCATGAAGGTAAACCTGACCTATTAAACCGGAAATGGAGTTTTGAACCAACATGTTTATTTCTGCTCGGGTCGGGAAATCCTTCCTGCATTTTCTCAGCCATGTTTGCCTTCCGAGTTTCTTCTTCACTACTTTGTATTTTCATCCTAACACGCTGTTTATATGCAGGGTGTGGCTATCAGGTATGTTCTGCTGGAGGGGGAGGAGGGGAGCCGGGAGAAGAAGCTACGAAATATAAGAAATGAACAACTCCATTTGGGTCGGAACGTTTGGATTGGTCAGAATTTTTACAGATTTACAGTAAACTGAGGGTGTAACTATATTTCTTAGTAGTCTATACATTCTGTAATCATGAACAATATCAGGACGAGGAACTGCTTCACCCAGAGGGAAGTTACCTCCTAGAGATAAGGTGGAATTAAATGCCGCTGCTGCTGTTTTGTTGATTCACCCAGAAGCACATGGAACCAAACCTGAGGAGCATTTAGCTTTGATTTGTTTAGTTTATTTCCTCTTGTTTTTTTCCACAGATAGGCAGAAATATTACAGATTTACAATCTTAACAGAGACTGGCAGCGGTCTGTAGCTGGATGTCTGCAGTAACTATGTTGATGTAAAAGATGTTTAACATTGCATGCTCTGATGTGTGTGTCTTCACATGCACACACAGATTTGACAAAGTTGGTGTGTAAGAGAGAAAGATTGGAAAACTATTACCTGAAATGTGATCTCAGTGTCTCCATAGACCCTGCAATCTCTCGCTGTGTCCATGGACTGCTGTCCTGCACTCTTTCCATATGCACACCTGTACACGTTGACATACACACCCACACGCGTGCACAAATAAAATCCATTTTCCCGGCTGTGTCGCTGTATTGCAGTGCTGTTATTGAGGAGCCGAGGGGCTCGTGGAGAGCGAGACTGAAGAGGTTGGTGGGTTGATAGAGACGGTGATGTAACGGAGCCAGAAAGAGCCACAGATTGGTTGTGCAGCTGACTTTCGTCTCTGGTTTCTGAGATGAAGCCGCAGCCAGAATTACTTCTACCAGTCATTTTTATGAAGAATCAGATGACCATCAGTGCCTCTAAATAAGCTGAGAAGCATGTGTGTGAGGTGTGTTGAGTGCATGTGGAGCGAAGCAGACAGGGTGAAGCAGCTGGAAGTGAGACACGTTCCACCTCCGTTCCTCGACGTTACGAAACTTTATTTCATAACGGACTTAAAATAGTTTTCTACCAAGTTCATGCTGAGTCATTCACCTCTTTATTATCCAAAAGAAAAACTGATTTACTGAAGAGAATCAGAAACAAAGCTCAAACTGTGGTTCTTTAATCAAGTCATCAGCTGCGTTTCCATTACAGCTAAACTAAATATCGCAATTAAAAGCAATTCTCATCCTTTATAGCCACAACCCCAAAGATCACCCCCCCCCACCCACCCCCACACAGACACACACACACATACACACACAGACACAGCGAGCATGCGGTGTGCCAACCGCGGGTCATTGTGTGGAGAAAACGGTGGGTTGACATCGAGGTACTTTGGTGAAACAAGTGAAACCAGTTTCTGCTCTGATTGGTCGACGCTTGCAGCACCTGAGCAGACATGCTTCGCAGACCCAGAACCAAGACCAGAACCAACCAGAAGTTCTTGTTGTAGTTTTCTTTATTTAAAGTTTCCATGCTGGTAGAGTCGACCGATGCTGGCCAGCCCGATGCAGCATCTCCTCCCACTCAGTGGGTAGCGCCGCCATGGAAACGCTGACAAACGCAGCGAAACCAGCGTTGTTCTGAAGAATGGTTTGGTTTACAGTTACGGTTTTACCACCCGGCGCTAATCAAAGTTTCCTGTCCTGGTCCTTCATGTTCTGTTCTGCTGATGTTTGTCTGCTTTCATACGTTCCTCCTCAGCCGGGGGGGGCTCAATCTGATGTGGCCATCACTGCAGAAAGTCACCCAGGGAGCTCTAAAACCTTCACCGTCTGCTGGATTTGCTCCAAGCTTATCTGTTTTGCTCTTCTTCAACACATCCTGTTAATGACAGCAGAAGGTCTTCAGCAGCAGCAGGAGTCTTCCTCACCAGGACAGCGCGGAGCTTCGTGCACACACACAAACCAGTCATGATTGCTTTTGGGCTTTCACATGATCACCACGCTTCAGTCTTCCAAACGCACTTTCAGTTTGGCCTGTGTGTGTGTGTGTGTGTGTTTAGCTGTTGGCCCGTTCAGGCAGCGTTGGACCCAAGCTGGACCTCAGTTCTGGCGACACACCTCCCTGATCAAGCCACCGATGCTCCAAGGCTCCTTTTCACCTACAGAACCCACATTTAGTCCCAGGTGTGTCAGAAGAGCATGGAAACTGTAAAAGATGGAGGATGTTCGCTTTGATCTGCGATAAAAACATTTATGTGATGGAAGTTTGCCGTCTGGATGGAAACTGAGCTGTTTATGAGCAGCGCCATAGTTTGCAACCTGTTACTGAACACAGTGCAGCGTTTGACCCATTTTGAGCCGCTAATGAGACGCAAACGGAGCTCATGGAGACCGTTTGGGACTCGAGCTGTGGTGCGTCGACTCTGCTAATCCAGCTAGCAGAGCAGCATCTGGGCGCGCCGGGTCATACGTACGTCTCAGGACCATCTAAAGTAGAACAAGCGGCTGCAGATGAAGCATTACGAGGAATTTAAAAGGAAATACTGGAATGAAAAGCTGGAACATCAAACAGATAAAAAAGTAGATCCTGGATGTCCTTTGGTCCTCATCGACTCGTTGCTTTATGAGGATCTGAGGACTGCAGTTCTACGGTCCCCGTTCCTGGTCCAGGTGAAGATCAGCAGCGTTCTGGTGGACTTACGGGACGCCAGTCGTTCCAACAGTCTGGTCTGCTGATCAATGCAGAAGTCCTGCTGAGTCATCAGTATTTCAGTCCTCCAGATGTGATGCAGAACTTCAGGTCTGAGTCCAGGACCATGTTTTAAAATAAATATTCATTTTCTTTTGTCTACGTTTAAATGAGGAACGTTCCGGTGCTTCCAGTCTTTAATCTGATCAATGTTTGATCCAATGAACAAAGTGAGGGCAAAACTAACAAAATGAACCAGCAGCTTTAGACAAAACTGAGGGGTATAAACACACAGAACACAACGAGACACAGCTAATGAAACTAATGAACAGGAACCGAGACACCAGAGAACTAAACAAGGAAAACTAACAAACCAAAACAGGAAAGCAGGAGAAACACAAACTTCCCCACACATGGAACCAAACACGCGATCTCATACAGACACAACCCCCCACCGACCCCCGTCTCATTTAGCCCAAACCTCCAACATCAGGCCGGATGCTGCAAACATCTGGACCTCTGTTCTTTCTGAGCAGTTTTTATATGAAACACACTGATGTCCCCCAGTTTTCATCCAAACACACACCGGCCTGCTCTGCCGTCGTCTCGGGATGTTTCACGCCTTGATGGCTTCATGGTGTCTGTGGATTCAACACACCACAAATCCGTCTTCTTTCTGTGTGTTAACTCTGAGACTGGTGATGCTTCTTGGGAGGACGTCTGCATCGCTCTGTTGTCTCCTGGTTCACTGTGACGTCTCCAGGTGTGAACAGCTGATGATGGTTTGTGAAGTTCGGGGATAAAACTGAGGGAATCGTCTGTCCTGTGACGCGGACACGTTGCCAAGTCGTCCTCTTCCATGTGGGAAGGACTTCCTGGCCAACTGGAAGCGTTGGACTCTCTTGTTTACACACGCTGGAGTTATGAAGCAGGAGATCGATGGGCGGGTTGCAGACTCCCCTCCTGGTCCTCCTGGTGGAGAAGGAGCTTTACTGGTTGGTCTACTGGTTCCCACCTCCCCTGTGGTCCTGAGCTGTGGGATCTCAGCAGGGCGAGCACATCGGCTCAGATCAGGATGTTTTACTCTGAACATCCAGCATTTATTCAGCAGCACCATCATCGTCATCATCGTCATTCGCCTCTGAAGATGGTTTTATAAACAGCGATTCTCTGGGAGGATGAACGATGTGGAAACGTCTCAACAGCAGAACAAAGTTCTTCACGTTCCGCCGCCTTCTGCCGAACGATCTGCTCAGAACAAAGCCGTGTGGTGGAAACATGAGGCGTGTTGGATCTGCTTTCCAGGCTTCGTGACCAAACCGATGGCTTTCTGTCGGGATGAGTGATGAAGCAGCGACAGAAAGCGGTTTCTTTCTCCGTCTCGTTGTCTGTCTACGTAATGAGCTTCCCTTAATTACATTTTAATGAGCTGGAAACAGCTGCTTTACAGCTCCCTCGCTCCTCCTCCGTAAACCTTCGTCTCTTCAGTCTCAGCCGCAGTTTCACGTTTCGTGACACGAACAAGGTCGGGCAACTTTCCCAGGGAAGCGCTTAGAAACCGTTGCCAAGGAGACGCCCTGATGCTGAAAGGGAAATGTGGAAGTTCAGTGGAGGGGATGAAGGCCGAGCAGCGCGAGTGAAAGTAAATGTACCGTTTATTTTCACAGGTTACAAATATTTTACTCATTTTAATCTTAAATGACCTAAATGAGCATCTTCAGTATCTAAACTGACGTTTGTACAAATGACAGAATGAGACAAACCTGGAGCTCTTCCATCCATCCATTCTGCTTCAGTTCCCTGAAAGGAGAGCGAGGCTCAGGTTGTTTCTTGCCTTCCACTTTATTTACAGAGTAAAACTCAACCAGATGTGTGAATTCCAGTCATCCTGACTGCGTGAAACCAGCGCTGCTGACGTGCAGGTACGTGTACTCTGCTGTCTTCAGCTCAGTGATTAACGGATGCAGGGATGTTGTTCATCTGTTGCCCCGAAACTAAAACATGGTAAATGAACACGAGGGGGTTCAGACCCAGAATGTTTGGCTTTATTGACATCAAAATGACTGCAGGTGCTTAATGTGTCATTTCCAGTTTAATGGGCTTTAAATGGAGAAAAGATTCGTTGATCGGAAAACGTGTCACCCCGAGAAAGGGCGTTTTACTCACACTGTCGATTGGAAACCCGTCCGTCCGTCCGTCCATCCATCCATCCATCCATCTTCTGCCGCTTATCCGGGGTCGGGTCGCGGGGGCAGCAGCCTAAGCAGGGAAGCCCAGACTTCCCTCTCCCCAGCCACATTTGCCAACTCTGCGGGGGGGATCCCGAGGCGTTCCCAGGCCAGCTGAGAGATATAATCCCTCCAGCGTGTCCTGGGTCTTCCCCGGGGTCTCCTCCCAGAGGGACGTGTCTGGAACACCTCACCAGGGAGGTCCAGGAGGCATCCTGACCAGATGCCCGAGCCACCTCAACTGGTTCCTCTAGATGCGGAGGATTAAAACTGATGATTGGAAACCTGTCAGTTTTAATCCTAACGTTGGTGTTTCTGTTATGAACATGAAGTCAGTTCAGCTTGAGAGACACTTTATTTTCTCAGGCTGACGCCGTCCGAGAGTTTCTGCAGATCGGTTCTGCTCAAAACAATCAGCAACAATAATCCTTTTTAATTTACTTACAACGTTTATGTATCAAATAAGTCATCTGGGTCCCGACACGGACCCCTGTGGGACCCCACAGTTCATGCATAAACACACAGAACATGTAACCCACTTTCCCCAACCGCTGTCTGTGACTCAGATAACTGTTTACCTGCTCCAACACAACCCCTCTGACACCGCATCGTTCCAGTTTGGCTGCTGATTTATTATGATCGACTGTGTCAAATGTTTGTTTTACATCCATAAACCCTCAAACATGAAGTTTCCCTGACTGCTGAACTGGTCTGTGTCTGCTGAACTGGTCTGTGTCTGCTGAACTGGTCTGTGACTGCTGAACTGGTCTGTGACTGCTGAACTGGTCTGTGTCTGCTGAACTGGTCTGTGAGTGCTGAACTGGTCTGTGTCTGCTGAACTGGTCTGTGTCTGCTGAACTGGTCTGTGAGTGCTGAACTGGTCTGTGTCTGCTGAACTGGTCTGTGACTGCTGAACTGGTCTGTGTCTGCTGAACTGGTCTGTGTCTGCTGAACTGGTCTGTGTCTGCTGAACTGGTCTGTGAGTGCTGAACTGGTCTGTGACTGCTGAACTGGTCTGTGACTGCTGAACTGGTCTGTGAGTGCTGAACTGGTCTGTGTCTGCTGAACTGGTCTGTGACTGCTGAACTGGTCTGTGTCTGCTGAACTGGTCTGTGAGTGCTGAACTGGTCTGTGACTGCTGAACTGGTCTGTGACTGCTGAACTGGTCTGTGTCTGCTGAACTGGTCTGTGTCTGCTGAACTGGTCTGTGTCTGCTGAACTGGTCTGTGTCTGCTGAACTGGTCTGTGTCTGCTGAACTGGTCTGTGAGTGCTGAACTGGTCTGTGTCTGCTGAACTGGTCTGTGACTGCTGAACTGGTCTGTGTCTGCTGAACTGGTCTGTGTCTGCTGAACTGGTCTGTGTCTGCTGAACTGGTCTGTGAGTGCTGAACTGGTCTGTGTCTGCTGAACTGGTCTGTGAGTGCTGAACTGGTCTGTGTCTGCTGAACTGGTCTGTGTCTGCTGAACTGGTCTGTGTCTGCTGAACTGGTCTGTGAGTGCTGAACTGGTCTGTGTCTGCTGAACTGGTCTGTGACTGCTGAACTGGTCTGTGACTGCTGAACTGGTCTGTGACTGCTGAACTGGTCTGTGTCTGCTGAACTGGTCTGTGACTGCTGAACTGGTCTGTGAGTGCTGAACTGGTCTGTGTCTGCTGAACTGGTCTGTGACTGCTGAACTGGTCTGTGTCTGCTGAACTGGTCTGTGAGTGCTGAACTGGTCTGTGACTGC
The DNA here is from genome assembly GCF_933228915.1 of Telmatherina bonti. NCBI lineage: Eukaryota > Metazoa > Chordata > Actinopteri > Atheriniformes > Telmatherinidae > Telmatherina > Telmatherina bonti. The sequence goes on along the minus strand of NC_136610.1, from coordinate 37,130,344 downwards.
TGAACTGGTCTGTGTCTGCTGAACTGGTCTGTGTCTGCTGAACTGGTCTGTGTCTGCTGAACTGGTCTGTGACTGCTGAACTGGTCTGTGACTGCTGAACTGGTCTGTGTCTGCTGAACTGGTCTGTGTCTGCTGAACTGGTCTGTGTCTGCTGAACTGGTCTGTGTCTGCTGAACTGGTCTGTGACTGCTGAACTGGTCTGTGTCTGCTGAACTGGTCTGTGACTGCTGAACTGGTCTGTGACTGCTGAACTGGTCTGTGACTGCTGAACTGGTCTGTGTCTGCTGAACTGGTCTGTGAGTGCTGAACTGGTCTGTGTCTGCTAAACTGGTCTGTGTCTGCTGAACTGGTCTGTGAGTGCTGAACTGGTCTGTGACTGCTGAACTGGTCTGTGACTGCTGAACTGGTCTGTGACTGCTGAACTGGTCTGTGACTGCTGAACTGGTCTGTGACTGCTGAACTGGTCTGTGACTGCTGAACTGGTCTGTGTCTGCTGAACTGGTCTGTGAGTGCTGAACTGGTCTGTGTCTGCTGAACTGGTCTGTGTCTGCTGAACTGGTCTGTGTCTGCTGAACTGGTCTGTGAGTGCTGAACTGGTCTGTGAGTGCTGAACTGGTCTGTGTCTGCTGAACTGGTCTGTGAGTGCTGAACTGGTCTGTGAGTGCTGAACTGGTCTGTGACTGCTGAACTGGTCTGTGAGTGCTGAACTGGTCTGTGACTGCTGAACTGGTCTGTGTCTGCTGAACTGGTCTGTGAGTGCTGAACTGGTCTGTGTCTGCTGAACTGGTCTGTGTCTGCTGAACTGGTCTGTGACTGCTGAACTGGTCTGTGTCTGCTGAACTGGTCTGTGACTGCTGAACTGGTCTGTGTCTGCTGAACTGGTCTGTGTCTGCTGAACTGGTCTGTGAGTGCTGAACTGGTCTGTGTCTGCTGAACTGGTCTGTGAGTGCTGAACTGGTCTGTGTCTGCTGAACTGGTCTGTGAGTGCTGAACTGGTCTGTGTCTGCTGAACTGGTCTGTGAGTGCTGAACTGGTCTGTGAGTGCTGAACTGGTCTGTGTCTGCTGAACTGGTCTGTGAGTGCTGAACTGGTCTGTGAGTGCTGAACTGGTCTGTGAGTGCTGAACTGGTCTGTGTCTGCTGAACTGGTCTGTGTCTGCTGAACTGGTCTGTGACTGCTGAACTGGTCTGTGAGTGCTGAACTGGTCTGTGTCTGCTGAACTGGTCTGTGTCTGCTGAACTGGTCTGTGAGTGCTGAACTGGTCTGTGAGTGCTGAACTGGTCTGTGAGTGCTGAACTGGTCTGTGACTGCTGAACTGGTCTGTGACTGCTGAACTGGTCTGTGTCTGCTGAACTGGTCTGTGAGTGCTGAACTGGTCTGTGACTGCTGAACTGGTCTGTGTCTGCTGAACTGGTCTGTGTCTGCTGAACTGGTCTGTGTCTGCTGAACTGGTGTGTGAGTGCTGAACTGGTCTGTGTCTGCTGAACTGGTCTGTGAGTGCTGAACTGGTCTGTGTCTGCTGAACTGGTCTGTGACTGCTGAACTGGTCTGTGTCTGCTGAACTGGTCTGTGTCTGCTGAACTGGTCTGTGAGTGCTGAACTGGTCTGTGTCTGCTGAACTGGTCTGTGTCTGCTGAACTGGTCTGTGAGTGCTGAACTGGTCTGTGACTGCTGAACTGGTCTGTGAGTGCTGAACTGGTCTGTGTCTGCTGAACTGGTCTGTGAGTGCTGAACTGGTCTGTGTCTGCTGAACTGGTCTGTGACTGCTGAACTGGTCTGTGTCTGCTGAACTGGTCTGTGTCTGCTGAACTGGTCTGTGAGTGCTGAACTGGTCTGTGACTGCTGAACTGGTCTGTGTCTGCTGAACTGGTCTGTGTCTGCTGAACTGGTCTGTGTCTGCTGAACTGGTCTGTGTCTGCTGAACTGGTGTGTGAGTGCTGAACTGGTCTGTGAGTGCTGAACTGGTCTGTGTCTGCTGAACTGGTCTGTGTCTGCTGAACTGGTCTGTGAGTGCTGAACTGGTCTGTGTCTGCTGAACTGGTCTGTGTCTGCTGAACTGGTCTGTGAGTGCTGAACTGGTCTGTGACTGCTGAACTGGTCTGTGTCTGCTGAACTGGTCTGTGAGTGCTGAACTGGTCTGTGTCTGCTGAACTGGTCTGTGACTGCTGAACTGGTCTGTGAGTGCTGAACTGGTCTGTGAGTGCTGAACTGGTCTGTGTCTGCTGAACTGGTCTGTGAGTGCTGAACTGGTCTGTGTCTGCTTAACTGGTCTGTGTCTGCTGAACTGGTCTGTGAGTGCTGAACTGGTCTGTGTCTGCTGAACTGGTCTGTGTCTGCTGAACTGGTCTGTGTCTGCTGAACTGGTCTGTGTCTGCTGAACTGGTCTGTGTCTGCTGAACTGGTCTGTGTCTGCTGAACTGGTGTGTGAGTGCTGAACTGGTCTGTGAGTGCTGAACTGGTCTGTGAGTGCTGAACTGGTCTGTGTCTGCTGAACTGGTCTGTGTCTGCTGAACTGGTGTGTGAGTGCTGAACTGGTCTGTGAGTGCTGAACTGGTCTGTGACTGCTGAACTGGTGTTTGCTCCTAGTTTTGTAGGACGGAAGGACTTTCTGGACAACCAACAAGAAATCCAAGTTTTTTGTTTTTCTTACATATAACATATATACATATAACCTTTATTCCAGTCATACATGAACTGGGATGTTACTGGGCCTGATGGGAAACTTTTAAAGAGCAAACGGACTTTCGGCAGGTTGTCGTTCAGCTTGTTTTCACCTATTCTGTTTCAGTTTCGTTTTGTCCCTCAGACTGTGGGCGGCACCGCCTCGACAATGGATTGCCACACATGGAGCCCGTCCATCGCTTCGTGTAGCGCTGCGACAGTCTGGCGCAGACCGGCGTCGTGCACGTGGGACTGCCCTGAACTGATGTTTCCTAGAATATCCTCTGAAACATCATGATTATTTGATGAAATGCCTGACATGAACTTGGAGCACATGTCGAGTACAGTTTCCTAAATGCTGAATAAAAGCTTCAGCTGCAGCTCTTCGTCCTCGTAGCCGCCGTTACCATGCCGTCAGACAGCTGCCAGTAATGTTGGCTCTAGGATTGTTCAGAGGTGCATGGTGGTACAGAACCTGTTCAGATGGTGGAAGAGGGTCTGGAGGTGGAAATGACAGATGCTGTAGCCAACGATGCTTGTTGCAGCAGAAGTCAGAAAAATGTCTCTTTTGTCCAAACATTCAATCAGTTTTCAGATATTTTTCTGAGCAAATACACGATGCTTTCAGCAGACACAACTGCCTCTTATTAATAATCCTTGAATTTGTATAAGTTTCCTGAAATGCTTGAAATTTCTAATGACTAAATGTGTGTGTGTTTGTGTGTGTGTGTGTGTGTGTGTGTGTGTGTGTGTGTGTGTGTGTGTGTGTGTGTGTGTGTGTGTCAGCCGTAGACGGTGTCCTATTAAAACATGCGACCTTGTCAAAACACCCAGATACAGCTGATTTTAGAGCTCCATCTGTCGATCTGTGCTGCTTCATCAGAGAAATCGATGCTTCGTATGTTTAAAAGATAAAAATTCAGTTCTGAGTTTTCTAGAAAGAGTTTTAATGAATACACATGTGGATTAATGATCCATAAACAAGCTGAAGATGTGCTGGTAACATCAACCCTGATGGAAGTAGACTGTTTTTTATTCCTCCTAGATGATTCAACCATGTAAATAAATAAATCTGTTCTATCCAATAATATATATGTATGTATAATATAATATAGTATACACACACATTGTAAAGACCTTAAAATCATTTAAGGGATTTCTGTGAATATTCTTAAAACTCTGCATGAATTAAAGGAAAAAAAAAATTCACACTTAAGAGTAAAATGTTTGAACTAAATATGGGAGTTGTTAAAAAAAAAAACAATAATCTGATTAATTACAGGCTTTGGAGTTGAATTAATCTCGATTAATTACATTTCAATCACATAATATTTTCCCCCAAATACATTTTTATTTATTTAATTAGATCTTATTTGATGACTAAATGAAATAATCGACACACAGATGGTTAAAAAGAAGCTCTAGTGACGTCTGGAAAAATTATTCCAGACCAAAGTGGAACAGACCCAAAACCAGACAGTCTGTATCAGTACTTCAACTATCCGCTCCAGCTGTTCTCTAAATAAAGTTTAATATTTTACATGTTTTCATCCACAGTCTTTGTTAATATGATGGTAAAGCAGGGCAGGATCAGCCAGATCAGTTTTACTCTCCTCATGTGCAACAGAGACGATCGTCTCCTGCTCTCAGCTTGGAGCTGGATGCTGTGTGAGGGCGGAGCTTCTTGTGAGTGTATTTTAATGGGGGCGGAGCCAGCAGCAGCAGCAGCGGTCGTCTGCAAGGAGAGTAAAGAAAACAGTCATCATTCACCAAAAGTCTTCAATATCGGCAGAACCAAACATGTCAAGATCCCCTTTTATCCGGGAAACACTTTTTTTTTACCCGTCTTTCCTACGTTGTCATTGAGATCTGGAAATCTCCCAGATTCTGAAACGGGGAGAAAATAAACAGACATGAGGAGAAAAATAAACATGCAGCAACCATGTGACCTCCATCACCCCGGCACACGGCAACAGTTTTTCTGAAATTAATCGTAATTAACCCGTTAAAGTCCAACCCCTAGTTTAAACATCGGTAGCAAGATCAGACCCAACCAGCTGCTGCAGAGCACAAAGATGACGAAGCTTTCCTCCTCAGTAAAACAAGACTCATCATAAAGTCAGCAAAAGAGGAAAAGTTTCTCACTATTCTTGCATGCTTCAGGAAAGGATTTTGTTCAGTCAAAAACCACGAAAAAAAAAAAAAAAAAGTCCAGTTTCCTTTATTGAAGCTCTGGCGATTATCATGTGAGAATCCACCGTAACATACACAAAATACGCAAGTCTTTACCTTTCATAGCTCCATTTAAATAGAAAATACACAAGTGACTACATCATGTATATATACTGTATATATATTATCTGGACAGTCGATGTGTGTGTGTGTGTGTGTGTGTGTGTGTGTGTGTGTGTGTGTGTGTGTGTGTGTGTGTGTGTGTGTGTGTGGAAGCAGAGCTCGGCCAATTATAGTGGCTGTTAGCCTGCTGGCGGTCAGGTCTTGCTAGAAATGAGAGGCAGCAGCAACAGTGAACCGTGGACAAAAGAACTGGGACAAAATGGTGGATGTTTTATAATGTTCCTGACAAAGGTCCAGGACTTTTTGTCCAATGTCCGCCTGTGTGTCCTCGTCCTCTTGAGAAGCAGGAGCTTTAAATCCTTCCTTTTGTCGGTAGTTCTGGATAAGACCAATGTGTAGGATCTGGGTTTATGCTGCCAGAACAGAGAGGGGATATTTTGACAAGTATTTTTTCTTTTTTCCCTCAAACACAGCTCACATTTAGGAAATAACTGTACTTAAACATGATCTAAAAAAAAAAATATTAAAAACAAAAAATAGAGTAACAGTTAAAAAAAAAAAAAAAAAAAATGTTCTGTGATTAGCCACATTTAGCTTATTGCTAACGCTAACGCCTGGTGTTTTCTTGTTGCCAGTCCAGGTATTTTTTTTGTGGTTCTTATCTTCTAACTCTTTGCAGAAAGTAGAAATGCTCCAGTATTCAGTGTACATCTCTCCTGCAGCTCTTTTAAATCAGGAAACGAGTTACTTCATGTTCTTGCAGAGTTAGCCCTTAAGCTAACCCTGTCACTGTGTGAAGACACTAGTTGCCATTCAGTTGGATTATCAGCTAGTTTAGCTCTCCTTCGCTGGTTTGAAAAGTTCACACATCAAAAGTACTTAGTTTCTTATGTGTAGGACTAAAAAACACATTTAAAAATGATCCTTCTTCCACAGAGGACTTTAGCATCTGATTGAGCTATTTTTAGTCATGGTCTTTGTGTTATGAGGTTTAGTTAGTCTGTTCTGGTTTGTCTTGCTTTGTAGGTTTTCCCTTTAGCATCCTGTTTTGCTTTCTACTTCCTGTCATTAGCAGATCTGGTTTATTTAGTTAACTAACTTGTTAGCTGTCCTCAGCGTATTAATACCACTCGGTTTCAGTCGGTGTCCCAATTCAGGTTCTGTGCATGGAGCGTGTGGACTACGGAGTGCCTTCTACAAAAACCACTAACCTAGTATCGGAGAATTACCCATAACGCACCAGTCCCCTGTTGCCTAGCAACAGTTAAAGCGTCCCCCCCTTCTTCCACAAAATACAAAAAAATATTTTAAATATCAAAAGAAAGTGGAGCCCAACAGTTTATTTTCATTCACCTGAGGGTTGAGAACATGTGGAGGAAGCGGCCCGGATGAGCTTTCCTCGTGCTCAGAGCGCACCTGTCCAGGTAAAATTTAAAGTAATACTGGTATGATGTGAAAGATGTACTTCTCTGCAGTCGACTGATGCTCATTCCTGCTAAAATGAGTTCTGGGAGAAAAGTAAGGCTGGGTGGATCAATTCAAATAGTGATGTTTGGATTTTCTGTATCGTTTGATACCAACAAGATGGCATCGATGTGTTTTTAGCATAAGATTTTGGGGACAAAAACCAAAATATTTTGAATGAGAGCAAGTTATTATTTGGTGGCATTGTTGATATTTTATATTGTTCACAAACAAAACAGATTAAATAAAAATTTCTTCAGTTAATAAGTTTTAATGGACAAAAATCTTTGTGCTATTTAATTATGTTCATACTAAATAAAGACAAAAATCACAATAAGTGGCATTTCAAGCAAAAAATATTGGGATCAGTGTCAATATCAGTATTGCTGATACTTATTACTTGGTATCAGATTGATAGTGGTGTAGATACCAGTATCCCCCAGCTCCACCATGATGTATCCACCACTAACAGAAGAGTCGGTGTGTTGGGTGGACTGGAAGGAACCTTCCAACCATCGTTGGCGCCGCCATGACCTATGTAGCTGACGAATCCGTACTTCCCGCCCGCAGACCCAGAATCAGGACAGTTACAAGTCAGTTCAGTCAAAGCAGGTAAACTAATGACAAGAAGCAGAAATAAAAACAGAGAACGGAGGAGAAAAACGATTAAATGAGACGAAACAGAACTCAGACCGGAACAATAAACCCCCCAAAACCCCAAACAGTTCCTCTGCTCCATTCTGAGGACTGAGCTGAGCCTCAAAGAGCTGACTGGATGATTAGATAAAGAAATTACACACACACACACACACACAGAAATAAACACAGGAGAAAGTAGATGTGTGTGACGGACCCCCTTCTGACATAATGAGCCGGTTTGTCCGTCCCAACCTGCATTCGGCCTCTCCTCTCTCCTTGCCCGTATGAACGCTGCTCTCCAACTGTTCATCTCTATTGAAGGAGAAAAGCAGCAGAAAACACACACACACACACACACACACACTGCAGAGATACAGTAATAGTTTCCAGCAGGGTGTTGCAGGTGTTTCTGCTGCAAACAAGCAATAAATGCTCACAAACTCCCACTAATATACACTCAGAGGATGCACGTTTGATTGTCTTCATTAGCTACTTCAGGGACTCCTGATTGTCTGCTGCTCACCAGCAATTAGCCTTTATTGATCTATTAAAGGGAAAAAAAAGAACAGGCTGTGAATTGACTGTAAAGGAGACAAACACAATGATGCACAAGCAGCGGAAGATGGAGGGAACACAAAAGAGGGGTTGGGTCATAAAATCAGCCTCATTGTTAGTTTAGTCTGCTATCAATCATTCCTGTCTGCCGAAGCTTTTCTCAGCACGAAACACAGAATATCAAACCATTTCACTGACAAGTTTTACATCTGTCACCTTTTATCCTTTCATAATTAATTAACAGAATAATTCTTCCTCTATTCAGTTGTTTCACATATTCCCTGTGTGTGTGTGTGTGTGTGTGTGTGTGTGTGTGTGTGTGTGTGTGTGTGTGTGTGTGTGTGTGTGTGTGTGTGTGTGTGAGTGTGTGTGTGTGTGTTTTGAACCTTGACTGTACAAAATCCTCAGACAAAATATTTTCCCATCAGCACCGATGTGAAAACCTGGAATCACTGTAGATTCATCTTGAAAAGAGGAAAATATCTGATCAGGATGAACGCTTCACACCGTGCAACAGCGGGCTGATATGACGTGTGTGTGAGCTTTAGGAGGAGGTGAGTGTGTGTGTGTGCACGCTTATGAACACGTCTAAGTGTGTGTTTCAGAGAGAATAAGAGGGAACACGTCAAGGTGACTGTCTGGGGGTTAATAACTACTGACCCGTACAGGGGACCAGAATTGGGGGCTTAAAGTAGTTGCACACATCGACATGGCGACTGGATTTCACCTTTCTCCGCCGTTGCACCGGTCGTGGCCGGTCCAAATTATCTTGACATTGTCCTCATCAAGCATTAATACACACGTTTGAGTGTGTGGCTGGTGAATCACAGTTCAAACTGGCGAAGAAAATAGATTCTCTCTGCCTCTAAATGTTCTTATTTTTCTCTTCAGGTCACAAGATTTTAATTCACAAAAACCTAAAACAGGACTTTGATAAACTTTTCTGTGCACCGAGTGTGAAGGTGGGAAGAAACCAGATCATCATGAAAAACTTCTCATGCCGCAACGCAGCAGGAAGCGCTTCACACAGTAAAAGCAGTTTATTAAAATAAAACCATACGATGCTAAATTCTCTCTGGAAAAGTCCTAACAGCCAGGTGTGTCTCCACATCCTGGGTTTTAGGGACAACAACCTCAACAACAATGTTGGACTTCTGACACCACAATGAAATTGTAGAAAAATGTCTAATATTGGATATTTTCAAATGAAGCCATTTCAAAATATTCTCGTTTCTCTTTCGTAAAATTACACATGGAGACACGAACACAACCCAAGTACCCGACCTCAAAGGCTCCATTTTCTCCTTCCCTAGTCGACCAAACAAGAACCCCTAACTAAATGCAGGTATGAAAAATACGACTCCATTCCAGCTCCCGCATGACCACAGCAGGCGCCGCAGCAGCCGGGTTCCCTGCCACGGCCGCAGGGCTGCAGTGCAGGACCCCCAGCCATACAGATGGGGCGGTCGCCGACAGAACGAGCAGCTGAGGCCCCGGTGTCATGAGAGGAAAACACTGGAGCTAGAAAAATCAAAAAGCTAAAACAAACAGCAAATAAACCGATAAAAGCAGAAGTTTTGAAGATACATGAAAATAATGCACTAAAACAAGGCTGAATAAAATAAGACCAAAATACAAATAAATTGAAAAAAAAAAACAAAAAAAACACAGAAAATGCAAATGCATAAACAAATAAAGACAAATAACTGCAATAAATATTCAGTTAAAAGCCAACAAGCCTGTTTTCAGAATGTTCCTGATCTTCTCCGTTTGTTTTCATCGACTTGTCAGAATTTAGTCAGAAGAAAAGTTGTTCCATTTACCTGCTTTAAATAAAACCATTTGACCTGATTTCTGGAAACCTTTGAGCCCACTCTGGTGATAATAAAGAAGGTGAAGTTGTATTTGGAGGGGAAACAAACGCGGGGATGGTAGACGTGTCTCTGTGGCGACCAAGCTAGACTGGGAACTCCTGATCGGGTTTCTGGTGTTTGTTTTATGGCGTCAGTGTCGGATCAGACGGCTCAAAGCTCACACTGAAAACCCTTCCCTTTGTCAGAAATGTTTCATTCAACCACATTAGTGTTCAATATGAGTTTTGCAAACCAGAAGTTACAGAATTTTCCTTCATATACCAGAAAATGGTACAATGTTCTACATTTTACTTCGTTATCAGACTTTCAACATAAAACACGATTTATCACACAAAATTGTGCGATTCAATGGAAAACTCCCCAGAAGGCAGATACAAGTTTTGATGCTCCATCAAAGGACTGTGTGTGTGTGTGTGTGTGTGTGTGTGTGTGTGTGTGTGTGTGTGTGTGTGTGTGTGTGTGTGTGTGTGTGTGTGTGTGTGTGTGTGTGTGTGTGTGTGTGTGTGTGTGTGTGTGTGTGTGTGTGTGTGTGTGTGTGATGGTAGTAAACCATCAACAGCATACACACAAACAGCATAATTAGGTACATGCCGTAGTACAAGCTCTTTCATTTGGAACCCCAGAGTCCATTTAATGCTGGAAATAGCTGCAGGTCAGGGAGCTGAAACACTGGCCACTACGTGTGTGTGTGTGTGTGTGTGTGTGTGTGTGTGAGGGAGAGTGGTGGGCTTTTCTAGGTTTTGCCCCTGAGTCTAATTGAGTTTTCAAGGAGCTCTTATCCTTTAAAAGAATAGTATTGTATATGAGTGTGTGTGATGGCTGGAGGTTACCACAGCATGCTGTGTGTGTGTGTGTTTAACTAGCAAGCCTGTTCATCCTGAGCTTTGCTTCATATAAAGTCCTAATGCCTCTTGCTCACAAATATTTATGTTCTTTCTTTGGTTCTTTTATTTACCATAAATGTTTAAACACACCAAAACGTAACTTCCTTTTAATAGTCAAGTAAAGTTAGTTGTACATCAACGACGGGGGGTTAAAGTGCGTTTTGGAGACATTGAAGTATAAAACAATAGATTATCATCATTAGATAAATCAGATATAAACCTGATCTAATTGAAAAAATCCACCTTTAAAGAAACAGAAGCAGGTTTGGACTTTAAATAAAAACTGTTTCTCTGCAGCTGAGAACAGGAGTCTCTAGCCTGGATGTTCCAGCTGATCACCAGCTGTTCACATCAGCCTTGTTGATCTGAATCCTGATCTGTTTCCTCGGAAAGTCGCTTCGTTTGGGGAAATGCGAAGAAACCAAACGAATCCTGACTCCGATCAAAGAAGCGACTCGATCCGCCTACAACCGCAATGCTTTGCGTACATGTATGTGCAACATGCAGTAACAAGTCATGTTGATGGAGATTGTTGGTGTAACCTTGTTGTTTTCCACATTTCTCCCAAAGATTTACACGATGTTAGAGGGGAATGTGTGTTGGCAGGATGCCGTGATGCTACTGTGTGTTTTCATTACAGCCTGCAGCTACACTGAAGAGTTTCTTTGTTAATGTTTGAATGTGAAATAAGTTCACTCATCGTCAGTCGGTCTGAAACTGGACTTTTAAAATGCGCGTAAATCTGTTAATGCAACCAATGTTTTCGTGAAGACTGGGTGGCAGCCTGACAGACACCCAGGCAGTCTGGTTGGAGAAGGAGCTACTCCTGCAGGAATGCACCATTCAGAACAACAGAAATGTTTGGCTGGAAAACGAACTTGTCACTACGTAAAGCATTTTCTGACTTTTTTAGACAAATCATATCATCATCTGTCCAAATCTCCATGTCCTGGCCAATAAGTGACTCAGATTTTCTTCTTCTTTCTTCTTGGCAAGTTGTTGTTTGAGGAAATAAACCCTGAGTGAAATTCTGTGGAATTCCTCGCCCATTTGAACCATTTGAAGTCCCATGGACTGTCCTGGTGTGGCTGCACTCTAACCCCCCCCCCATAACTGTAAGGAAGGGTTGAAGCATCATCTGAAAGGTGTCTGATTCCCATAAGAGTAGGTCTGATAACTGATGGTGTTGGAATCACAAGCAAACCTGCAGCGATGTTCTCTGATTGGAAAAATAGCAAAAAATCCCCAAGCTACAAGCCACCAGGCCGGAATGTCGTAGCTATGTTCCGGCTCTGCAGACGAGCCTCAGGAAGGACCTATTCACGATGTAGCAGGTAGTAAAAATGTTCCATCTGATTGATTGCGCTTTAAGAACACATTTGTTGGAATGCCGTTGACTTTAGGAGTGAATATGAAGCTCCTCTGCCATTACAGTAAACGCTCCACCAGGTTCAGTTTGTCACTTTCTGTCTCTGCTTTTCCTGGCTGGGCGGACGCAACAGGTTGTAAAAGCCAAAACGGTTGTCTGAATCAGAAACTGAGGTTGATGAGAGCAAGGAGGGCAAAAACGGCAACAATACAGGAACCGTCGGGTCAAACAATGAGCTGGGGGGACCAAAGGGGCGACAGGGACCGCCACATTGGATGGTTGGTTTAGTACGGTTTGCTCTGATGTGTGCAGATCCTCAGTGGCTTTTAGCTCAGAGTAAGGAAACATGAAAGTCTGTAAAATAAGCTTCAGTTTTACGTTTAGCAGGAACCGTGGTTGTACATGCAACGTATTGACATCAGAAGCAAAGTCAACAAGTAAATCAACAGCCTCCAAAGCGGAAGTGCAATAAAGCAAAAGTAAAAATGTCTTCTTTATTAATAAGCAATAAAAAAAAAAAAAAAAACATGATAAATTCTAGCGACGCCAGAAGCAATCTTTCCTTCATTAATTTATTTCATGAATATAGGAGCCATAATTGCCACGACAATTACATGATGTTGGAGAAAACGATACCTTGCAGCGCATCCAAACACATCCAAGTGAAGTAAAATATCGTTTTGACATATTTCATGTTTCACCTTTCAACACGAGGAAGACGGCCGCAGAGCAGAAACCGTCTGAGGTGATTCATTACCGTGTAGCACGATGACAGTCCTGCTTAATCAAACCAGAGTTCGTTCTAATATCCTGTTAGTTCCAACCTTATTGACTCATGCAGTCTCTCTCTCTCTCTCTCTCTCTCACACACACACACACACACACACACACACACACACACACACACACACACACACACACACACACACACACACACACACACACACTTCCTTGTAGCTCCAGTTGATGAGAAACATATTAACTAACTTGCATTTATTCCCCTGTTGGCTATCGATCAACAACATTCAATTAGCCTGATTAATTAGACCACCATGGCAACGCGGAGGAAAGGCTGGTAAGTCTCTTCAGCTGCTGGGAGGCTCATTAAGACACACACCTGCACGTATAACTGCAGACGGTTTAATCTGTGCATCCGTCAACATGCAAATTTCATAGAAAATTAGTTTCAGAGATGAGATCAACAGATAGAAAGTGACCTGAGTGGGAAGGCCTTTCTATAAGGTATCCAGAGAGATAACACATCAATATTATGACAAACTGTGGACACTGATAAGATTCAGAGAAGGTTAAACAAGTGAACTTGTTGATTTAATAAGCTGCAGTGTTTGGCTTGATGCTGTTGCAGCCCAGGGCTGTGCTGCTAATTTAATGCAGTCCTCATATGAATAAACTGTTTGCTGCCTTGAAATCTGTAAATCTGTCCATCAGAAAGCAAAAACTGCTTTTTTATGGTCCAGTGAAGATGAGTTGTTACGTCCACCTTGCTGGTTCTGAGTCATGTCACATTTAGTCTCCAGGGCAGTCTCGGAACAGGGATACATGGAAAACCTGTAGGACCGCGGCCCTCGAATCAGATGGTGACAGGATATTTCTCCCCAATTAGCATCCTTGCTAGCCTCCTGTTTAAATGAAACTGGATCATGTAGCACTAGCTTAATCAGCGCTAGCTTAATCAGCACTAGCTTAATTAGGGCTAGCTTAATCAGTGCTTGCTAAATCAGCGCTAGCTTAATCAGTGCTAGCTTAATTAGCACTAAGCAGCATAAATAATGAGAATTTCTTTGAATATCTTTAATTTTCAGCTCCAATGTGAAAGTCTTGATGAACTGAGATGTGTTATGAATAAATAGACTCACTGAAACCTACACATCGTTCCCCCTCATTAGATCAAAACTAACAGATTTAGACTGAACTTTATGGATCTCTTTGGGATGACTCCCAAATCATAATCTATTTCAAAAATAGATTTCTTTTAAAAATATTTAAAAAAATCATAAATAATCAAGCGCAAAAAACACAGTCCCAGATAAACTTATTTGACCACCCTCTTTTTACCTAAATTATATGTTTATTTTTTTATGTGTTTGGGAAACGAGGATGGTTAGCGCTGCCTTGTAGCTTCATGCTAACACCAGGTGAACATGACTTCAGTAGTTCTACCTGCACAGGGACTAAATCTCTTCCAGAAATGTGCAGATATGTGAATATTTCAAGAAGGATGACTAGTTAGGGAACAAGTTAACTGGTGTAGTGATACCGGTGATCCATGCAGGTCTGGTAGGACGTCTGTCGTCCTGCTACAATGACCAGTCAATCACCTGGGGTTGTCCAGTCAGATTTCAGGAACTGGTCTCGCCGTGCAGATGCAGGAGCAGAAGAGCCAGATGTGGAAGAGCTTCATCCGTCAGCTGCTTAATAACCCACAAACATACTAACTTGCTAATTCAGAAAAACACCTTTTTAATTTCTGATTTACTCCACACAGTGCGGTACGCTGGCCAAACATCCATCCACAGTTCGGGCTGATCAACATCACCGTCCCCCCCCCTCACCTGTATTATTTCATTTTCAGGCAGCAGAGGTAGCTGAGCGCAGCAAGAATGCTTGTTGCTATAAAATGAAATGTCACACTGCTGCATGAAAAAAGGTTTGGACATTGCACCTGCCTCCAAAACTGTAAAAGAGCTCCGAATCCTGTGGGCGATGCAGGAAGTGGCATGACAGAGCCACAACATGGCTACAAGAAGTCATTAAAAGAGCAATCTTGTTCTGTGTCAGAAGGATGGACGAAAACACACTTTATTGTAAAATGAGGAGACGAGAAAGAGTTTGAATGCAGCCAAGAGAGTTGGAGACCACGCCGTGTCATTCAGAAGATACTCTGGCGCCAAAGTTGGGTTGGAAAATACAGCTTTCAGCTCTGAGGAGGGAATTAGACTTCACAGAAAACTGAAAATTGGCCTCAGCTCCTCTCTGTTAACAGAAAGAGTCGAGAACCAAAGAAGTCTGAGGGGAAAATCTTCGAATCCAAAGAAATATAAAAGCCAGGAAAGAGGCAGAAGGCGAGTCGAAGGTGTGAAGACACTGTGTGAAAGACGGGCTGAACAAAACCAATGCCGTAGGGGATCCTTTGGTGCAAGACTTTACACTCGCACACTCAACAACCATTTGAAGATACTTTCTTTCCCAAACCCGAGGTCATCTTGACACCCAGCAAGGTGTTATTTTAGCCCACAATACTGGTCTACAAAGGCCACAAGAAAATATACAAGTCACACGCGTTGCTTCTTCAGAGAGACACATAGTTAATAAGAAAAACTTTTAGTCCCAGTCAGCCTGCAGACGTGACGTTTCCACGCAGACGTGACGTTTCCATGCAGACGTGACGTTTCCACGGAAACGTGGCGTTTCCACGGAAACGTGGCGTTTCCACGCAGACGTGGCGTTTCCATGCAGACGTGATGTCATGTCTGGTGGCACTTAAGTCTTATTTTCCAAGCACTTCCTGTTTTATTTTGTATCACTTACCTGTTTCTCGTTTCAGTTCCCTACCCTGCTCACTGTGTCTTTGCCTGTGTGATTACCTGCTCCGCCCCTCATGTCCCACCTGTGTCTACTTGTCCGTAACCGCCCTCGTTAGTATTTAGTGTCTGTGTGTTTCCTCTGTCCTTGCCAGATTGTCTTTGTTTGTGTTCAGGTTCAGCCTGCCTGTGTTTTCTGTGAAGACTATTAAATTGGAGCCACGCATTTGGGTCTCTGTGCTTATTCGTGATACGTGACGTTTCCACGCAGACGTGACGTTTCCATGGAAACGTGGCGTTTCCACGCAGACGTGACGTTTCCATGCAGACGTGACGTTTCCATGGAAACGTGGCATTTCCACGCAGACGTGACGTTTCCACGCAGACGTGACGTTTCCACGGAAACGTGGCGTTTCCACGCAGACGTGACGTTTCCACGCAGACGTGACGTTTCCATGGAAACGTGTTGTTTTCAGCCTCAGCTGTCAGATTCTGAGGCTAAAATGATGTAAAATGAATGTATGAACAGATAAAGCAGCATAAAGAGCAACCAGAAGTTTGTAGAAATTACACACATAGATCAGCAGTGACCAAGCCTTTTCTCTTCTGAACATCATTCTCTCACGTCTGAAACACACACACACACACACACACACACACACACACACACACACACACACACACACACACACACACACTGTTTCCATGTTTCCACACGTCTTCCTGCTACTATCTACCTGCTCTCCTCACTGCAGCACCTCCACCTCAGCTGCATCCCAAACGTCTTCTTGGCTTTATTCCAGCCATAGAGGATCATTATTTTCCTGCTTTTCTCATCACTTGTTGATCTTTGGCTGCTCCTGATTGGACGTTACCGTCAGTTTAAGCTCTCTGATTGGTGGAAAGTCCGACAGGAAGTGTCTTCATCATCATGTCCAGGTGAAAATAGAGGTCTCTTAGCAACATGGTAGTGATGGTGATGAAGATGTGATAAATAATGGTGGATTTACCATCTAGAGTCTCTGAATAAACACTACATGTTGTGTCTGGATTGTAAACCACAGGACAATACAGGACAACATGACTGTCGGCACGCACACGGCATGACCCATGGAGCTGGGTAAGAAACACATGGTGGGGAGGGAGTTGGGTCTCCTGAAAACACGGCTGAGGTCAGTCTCTGCCATGTCAGCGCACATTGGAAATATTCCAATTGTAAATGACATCGGAACTGATGTTGGATAAAATTACACTCATAAATGGATTATTTGGGGTGTTGGAGTACTTTGTTAGAATTTTACGACTATTTTACTACTAATTTATTCTTTTAAAGAGTAAATACACGCCATCTACAGGTGAGATGCTGTTACTGCACTTCCTGGGATTTGATGCTTTTTTTTTTTTTTTAGCACAACACCGTCTCCCTTTTCTAAAGTAACTTCCTTTCTCATAGTTTTAGATGCAGTAGTAGAATTCTTATGGAAACTTTAAAAACCCAAATAGTGTATTTATAAGTGTTTTATTCAACATGAGTTCAATATTTTTCTACATGCTGATTTAAAGGGTTTCTAACCTGCAAGATGCTCTTTAAATGACATCGATCTGGGCGGATTACAAAAATGCAACTAATTTCTGCTTCTCTATCGGATGCTTTGAGAGAAAGTTTGATTTATTATTTCCCGTGTTTGTAACTCCCTGCTGGTCAGCACTCTCATCCCAGTATTCCCAGAGTGATCATTCACACAGCACTCATAAAGAAAAATCGGCAGGATGTTTATAAAAAGGCTGAAAACCTCCAGTTTTATCTTAGTTTCTGGCTGGTTTTTAAAAACCCACAGCCATCACCCTTTTCATTTGAAAACTACAACATGCAGAATTAAGCCGTTAAAACTACGGCCATGACAACATGAGGAGAAAATTCAGTTTTTTATTTAAAGACTTTATTTGGCCCTTCAGTGAAATAAATTTATTTTATGTTAAAGTCATTTCAGTGCAGAAGTTTTCAACCATGACATAAGTATCACATGATGTGAAACAGGGTTGTGAATAGTTGAATTATATTGTTAGTTCAGTCCACCCTGCAACGTCACATGGTTGAACTCCGGCATCTGCGTGCCATTCGGCTCTGCAGACTCCTGGGAACGAGACGATCATCTGATTCAGGTGTGTGAATAGAGACTCATCTAAAGTTACAGGAGCTCTTCAGGACCAGACTCGTGTCTCGACCCATCAGTAACTTCTTGATGCAGTTACGCTGTGTACTCTCTCTCTTCAGCTGAGCCTTTATTTCCCTGATTAAACTCAAAGACTGATGCAATTATGTCTCTAGAAAACAAGCTTCAGATGAACACCTGCCAAATCGTGGACGTCTCCTAGACGGCACTTCTCACCTCCGGGAGCAGTGCTGCTCATCGTGGAGATCCTGACGAGCAGATTTAGTTAAAAATGGAAGCTGTTTTCACTGCTATGATGATAGTATCTGCTTCTGTGTTCATTCCTCTATCAGTGTGAAGTATTCTTTTAGCTGACGCTGACTCTACAAATCCATTAGAGCAGTAAGAAGGATGTTTTAAAGCTGCCTTGCATGCACGATGTAGTGAGTGCTAAGAGTGTGCACTCAGAGTTGGACGTTCGCAGATTGGTTAACCCACAGACTGCCAGAGCTTCCCGCAGCCTTCCAGCTGCTTCAACATCCACTAAGGTTTGGGTTTTAAAGTCAGTTGGAGGAGAAAGTGTTATCCGAGCTCGAGATTAGTGTTGCTAACGATAGCTCGCTTTAACCGGCTTAAACAACATGAAAATGAAAATTTTTGATTTAGAATAGCTTTTAGAATCTTTTATATGAAAATTATTATTTTTTCCTATAAATATTTGAAGGAAATTTCTTCAGAGCCTGGATGACCACTTTCCCCTGTAAGCTAAGCTAAGATAAGCCAAACTAAGCTAAGCTCAGCAAAGCTAAACTAAGCTAAGCTAAGATAAGCCAAATAAGATAAGTTAAATAGATGCAGACAGAATCAACCTCAGTTTAATGTAAGTATAGACTGTATATAAAAGATGGGCGGAGCCTCCGTGACGTCACCCGTAGGTTTCTGAAGAGCTGAATTGAAGCTCGGTGGGCGGTTCCTACCATCACCATCTTGGCAGGGGCATGCGCGTCATCTCACCCGGAAAAATCTAAAAATGGGCAAAGAGGTGGAGCTGAGAAGGGAGCTATAAGAGTGTCATGGATGATTGACATCTAGTGAACTCCGACCTGCCTGTTGCTAAGAGCTAACCGTTTTCTCCATCACAAAGAAAAAGAGGAACTTAAAAGACCAAAAAGGAGAATCCACATCGGTTTAGGCTTCTCCAGGTGGAAGGAGTTTAAGAGGAAGAAAGATTTTAAAAGGGTGCTGAAGATGCAGCTTTTTTCTTTCTGCAACTACATCAACTAAACTGCTTAAATTAGCCTAAAGCTAACTGTTTTCATTGGGTTTTGTTATGCTGCTGATGCTAACAAGCAACCCTGTCTGACGGTAGATCCTGCTAAGACTCAGCAGCCTCGTTGCTACTGAAGTTGATGCTCACAGGCTTCCAGCTTTCAGAATCGTGGTTATTTTCATTTTATTGTCACTGAAACTGCAGCCTAGAAAGCCTTCCTGCCGGCTTTTAGTCCTGCTTTACCGCCACTGAAAGCTGCCGTTTATCGCGACTACGAAAGCTACGGAGACAACGCAAACATCCAGTTCCACCAGAGGAGAACCGGAAGGAACAAGACTAATAATGTGATGCAGTTTGCAATATTTCCTAAATATTATTTCACAAACCTCTCCACCTGAGGGAATACTGGGTGACGGGGTTTTATGAGTGTTGTTGAGGCTTTTTGGTCCACAGCAGCTACCGTTGTTACAAAAAGTCTTAGAAAAAGTGAAACACTAGAATGAACTATTTGTTTAAATGTGGTAC